>NC_137827.1:58841941-59441941 GCF_963921795.1 Nannobrachium achirus
TTACCGCACTCCCGCATTGACCGGCAAGTTGGCTGCTTATCAAACACTTTGATTGATATCTTTGTGATGATGACGTAAATTCCGGTGCAGCAGATGGCGCTGCGCTGGCACCGCTGCTGAGATGCAAACAAACCTTCTTGTTCCAAAAAAAACAAAACAACAACAACCGTGTCACGGTCAGTGTGAAAAGAACTTCAGCCAGGCACAGGAGGACGACATGTATGCCTTGTCTGGAACTGGGATTTTGTTTTCTACCGTTCACGATCGGTCGGAGATCCCCTGTAGCTGTTCAGAAACTTGATCTGTCTTGTATAAGGTCAGTATGGCTATAGCTTTTTTACTCTAGCATCTGTTAGCATTATCAGGACGTGAGCCTCCCCTTTACTGGACTGATGATGAGGGACCTAGTTACTGAACAGATGTTGATGTTCTCACAAAGAACATCAACATCAACAAGGAGGCTCCCTCCTACCTATCTGACCTTATTCATCCCTACGTCCCAACCCGATCCCTCAGGTCCAGTGAAGCCAACCTCCTGGAGGTCCGCAAGGCCAAGTACCGCACCTGGGGGGACAGGGCCTTCTCTGTCTCTGCCCCCACCCTCTGGAACGCTCTCCCCAACCACCTTAGAAGCGCTCCCTCCCTCCCCTCCTTCAAAACCTCACTCAAAACCCACCTCTTCAGGATAGCCTACCCCAGCTGAGGTCTGGAATCTATGCCCAGAGTCCCCGACTGACTTTTATCTTTTTAATTGTTGAATTTACTGAATTTACTGTTTTTATTCTAATAAAGTTTGTTTTCCTTTGTTGTTCAGCGCTTTGGGTATTTAGAAAAGCGCTATATAAATCCAAGCTATTATTATTATTATTAAAGAAGTACTCATTTTCTAGTATAAATAATATAAGTCCAGAATTCAAAATCTAGCCTACTACTATAAAAGTGTTGGCATCAAAATGTATTTATAGTACCAGAAGTACAAAATGTTTGAAAATGGCAGATGTACAAGCTTGTAGATCAACTATTTTGGGGACCTTTATTTGGCAATAATTGTAATATATTAGATTTAGTACACCTCATATAACACTGGATCCCATCATGGTAGATACAATACTGCTTCTCATTTTGAGACAAACAAAACTTTTAAGAATCCCTTTTAGGAAACAAAAACTACTCCCCCCAACCATAGTGGTGAAAATAAATATAGTCTGTGTGGTTATGTCATTTGACCTCACTAGTGACAATAAACACTTTGATTATTGAATGTTTGACATATTCATAACCCTAAGGGTCGATCCATACCGTTATAAGGAGCCTAACTAAGTTCGGTTCGGCCCTAGGCGAACCCAAATATGGTTCGCATCCCCCGGTTCGGGGGGGCGTCAACCTACTAAATTCGGCTCTACGGTGCTGACGAAATGTTGTGACCTCCCGACTTCATTTCGGTACTCAGCGGTGTCTTCTCATTCATTCAGCCCGGCTTCACGTTCATATTCTCGGCTGTGAATCCAAGGAAACAGCGGTCGTTGGGAGGGAGACACGCCGACTTCCAAATGCTTGTGTGGCCGTCTTTTGGGCATCGCAGAGCGGACACAAGTCAGCCTGGCTCTGACTGGAGACGAAGAGTGGTGGACTGGGAGGCGCGCGCGCGACACACACACACACACACACACACACACACACACACACACACACACACACACACACACACGCCTTTGCTGCGTGTATCGCTGCAGTGCTAACGCGTCGCCGACCGTTTTAAAGAGAAAAGAAGAGCTTAAACACAACTTTGCTAATTGCTAGTGTTCCGTGTTGATATGTTTTCCTTTTCCACAACGAGTTGTGACTGCGTGATGACATGCATGCAGCAAGGGAGGCGGCACGTCTATAATGTGAGCTTGTAGATTAAAATGTTTTTGACAGAGCTTGAGCCGAGCGTTTGTGAGTGTGAGTGAGAGAGAAGAGACCTCACTGGTGCTGCTGCCTGCTGGAGCTGCTACTCACTGGACCTCCAGTCATTCAGTGTGCAGCGCGAAGGGAAGGCAAATATGTATCCGCCATGCAATGCTCATTCATCGGCCACAAACGTCGTCATGCCACGGACCTCCAATATTTACATGCGACTTCGGCACTAGCCGTTAAGAAAGTATGGATGAAATCACCCCCGAACCTAAATAATTTCGGGTCGGGGCGTCCTCCCGAACCGAAATTAGTCGGCTCCTTATAACGGTATGAAACGACCCTAACCCTAACCCTTTTTTACAACAGACCCTGATCGTTTGAATATATTCCAAATATTCACAGAAACATGCTGCTTAGTGGAGAATTGCTGGAATGGTTGCTGAAAGACTGCAGGTTGGTTAGTTACTATGATCATTGTAATATTCATCATTAGATAGACATTACACAAGTAAACCCTGTGTTTGTAAAATGTGCTGATTGGAAGTACAAAATGTTTGTACATTAAGACATTTGGCATGAAAAGCAGGAAAATGTTACTGGTATATACTCCATTATCTGACTTGTAAAATGTACACTGACTGAGTATTCATGCCATGATACTTGGTTTTCTTGTGATTATTTTTCTCAGTCACATCAAGATTTGGGAGTGGACAGCCTACCAAAGCTGCCGTGGGCAACACAAGCACCTGAGATCCTTCATTAACCCAGTCAATAAAATATTTTCTTATTCAATAGTCTGTCCTGCATTTGGCAGATTATACTTGTGTTTGTGTTGTTTAATCTTTAGGTAAGAAACCTTACCCAAATGCTACTTGGTGATATCTGTTAATGATGTCACATTTTGACAACCTGTAGGAGAAAGGGATTCAATTTAGATAGAACTCTACTTCTATGTGCAAGCTATAGATGACAAATTCAAATGGTGTTGGGGTTTTAAATCATACCCCTGCATGTTTAATCTCCAATTGTATCAAACCAAAAGGCCATATTCTGTGATAATTATATAGAGGGCATAGTATTTTGTATCCATTTTTGACAATAGTGATGTATGTCTTGGCGTCTAATCAAGGAAACTGAACAGAATACAATACAATTGTATTTGCTACTTAAATCAGGTCAGTAATCATTTGTAGGTTGTGATTGATTTAAGAGTTTATTAGAAGGTTGCATGGAGGTGGCTCCTGGAAGAAGAATCCATGCTGATCCATCCAGGAAACGGAGGATGTCAACAGGTCTCTGGGAGGTTCTAGAAGGGTTCACTCCCCCTGCATCTACAGTAGTGGTCCAAGTTTGACAGCGTCCTGAAATAAAATAAAAAACAGATGTATTTACACAACGCTTGATGTGCGCAATTTATGAAAAGGTTTACTCTGCAGCACAATTCTATGTACACGTAGATTAATTTACAGCTTGTGTCCTATTTATGAAAAGGTTTAATCTGCTGCACAATTGTATACAATATATGTAGTGGGGGTCCCTGCTTCATCCCTCTGTTAAGGGGTCATTGGCCTAACAAAGGCCAAGGACCTCCTAGACCACTGGCTCTCAACTTTGGTGCACACACGGCTGTAAAAATGGAATGAAAGCTATACATTTTTCCACCATCAGAGATAACATGATTTCACATTGCTGTCTTAGAGATAGCAAATCATATCAAATGAGGTCCTGGTGCATATCAAAGGTGGAGAATTACTGGTCTTAATTCTTATTTAGGCTAATATCACATGTATCCATAACCACTTGTATCTTAGGAAATCGTGGTCACAAGTTTGCCTTCTGAATGTCATCATACAAACTAATCATGTGAAGTTATGGTTATTGATCATATTGTCAGTGGTGGAAAAAGTACTCAAATGTTTTACTTAGTAAATATATTAATACTGCAAAAGTAGAAAGTACTCATTATGCAGAATGTCCCAAGTTTTCAAATGTATAGGCGAGATCTACAAACTCACAATGCTTCACATCGTGACACATTGTGAGCTTGTAGATTGCCTATTTTCAAAAGGCTGAAGTGTGTAATGTATTATTTGTAATGATTATCAAAATCTAGAAACGTATTAGTTACTAGTGTTCAACATGTGGTGGAGTAAAAGTACAATATTTGAGATGTATAGGGGAGTGAAAGTGAAAGGTATTGGAAATTGGAAGTGTGCTATCTACACTATTGCATATTGTTTACCTTAGCCAGCTAGCTAAACTGTCTAACATTGCTAACACAAGGAGCATTGTGATATAAGCTGTATTCCAATCCGAAGGGTTTGCACTTTGAAGTGCGCATTTGAAGGGCTATGACGTCACTGGTCACAGATATACAAGCTCACAATGCGTCGCAACGCAACGCATTGTGAGCTTGTAGATTGCTATTTGGCGCGGCCCAGTGACGTCATAGCCCTTCAAATGCGCACTTCAAAGTGCAAACCCTTCGGATTGGAATACAGTTATTGTCTGGCTAAGCCATGCAGGCTAGATTAATATACTGATTGTCAAGTTTACTTTTCTATGGTCACTATGTAGGCCTGGCGGTATGTCGCCTACTAAAGTGATTATGATGAACGATAGCTTATCTACCTACCTAGCCTACGTCTCCGTCACCGTGCTGTCCTGTCACTGTAACTGGATGGGTTTTCATCATCGGAGCCTGGGGTGGGCTTACATCAGCTCATTGTTGTCCTGTTGTTGTTGTCCTGCTCCACGAGCTCATCTAGTGGTTGACCAGCAGTCCTGTTGGCTAAGATTTTGGGAGTTTTCTCTAAGCGTTCAAGCAATGTTCTCTGTGGATAGGGTCCATTAAACAAAGAAACCTTTCCCTGTGCTGGTCGAAACTCCTGTTGTCTATGAAATGTGGAGGTGGTTCCTGATATGACGTCAGGGAGCTGATAACGTTTGATAGCACTTTGATAGGTGCGCATACACGTACGCGTGCGTGAGACGTTTTAACCCTTTCTTAGCGGTATTTCCGATGTCATTTGGACAAAAAATAAATAATGAATTGAAATAACAACGGTGTGCACTGTATACTATTGAAGAGTAGTGTTTAAACTGCAAGTGCACCTTTAAGCAACTGAGCTATATAGAAGTGCTGCCACTCAGACAATTAGAGGTCAATGTCGGAATGGGAGCATGAACTCAAAATATTTGCCCACCAGAAATATTTGTTTAACTGAGAAATAATATCGCAGAAAGAGGATGATGTAATCAAATTGCAGTGACAAGCATGGCGTGCGAGCCTGGCTGAGGAGGTAACGGCCGCACCCTGCGGGGCTGACTGACTGACTGACTGACTGACTGACTGACTGACTGACAAACTGGCTGGCTGGCTGACAAACTGACTGGCTGGCTGGCTGACTGAATGGCTATACATTGTACTTAATTACTTTCCACCATGCTATTATACATCATATGGTGATTATCAGAGGACAGGGTTACTAGAGGACAGGAGGAGAGGAGAACTTCTACTGTACTGTACCTGATAAACTTGTTTTGTGAACAGTTTGCCATGCTTGCTTCATACTTGTGGTTGCATTCAGGTTAACAGGTTGTCACGCTAGGCTAGCTAGTTTCATACTTGGGGGCACGGTGGTTGCAGTTTGTAGAACTGTTGCCTCATAGCTAAAAGGTCCTGGGTTCGATTCCCGCCGGGGGACACTGTGGGCGGTGGGGGCGTGTTTCCTCCTCTGCGTCATTACTGCCCACACCCTATAGGTGGGCCTTTCTGTGTGGAGTTTGCATGTTCTCCCCGTGTCTCCTAGGGTAGATACCCTCACTTCTATACTGCCTCCCCCTGGCCAGCCGGGGCTCCCCAGGCATGGCAGAGGGAGCAGAAATCAGGATTATAGCCTAGGCAATATAGACACTGGAGGGGGGATTAATTCTCATACTGATTTTTGGGTAGGTATACACCTCTAGTGATAGGAAAATGTGATAGCCTTGAATCTGTGGTAGCTTTCTCTGTGTTATCTATCCTTTTATAACAACATGCCAAAAAACTGTTTTCAAAATCCGAATGGAACATTCTACTTCAAACTGATGATTCTCCCTTGTCCCTGCACGTCCTCAGTCATTGTAGTTCATTGTCAGACTGCATTTGTTCTACAGCTTGTTGGAAACCTTAAAGTCGCAAAAGAGGAAAATGAACGATGAATGCTTTGAAAGAATAGTGAACAAGTCTAATGCTTTAACTTCCCATTTGATGAATGCCAAGCAGCCTAACCTTAACTGATGTAACGTCAATAAATGTAAGAGGAAACTCAATACAATGACACTGGTGAACTTGCATCTATCAATGGGAAGGTCTGTTAATCATGAATAATGACTTCTTCATTTCTTACAGGTTGTTCAGGACATTATAGCCTCATTGTAAAGGTCAGGCCACACAAATAATGTTCCCCTGGAGACTGTTGTGTTGCTGCCCATGAGCAAACACAGACTGAGACAGTAGTGAAG
This sequence comes from Nannobrachium achirus, assembly GCF_963921795.1. NCBI lineage: Eukaryota > Metazoa > Chordata > Actinopteri > Myctophiformes > Myctophidae > Nannobrachium > Nannobrachium achirus. The sequence goes on from NC_137827.1 coordinate 58,848,347, forward strand.
GGAATGAGAATTAATATTGTTCTTTTCACTAAAACGTTAAGGTGTCTACATCAGGGGTTTTCAAAGTGGGTGACAGGGCCCCCTGGGGTGCCGTGACCGCAGTCCAGGGGTGCCGCAAGATAATTTTACTTAAAAAAACACTTAAAAAAATGTTAGTATAATTTTAAACTAACAGTACAAAGTTATTTTTAGTCAGTTCTAACCAAAATGGCTATTATCTCAATGTTTTCCTCACAACATAATCGCTAAAATATTCTATAAATATGAGATGCTGGGAGTAAAAACTAAGAATATAATGTAGGGGTGTACACACAAAAATATTCATAGGGGTGTCCTGAGCCAAAAACGTTTGGGAACCCCTGGTCTACATTGTCCAATCAGCGTCTAGACGGAATATTGTATGTAATTGTTCTGAAACTCAATGTACTCCTGATATTGAAAACAAAGGCAAAGGAGGTACAGCAAAGTTAAAAACGTGTGGTGGGTGCTCCCAGGATCAGTGGGATAAAACTCGAAAAAAGAGGAGAGATCCAAGCACTCAAAAAAGTTAAAAGAGCAGGACGGACTGAAAAAACAAGGTAGGCCTACTTTATTTCATTGCAAAATAATAAAAGCCAGAAAAATGAATAAAACGCTAACACACTGAGGGCTCACATGCGAAAAAAACGCTTTTATTGCACCAAATACAGGTTGTGACGTTTCAAGCACACTGCTCTTCTTCAGACGTCTCCTCTGTGTGCTAGTGTTTTATTTATTTTTCTACTCGTCGCTCAGCACCTGCCAAACTTAGGTCATGGATGTGCATGTCATCTCCCTTTTTTCATGAAATAATAAAAGCCGACATGTTTTCGACCACAAGGTCTTCATCAGCTCATATATGTCGGCTTTTATCATTTTGTAAGCAAATAAAGTACCTTGTTTTTACGTCCGTCCTCCTCTTTTAACTTTTTTTAGTGCTCGGATCACTCCTCTTTTTTCAAGTGATCCCGATATTGTTTTATTTCTAAATTACAATCTGTTGGCTGCGGATAATCCTCCATCCGTCATTGCTCTTGTAAAGTATCTGGGTAAAGTACCTGTCCTCAACCATGGAGTTCTAAAGGTTTGAATCCATCACGGTGCAAAAGGCTTGTCTATGAACACAATTGGCCTGGGATGGGAAACCGGGATCCGGAGGAGGATCTTTGACACTGAACTTATCTTTATCTCCTTATCATGTTATAAAATGATGAGTATCTTGTTAAAATCTTTTTATTTTATTAGAAAGAAAGAAAGAAAGAAAGAAAGAAAGAAAGAAAGAAAGAAAGAACACATTGTGTGTGTTGTTGGTTTTATGGGTAACAGGTTTCCATTGCGACGTGTTGCCACTCCGACATTGACTTCTTATTGTCGGAGTGGCGACACCCCCATGGGCCTAAGGGTTAGGGTTAGGGTTAGAGATAGGGTTAGTGTCGGAAAGGAGACATGTCGGAAAGGAAACATGTCGGAGTGGCGATGTGTAACCGGTTTTATGGACTTGTAGAGACAAAGTAGGCTGCCTCCATCAGTCACTGACCTCAGAGGGACCCAATGTGTGTAGGGTTCTAATTAACACTGTGTTTACACAATCACTTATATGAACAAAAACACTGTAATGGAACCATGAAACTACCAGTTGTGTAGATGAATACTATGAAACAACACAATTACTGGGTCTGAGGCTCGAAACGTTACCAATAAAAATACTCAGGAGGGAAGCAGCATTCTGGTGTGCAGGTCTTGTTGTTTCATGTTATTTATATAGTTATTTTTTTCATAGATACATTTTTTAACATGTACTGTACAGTATGTGTTGGAAAACCTTGAAGTGCTTAACCTGAATGTCTTGGGAGGAGAGGTGTAGGAATGGCTCCAGTGTACTACATTTCCTTTTTTTTTTTTTTTTTGACCACTCAGGCCGTTTTTTTTTTTTTTTTTTTTTTTTTTTAGGGGAGCATTCTTAACTGGAGAGTGTAATAGACAACAGGTATAATTCTCGTAGTGTGGTAGGGTTGCAATTTATATAATAGCATTTGAAATAGTAGAACATTGTTCAACTGTTGGACTGAGCAGAGTGTAAATCTGTCAAACAGCTGTTATGCCTCACCTCGTGCGGAATTGACAAAGTGCTCTGGGAGAACGGCGGACAGTCCAAAATGGCGAGGGAGACGGTGAACCAGCACTGTGGTGTAACACACAGCGTACCGGCATAGTCCATGTGTGTGTGGCGTCTTAACACGCCGGGTGTAATTCATTCATTAAAAAAATCGCATGCACATGAAGTGGGAACCCACGTTGGGTTCCAGCATTCCGTGCCAGTCTGCAGTTTGTGTCTCGGTGGTGATCACTCATGGTTGCTGCTTTTAGTTTGGCTACTTGAATAGGTACAGGTGTTTCTTTCATTTTATTGTTTGATGTGTGATATTGACTTGTGATGAAGTGTTGGGCAAGTTACTTAAAAAAAAGTAATAGTTACTTTACTAGTTAATGCTCTGAAAAAAGTTTGGTAAACCCTTAACGTAACTATTTACGTTACTAGTTACTAAATTTTAAAAGTAACTAGAAAAGAAAATTTCTACGAAATTTTAAGTGTGCCTGCAGCTCGCTAAGTGTGTGCAACCTTGTGTAGCGGTTGGTGTTAGCATTAGCGTTAGATTTTTTAACATTAGCATTTTTTGCATTAGCTTTAACATTATCGTTTTTAGCATTAACCATTTTAGAATTTTCATTAATATTAGCTTTAGCATTTTTTGCATTTTAATTAGCATTTTAGCATTAGCATTATTAACATTAGCATTATTTAAGCATTCACTAGCATTTGTTAAATATTAGCAAAGATATTTAATTAATGAAGATAGCTCATCCTCAAATCCTACAAATAGACTCCTAAGTGGGCGCCGGCTCTGACGGCAAATCTCGCGCACGTCCTGTTAACTGGTGCTATAGATCCCGCAAGAGTGTGTTGCTGGGACAGCTAAAGAGCAATAATAAAGTTGATTTTCTCAGTTGTTGTGTCGCTGAAAAAAGCCACTTTAATATGTCAATTTTGTTAATATTATGTGGCTTGTGATGATCTGGTCCAATATTTAGTTCAGTGACTATAGCTTCTGAACTATTATTTTGCTCTGTGTTCACGTTAGCTCTCCCATTGTAAATGAATAGACTCCAAACATGCTTCCTCCTCCTAAAAAGGTATCTACATACGTCACACAGAAACGGGAAGTACAGGTCTTTTGCACCCTCTTGCTATCGCCCTCTTGGATATTAGCTTTAGCATTTGTTAGCATTAGCATTTGTTAGCATTAGCATTAGCATTACCATTTTTAACATTAGCTTTTTTAGCATTAGCATTTGTTATTATTAACATTTTTTTAGTATTAGCATTTTTACCATTAGCATTTTTTGCTTTAGCATTAGCGGGAGTAGCGGTTAGCATTAGCGGTTAGCCATTGGGGCCGTGGGACCACCCACCAAGTTTGAGACCAGTAACGTGTTGGGAAGTGGAGTTATGGCCAAATAAAGCTTCGGCCAATCAGAAGAGGGGGCGGGACTAAGTTAAACCAATTAAGGTGAAGGACTCTTAATCAAGTCATATGACACCAGCCTAGTGTTGTAGTCGAGTCCACCTAAAGCGAGTCCAAGTCAAGTCCAAGTCATATGGGGTTCGAGTCCGAGTCGAGTCCGAGTCAAGAGCCCCTGGGAGGGGGTCGAGTCCGAGTCGAGTCCGAGACCAATGGGAGGCAAGTCCGAGTCGAGTCCGAGACCAATGGTAGGCGAGACCGAGCCAAGTCCAGTTTTCTTTTTCTTTTTCTTTTTTTGATAGGTAGGCTGCAGAAAACAATATATATTTTTTTTTTCCAGACACACACACACACACACACACACACACACACACACACACACACACACACACACACACACACACACACACACACACACACAAACAATGCAAGAACCCCCCGTTCATGTGCATTCACCTGTCTGGTGTTTCCTACCAATACCTTTTCAAATTAATGGCAAATTAAATCAATAGGTCTCCCCAAATTACCTTTGGTTGCTGTCAATGCTGTGGTTTAGGTTTGAGGTAGTTTTTTGGAGAGGTAGTTTTTTTTTCCCATACCAATTTTCTGTCTAAGAACTAGACATTTGAGTTGCTACAATTACATTTTCTCCCAGGCAGAGAACAAGTACTTTAGTGTACAAATAAGACTTGGCATATACTGCAGTACAATATCCCAAATCACAGACGATAATTAGGACTATCCAGTCTAATATCATGATATGGATATAATATTGATAATATTGAAAAAGAATTATGTCTACTACTGTAATCTATAACATTTTTAAACATTGCTGTTATAGTTGCATTGAAATAGAGCATGCATGATTTTTGCAAAACGTTTTTCAAACAAACTCTTAATATTTTATTTTGACTAAAAGCTAAAATAAATAAATAAGGTTTTCCCATTCAAACACATAGCAGTAGTACGTGCCTGTCTGCATTTCATTGTTTAAGGTGAGAAATGTAGGCTACCCTATGTCATTAGTCTGATGCCTTTCAAGTATATACAAGGCAAACCAATACCCCATGTCACTGCTTCAAGTTGTTTTGATTCGTTTTAACCTCTCTACAGGGACTTACAATGTTACACTTCTCTCTGTTGATCAGTGCACTTTAAAACTTTCGGACGAGGCTTGCTTAACGAGTAATAGACTACACCTGGAAATACAAAAAGACGTAAATTCTTAATCCAGCTGTGCAGGTGGATTAAACTACACATGATCACAAAGGCTTGTGTTTGGAAGCTGTTAGGACTTGTTTATTTGGGGACACAAGGATATCCTGCAGGTAAGAGGAAAGTGGACTGTTGTGCTGTTGTCTGTTTGGCGAAAAAAATAACTTCTGGGAAGATTAGATGCTTGCTGCTGTGCTGAGCGGGGGGCTCTACGTGTGTGTGTGTGTGTGTGTGTGTGTGTGTGTGTGTGTGTGTGTGTGTGTGTGTGTGTGTGTGTGTGTGTGTGTGTGCATGCTACTGTGTGCCTATCAGATGCACGTCAGAATGCTCCGTTACTTAACAAGGCAGCTCTCTTAATGTTAACGTGAATGCGCTCCTCATATGGATATAACATTTATTCCATTGCATTGTAGTGACTTGACTCGAGTGGACTCGGTGGGGGGCGAGTCCTAGTCAAATTAGACCGAGAACGAGACGAGACCGAGTCAGTGAAAATTTGGACTCGAGTCCTGACTCGAGACGAGTCATTGACTCGAGTACTACAACACTACACCAGCCACAACTCTGTATGACAAACGGTTGATGAGTAATAGCCAAAAAAAGGAACAATCAAGTTTCGCCCAATCAGAAGAGGGGGCGGGGCTAAGTTAAACCAATTAAGGTTAAGGACTCTTAATCAAGTCATATGACACCACCCACATGTCTGTACGACAAACGGTTCATGAGATATAGAGGCACTTTCTGTTTGGCGAAGGGCACTTCCTGTTTGACGAAGGAAGCACCAATTAAGGTTAAGGACTCTTAATCAAGTCATATGACACCACCCACTCTTCTGTACCACAAACGGTTCATGAGATATGGAGGCACTTCCTGTTTGGTGAAGGGCACTTCCTGTTTGGCGAAGGAAGCACCAATTAAGGTTAAGGACTCTTAATCAAGTCATATGACACCACCCACTCGTCTGTACCACAAACGGTTCATGAGATATGGAGGCACTTCCTGTTTGGTGAAGGGCACTTCCTGTTTGACGAAGGAAGCACCAATTAAGGTTAAGGACTCTTAATCAAGTCATATGACACCACCCACGCGTCTGTACGACAAACGGTTCATGAGATATAGAGGCACTTCCTGTTTGGCGAAGGGCACTTCCTGTTACAGAGGGGGCGGGGCTTAATCAATTACAGCTCATCCCTATTGGCCGGAAAAAGACCAAAGTTGTGTGTGCATTTTAAAGTTTAATTGATGTTGCTAGGCAAAAGTATGGCAGAGTTATGTGGCGCCAATTACGTCGCCATGGTAACGCGATCAGAAAGAAAAACACACCATTCCCGGCCGAGCCGCACGTTTTGATGTATATATTGCGGCGGTGGCGTAAATTGTGCGGCAGTTATTACGTGCCGAAATTTGCAAGAACATTACTTACTTACTGACTTACTTACTTAAGTATGGCGGATTACAATAAGTGTTTTGCCATTGCATTGCATGGCAGGCACACTTAACTAGTAACTAGTTACTTTACTTTAAATTAGGGCTGTCAAATGATAAAAAACATTTAATCAGATTAATCACAACTTAAAAATGTATTAATCATGATTAATCACGAATCGAACTATGTCCAAAATATGCCATTTCTGTCTGTATATTGTTGTGGAAATGGAAAGATAAAGGCGGAATAAGGCAGATACATTTATACAGTATATACTGTATGTATGTATGTTTACCAGTAAGACTCCCTAATCGGGAGGTAATCGACCGTCAGGTCGCAGCGTGATTTTAGGTCCAAAAATGTGTAAAAAAATTGGCCTGATGGTGGCGCTATATGTGACAGATCCATGTTGATGAAATAAGTGTAGACATACTGTGTAGCGATTTGTGTGAATTTAGGGCAAAAACTGTAGGATCTGTGTCCGTAAATGTGTTTTGCAAGAACCGGCCTCATGGTGGCGCTAGAAGAGGGGCATGTGAGAAAAGAGGAGATCCATGTTGATGAGATGTGTGTAGACATCTCTTTGTCTGTGGCAGAGCAACGCGCTGAACAGCCGATTTGGGGGCGTCATTTGGTTGTTTTTTAGCTTTTTGGCTGGGTTTTTGCGGGGTTCCCTGGAAGGGTGGAGGTTGTGGATTGGCAGACAAGGAGTGTGTGTGGAAAATTTCACATGGATAGGGGCAACGATGGCGGATATATGACTAGGGCAAAAGTGTGACGTGACGTGACAGACAGACTGACGGACAGACAGACAGACAGACAGACAGGCAGTGGAGGTTTTGATAGTAACTGCGACTTGGCGGTTGCAATTATAGTCATTATAGTATTGTTGCGACCGTAGGTCGCATTTACTATCAAAACCTCCACAAAGTGTAAGTAGTGTAAGTAGTGTCAGTCCCTCTGTCTGTCACACCTCACACGTCACACTCTTGCCCTGCTCATATCTCCGCAACCGTTGCCCCGATCCATGCCAAATTTTGCACACACGTTCCTTGCCTGCCAAACTACAACCTCCAAGGACCCCCGGAGCTCCAGGGACCCCCAGGTCCCTGGGGGACCCCCAGATGTAAAAAATGACCAAATGTGCAAAAATGACCAAATGACCACGCCAACGGGGCTGCTCACGGGGAATTCCCGGGGACCACCGACTCCTGGTGCTCCAGAACGGATGCAAAAGTGGTGGCGCCCCCAGTGGAGGACCCCCTCCACTGCAGCTCACATAAAATGCCGTAACTCCTACAGATTTTGCCCTAAAATCACGAAAATCACTACACAGCATGTCTACACTCATGTCATCAACATGGATCAGGAAGATTTAGGAAAAACACATTTTTGCCCTATTTGTGGAGATAAGCGACCTACGGTCGCTTATCTCCCGATTAGGGAGTCTTACTGGTTTATTTTAATTATTATTATTGTGGAACTCTAGAAATCTCAGTTGGAACTGTTACCCCAGCAACCCGATACCGGATAAGCGGTTGAAGATGGATGGATGGTGGATTATTTTAGAGTAGGCTACCTTATTTAGGGGAGACTGGGGTAAACTGAGACACTTTTTACATTTGCTCCCCTCTAGGTGAACTAAAAGATAAATCAGTAAAAATGTACACATTTCCCAGTAATTTGGGATGTTTCCTAACAATGGAAGTTATCAGAATGTTTTCAAGACAAAAGGCAGTGAAAATATGATTGTTTAAAAAAAAACTGGTCTTGTGTCTCACTTTACCCCAGCATTGGGGTAAACTGAGACAGACCAGATCAATCAAGGGGGTAAAGTGTCCAGAATGCTACCAGCCTCACCTGAGGGGTTCTACTGCCCACAGTAAAACCCACTCACCTGACACAAAGTCCTAGATGATGATTTAGTCAAATATGCTAATTATCTCATTAATTATTCAATACAACAATATACTTTGAAGAAATGGATTCCACTGTACTCTTCTGTGTTTGTCTGAGTTAAATAAAAATATATAAATAAAATATGTAAAAGGTTTGGTACACCCTTTAATCAGGTTTTTACAGCTTTCTCCCTGTCTATCATCAACATTATTAAGTGTGCCTGCCATGCAATGCAATGGCAAAACACTTATTGTAATCCGCCATACTTAAGTCAGTCATGTTCTGGCAAATTTCGGCGCGTAATAACTGCCGCACGATTTACACCACCCCCGCAATATATACATCAAAACATGCGGCTCGGCCGGGAATGGGGTGCTATTACTTTTCTTTCCGATCCGCGTTACCATGGCGACGTAATTCGCAAAAAACGACGCCAAAAAACCCCATTCACTTAGAATGGGGGAAATTTCGGCACGTAATAACTGCCGCACGATTTACGCCACCCCCGCAATATACACATCAAAATGTGCGGCTCGGCCGGGAATGGTGTGCTATTACTTTTCTTTCCGATCCGCGATACGATTTCGATGTAATTCGCAAAAAACGACGCCCAAAAACCCCATTGACTTAGAATGGGGGACTCCGAAAAAAACCCAGAAACTTTGGCGCCACATAACTCTGCCATACTTTTGCCTAGCAACGTGATTTAAACTTTAAAATGCACACACAACTTTGGTCTTTTTCCGGCCAATAGGGATGAGCTGTAATTGATTAAGCCCCGCCCCCTCTGTAACAGGAAGTGTCCTTCGCCAAACAGTAAGTGCCTCTATAACTCATGAACCGTTTGTCGTACAGACCCGCGGCTGGTGTCATAATTCTTTTTTTTTCTCAAATTTTTTTTCTCAAATTTTTTTTCTCAATTTTTTTTTTCTCAAATTTTTTTTTCTCCAATTTTTTTTTCTCAAAAATTTTTTTTTCTCAAATTTTTTTTTTCTCAAAAATTTTTTTCTCAAAAAATTTTTTTTTCTCAAAAAATTTTTTTTCTCAAATTTTTTTTTCTCATTTTTTCTCTCCAAAATTTTTTTTCTCAAACATTTTTTTTTTCTCAAATTTTTTTTTCTCAATTTTTTTTTTCTCAAAATTTTTTTTCTCAAAAAACTTTTTTTTTCTCACAAAACAATTTTTTTCTCACAAAACAATTTTTTCTCAAAAAAACAGTCGTTAAAGTGCGACCCGTGATAACGGCCAAAAATGCGCCAAAACGCCACTAATTAGTCGAAATGGCTGTGGGTGGTGTCATATGAAGAACCATAATGTTAAAGCTTATGCAAAAAATGCTAATGTTAAAAAATGTAACGCTAATGCTAACACCAACCGCTACACAAGGTTGCACAGACTTAGCGAGCTGCAGGCACACTTAAAATTTCTTGGAAATTTTCTTTTCTAGTAATAATAATGATCCCACAAATTTCGGCACGTAATAAGTGCCGCACAATTTACGCCACCGCCGCAATATATACATCAAAACGTGCGGCTCGGCCGGGAATGGTGTGCTATTACTTTTCTTTCCGATCCGCGTTACCATTGCGACGTAATTCGCAAAAAACGACGCCAAAAAACCCCATTCACTTAGAATGGGGGAAATTTCGGCACGTAATAACTGCCGCACGATTTACGCCACCGCCGCAATATATACATCAAAACGTGCGGCTCGGCCGGGAATGGTGTGCTATTACTTTTCTTTCCGATCCGCGTTACCATTGCGACGTAATTCGCAAAAAACGACGCCCAAAAACCCCATTGACTTAGAATGGGGGACTCCGAAAAAAACCCAGAAACTTTGGCGCCACATAACTCTGCCATTCTTTTGCCTAGCAACGTGATTTAAACTTTAAAATGCACACACAACTTTGGTCTTTTTCCGGCCAATAGGGATGATTGATTAAGCCCCGCCCCCTCTGTAACAGGAAGTGTCCTTCGCCAAACAGGAAGTGCCTCTATAACTCATGAACCGTTTGTCGCGGCTGACTCGCGGCTGGTGTCATTTTTCTCAATTTTTTTTTCTCAAATTTTTTTTTTCTCAAATTTTTTTTTTTCTCAATTTTTTTTTCTCAAAATTTCTTTTTCTCAATTTTTTTTCTCAAATTTTTTTTTTCTCAAATTTTTTTTTCTCAAATTTTTTTTCTCAAAATTTTTTTTCTCAATTTTTTTTTCTCAAATTTTTTTTTCTCAAATTTTTTTTTCTAAAAATTTTTTTTTCTCAAATTTTTTTTTCCCAAATTTTTTTTTCTCAAATTTTTTTTTCTCAAATTTTTTTTTCTCGATTTTTTTTTTTCTCAATTTTTTTTTTCTAAAATTTTTTTTTTTCTCAAATTTTTTTTTCTCAATTTTTTTTTTCATTTTTTTTTTCTCAATTTTTTTTTCTCACAATATTTTTTTTCTCACAATATTTTTTTTCTCAAAAAATTTTTTTTTCTCAATTTTTTTTTCAGGAAGTGCCCCTCACCAAACAGGAAGTGACCCGTTTTCTCGTGAACCGTTTGTCGTACAGACATGTGGGTGGTGTCATATGAAGAACAATAATGTTAAAGTTTATGCACAAAAATGCTAATGTTAATAACGCTAATGCTAACACCAACCGCTACACAAGGTTGCACAGACTTAGCGAGCTGCAGGCACACTTAAAATTCTCTTAGAAAAATCTTAGAAATTTTCTTTTCTAGTCTTTCTTTATTCTTTTCTTTTTTTGAATGATTTTCTTTGTAGCATGATACTGTTGTGTTGCATCAGTATAAACATGAAAGTAGTTGTGAGATTGCATTTCATGCCATGACAGTCATTTTAATCAGTGTTCAAGTTTCTTCCTCCAATGTTCCATTACTTAACTAGAATGGAATCACAACAATGTTCCAAGCCTTTCTCATCAACAGAATACCTGTCCTTAATGAAAACCACAACTATTAGTTTCCTTGCCAAAAAGAAAACTAGTTTAGTTGGTTGAATCTGATCTCCTCCTGTCCTCAAGTAACACTCTCTTCAAAGCCAGCAGTCTCTAGTCTATACTGTCACTGAAAAGAATTGTGCTAAATGTCACTAACACTAAAGGTTATTGTGTTTTATTCAAATAACACAACACAACGCTAGAAAAAAATGATTGTGTGTGGTGGGTCTTTGAAGGGAGAATAAGCAGAGAGCATCACAGCACAGCAGTGAACAGTGAACTGCAACAAGGAGTTTGACTACCATTGATCGTGCTGCAGAAACAGCTCAAACTATTTCAAACTGATTCTAGCTGCATGCTGAAAACTTCCCATTTGTTTAAAAAAGCAACATAACATCAACATTTAGGCATAGTTTTACTGAGGTTAGGGTTAGGATTAGGGTTAGGTTTAGGCATAGTTTTACAGAGGTTAGGGTTAGGTTTAGGCATATTAGCATTCACCAGGTTAGTGGTGGTACTCAGTCTAAAAAGGTAGAGAACCACTGCTGTATTTCGATTTCACATCATATTTAGGAAATCAACCAATCCTGAGCCAGTTTTATGACTTGTGTTTCGTGGGGATCTTTTAAGTTTAATATCCTTCAAATTATTAAGTGTGCCTGCCATGCAATTCAATGGCAAAACACTTATTGTAATCCGCCATACTTAAGGTGGTTGCACACTGCTGCGTTTTTCGTTGCGAAAAGCGTTTTTCAGGGCAAGGAGAGAGAGAGAGATAGAGAGAGCAAGGGACCGAGTGGTGCGCGAAACGGGCGGCAGTGTGCAAACGTGACTGACATAACGTGAGGTTGATTTTTTTATTTGCGTGCTCCGAAATTCACTCCGATATTCGGCCCGAAAAACGCAGCAGTGTGCAACCACCTTAAGTCAGTAAGTCAGTCAGTCATGTTCTTGCAAATTTCTGCACGTAATAACTGCCGCACAATTTACGCCACCCACGCAATATATACATCAAAATGTGCGGCCCGGCCGGGAATGGTGTGCTATTACTTTTCTTTCCGATCCGCGTTACCATGGCAACGTAATTCGTAAAAAACTACGCTCAAAAACCCCCATTGACTTTGAATGGGGGACTCCGAAAAAAAAAAAAAGAAACTTTGGCGCCACATAACTCTGCCATACTTTTGCCTAGCAACGTGATTTAAACTTTAAAATGCACACACAACTTTGGTCTTTTTCCGGCCAATAGGGATGAGCTGTAATTGATTAAGCCCCGCCCCCTATGTAACAGGAAGTGCCCTTCGCCAAACAGGAAGTGCCTCTACATCTCATGAACCGTTTATCGTACAGAGTTGTGGCTGGTATCATATGACTTGATTAAGAGTCCTTAACCTTAATTGACGCTTCCTTCGCCAAACAGGAAGTGCCCTTCACCAAACAGGAAGTGCCTCTATAACTCATGAACCGTTTGTCGTACAGACTCGCGGCTGGTGTCATACATTTTTTTTTCTCAAAAACATTTTTTTTCTCATTTTTTTTTTCTCAAAATCTTTTTTTTTTTCTCAAAAAAAATTTTTTTCTCAAAAATTGTTTTTTCTCAAAAATGTTATTTTTCTCAAAAAAAATGTTTTCTCAAAATTTTTTTTTTCTCAAAAAACTTTTTTTCTCTCAATTTTTTCTTCTCAAAAAACTTTTTTTTTCTCAAAAAATTTTTTTTTCTCAAAATTTTTTTTTCTCAAAAATGTTTTTTTTCTCAAATTTTTTTTTTTCTTCTCTCAAAACAATTTTTTCTCAAAAAACTGTCGTTAAAGTGCGACCCGTGAGAACGGCCAAAAATTTGCCAAAACGCCACTAATTAGTCGAAATGGCTGACTTCCTGTTTGGTTTCTGATTGGCTGCTGGCCTTGTGACGTGGGTAGAGCTGCGAGGGCCCGGTCATCGCTGCTTGCAGCTTTAATTCATTAATCGTCCATGACCTTAATTGGGGCCTATTTCGCCAAACAGGAAGTGCCCCTCACCAAACAGGAAGTGACCCTTTACCTCGTGAACCGTTTGTCGTACAGACGCGTATATGGCATCAAATGACTTGATTAAGAGTCCTTAACCTTAATTGGGGCCTATTTCGCCAAACAGGAAGTGCCCCTCACCAAACAGGAAGTGACCCTTGATCTCGTGAACCATTTGTCGTACAGATGCGCGGGTTGCGTCAAATGACAAGAATAAGAGTCCTTAACCTTAATTAGGGCCTATTTCGCCAAACAGGAAGTGCCCCTTACCAAACAGGAAGTGACCCTTTATCTCGTGATCTGTTTGTCGTACAGACATGTGGGTGGTGTCATATGAAGAACCATAATGTTAAAGCTTATGCAAAAAATGCTAATGTTAAAAAATGTAACGCTAATGCTAACACCAACCGCTACACAAGGTTGCACAGACTTAGCGAGCTGCAGGCACACTTAAAATTTCTTAGAAATTTTATTTTCTAGTTATATGTTACCGTTGGCTTTTTTACATGAACTTTGGACCGATATCTAAAGATCTGTCTGATCGGATTTTCTTTAAATTGAAACATAATTCTTTAATAATTCAATGAATATTGCAGTTTTATGCAAAGTATTCTTCTGCCTCTAAAACATACACGTAAAGTCACATTTTCATGATGAAATACTGTAGAGGGTTAGTTCAAATATCACTGAAACCAATCTTACCCCAAATGGCTAAAGGGGGGCGCTATATAATTTTGAGCAGTTTGTAAAATGCTTAAACCCGTTTCTTGCCTGGAATTTTTGAGCAATTTGCATGAAACACACAATCTAAGGATCTTTATCTTTTAAGTGCACAATTAAAAAAATTATAATAATTATAAATATAGCTGCTAGTAAAGTGGCCAAAAACACCTCAAATCATGAACACAGCCTAGCCTAGGATGTGTGTGAAATTTTGCAAGCACATTCCCACTAGGTCAAGGAACAGATGCCACCCTTCTCACATTGGCCTGTTATAGCGCCACCAGTGGGTCAACTTTTGCATAACACATTTTTGGAACAAAATGCCTCAAATCATGCATGCAGCATCCGATTGCGTCAGTAACATCAAAGAGAGCACTGCCTACAATCTTTACATTTTGTACTTTTATAGCCATTGTTTTTTGGCTTGAAGCGAGCCCACAATGGTTTCGAAGGAACAATATTTTCTAGTTATTATTAGTGGCCAAGGGCACGAAGTGCCAAAGGCCACTCATTGATATTGGACTTCATCATAACTATTATTATTTCTCTAGTGGCTAGACCGTGCAGTCGCTTTTTACGAAACTCGGCAGTATGGCAGAGGACTATGCCAAACGGCTAAAACGCGAAGCTCGCAACAATCGGCCAAAGGGTGGCGCTGTAGGAAGCCTTTGAAAAATGCAAACTTTGAACAGGTATTGCTCATGCTCTGTTTGAGGTGCAGCCATGAAACCTGTATTTACACTTATGCGTCTACTCATGCCGAACAACTTTTACACTCTGACTTTTGACCTCTGACCTTTACTTCTCCCACCATTTTGAATTATATGAAAAACAGTCGGATTTTCTTTAAAGTGAAACATTATTTTTTTTAATAATTCACTGACTATTGCGGTTTTATGCAAATTATTCTTCTGCCTCTAAATCATACATGCAAAGTGACACGTTTGGCAAAGATGTAGAGAGTTAGTCCAAATATCACTGAAACCAATCTTATTCCAATTGGCCAAAGGGGGGTGCTATACGAAGCGTTTGAAAATTCAAACTTTAAATGGGCATAAGTCATGCCTTGTTTCGTTTAAAGACATGTGACTTGCTTACACGCGTGTCTTTACTCAAGCGGAAGCCATCTGTGTCTTTGTTAAGTAAGCTCCGCCCTTAGATTTTCCGCCATTTTGAGCAGTTTGTAAAACGCTTAAGCCCGCTTTTATTCCAGAATTTTCGTGTCACGTGCACGGAACTTTCTTTACATGAACTTTGGACCAATATCTAAAGATCTGTCAGATCGATTTTTCTTTAAAATTTAAAGATTCTTTTTTTATAATTCAATGAATATTGCAGTTTTTTGCAAATTATTCTTCTGCCTCTAAAACATACATGCAAAGTCAAATTTTCATGAAGAACTACTGTAGAGGGTTAGTCCAAATATCACTGAAACCAATCTTACCCCAATTGGACAAAGGGGGGCGCTATATCATTTTGAAAGAAGGCACTCGGTGTGTCAAATACATTAAATGAAACCTTTTTTTTAAATGACTGGTCAATTATATGTGACTGCCATAGTGAAGTGGGTAGTGCCTGTGCCTGATATACGAAAGGTTGTGAGTTCAAACCCCACATCAGATAGAGTTGATGTTAACATTCTGTCAAACTCTTGAATGTTGACACGTCTGATCTAACTCCAGATCACGTTCATGTTTAAAACGAGCCCTTCTCTACCGGCCGTTATTTTTCTGTTCTGAGTGAAAGAAAATATGATCACTCGAAAATTTCAGAAATACTCAGATTACATTTACTGATTTCGCCCAAGCCTCCAATATATATATATATATATATATATATTAAAAAAAATCAATAAAATCAAGGCACTCAGCCTACATAGAACTTTTTTCCCCCTTTTTTTTTAACAAACATGAACAGATTAACAGGTTAACAGAACCTGTGGCTGTCTAGTGTAGTGGTTAGGGCATATGCATCTCATGCAGAAGGTCGTTGGATCGAATCCCGCCTGGGGTGATATAAGCATAAAAACGTGAAAATTGGTAGACTTGCATAGTTTGGGTCCTTGAGCAATGTCTGATATACAGGCCTTCCCAAAAATGCCCCTCCTTGATTTGTATTTTAATGTCCGCCATTACTAAATAATGTATTTTGCATCATAACTCCTGAACCAAGCATTATAATACAAACTGTGATGTCTACAGCTATGTTGTGATGGCCAAGGATTACAATGACATCATGTACCAGCTCAGTGGCCTAGTGGTTTGAGTGCCTACCCTGAGACTGGGAGAGCCGGGTTCAAACACCAGTCGGGTCATCATCCGAAAATCACACAAATCAGTACACAGTATCTCTACAGTGATGTAATCATGACGGATTTGTCCGATATCATATTCTATCTAATTGGCTAACATTAAATTCCAAGGTTTGCAGGATTGCTCCTTTTTGAACAAAATGTCTCAAATCATGAACGCAGCCTGCTGTGTGTGTGTGAGATTTTGCACACACATTCCCACCAGGCCAAGGAACAGATGCCTCACATTGACCTGTTATAAGCGCCACCAGCGGGTCAACTTTTGCAAAACACATTTTTGGAACAAAATGCCTCACATCCTTCATGCAGCGCCCGATTGCCGTGAAAGGCCCAAGAACGTGTTTTTTTCACTTTGGCCTATTATAGTCACCAGTAGGCCAAAAAAAAAACACTTAACCTGCCGGAGACCTGTTCGGAAGAACACTGCTTCTAGTTTTTCTTTGATTTCTTCTTTGCTTTCCCTTGAAGCTTTTTTGCTTTCCTGCCTTTTCTGCCTTGGCCACTTTATTATTATTTTTACCCTTATTACCAGTAAGACTCCTAACACAATTACTGCCTTTTAATCTGAAGTTTGCTTGGTGCCTCGGTGCCGCGCCGTTTCCTCCATAGGCCGCCGCTATTATTTTGAAGGGCCGGAAGGGTGTTGTTTTTGTTTTTTTGGATTATCACTTGACGGCAACGATTACGTCATCTAGTCACATGACAGTGTGGGTCCAGAAGAGAAACATGGCTGCGCCCAGACAAGTCTTTTGTTTACATTATACAGGCTATCCGTTGGCTCAAAATGTCTCTTTTGGAGTAAATGAAGTCTCTTTATGGGCCTCTCAATGGATTTACTAGGGAGGACGTTCACTTAGCGTGCACGCCCGACGTGCGTTGTAAACAAATCAAACCACATTACCGATGCGGGCGGGAGCGGAGCGATGTACTGTAAGTAATTATACCTTTACAGTAAATACAGTAAGATTGACAGTCCTCGCCGTCAACGGCGCCATGGCTTTAACCCTTTCAATGACGGTGAGGACTGTCAACGGCAGCAGTACAGTTAACCCTCTTGTATTTTATCCAAAAAAAGGTTTAAATCATTTTATTTTAGCTCCCCCTACCACCTAAACATCACCATTGGATTCTATTGTTTAGTATTACAATGCCATTGGCCACAATATTTGCATATAAATACCCCCACAGGGGCTGACATTCACACCCGCCACACCCGCTGACATTCCAGAGTTTTGACGAACAACATCTCACTTTTTCATGGAAGCTATTCCTCACAAAAACAAAGTAAAATGCCTGTACTATTTTTTTTGGTGATCATTAGAATGTCTAGAACATGTACATATGTTATTATTGTGAAAAATATCCCCCATATGTAAATTAGAGCATGATTTATGATTTATGATTTATGGCTATAAAACCTTACAAAAACATTTTTTTGAAAAAAACATTACATTTTCCTCTTATTAGGACCCTTACAACACCATCTGACTTTTTTCAATTTTTTATTTCAAGTATTTCTATATTTGGGCCTTAGAGGGTTAAAGGGATATTACACTTTCAAAAAAACTTTTGGTCATTTTATTGTATAAACAGGCTTTTATGAACACCCTGGACAGATTTGAATTAGCTTGATTCAATATTTAGATATTTGATGTAAATGTTATCAGGCCCTCCAGGCCCAGGGCTTCTCCATATACACAACCATTGTAACTTCAAACTTCATTTTAACCATGATAGATTCATTAAAAACACCCATATTCTTTTCTGTTGACGCATACCGAGTTTCGAGACGGTACCATGCATCAAACTGGAGATAAAGCTGTTTAAAGCTAAGCCAATAGGAAGATAGGGGCGGGGCTTAAGAGGGGGCGGGGCTTAAGTAATAAGTCCCTATTGGCCGTTTAAATCCAGACACCAAGTTTCAAGACGGTACCATGCTGTGAACTGGAGTAGTGGCTGTTTAAAGCCCAGCCAATAGGAATACAGAGGGGGCGGGGCTTAATCAATTACAGCTCATCCCTATTGGCTTGAAAAAGACCAAAGTTGTGTGTACATATTAAAGTTTAAATCACGTTGCTAGGCAAAAGTATGGCAGAGTTATGTGGTGCTAAAGTTTCTGGGTTTTTTTCGGAGTCCCCCATTCAAAGTCAATGGGGGTTTTTGCGCATAGTTTTTTACGAATTACGTTGCCATGGTAATAGCACACCATTCCCGGCCGAGCCGCACATTTTGATGTATATATTGCGGGGGTGGCGTAAATCATGCGGCAGTTATTACGTGCCGAAATTTCCCCCATTCTAAGTCAATGGGGTTTTTGGGCGTCGTTTTTTGCGAATTACGTCGCAATCGTAACGCGGATCGGAAAGAAAAGTAATAGCACACCATTCCCGGCCGAGCCGCACGTTTTGATGTATATATTGCGGCGGTGGCGTAAATCGTGCGGCAGTTATTACGTGCCGAAATTTGCAAGAACATTACTTACTTACTGACTGACTTAAGTATGGCGGATTACAATAAGTGTTTTGCCATTGCATTGCATGGCAGGCACACTTAATAAAAGCAGGGCTGCTAAGTTTCAGGAAAAGTTAGGAGTGAGGGGGGGGGGGGGGGGGGGGGGTTTCTACGGTTTCTTTTTTACCTGAGGTCCTTGGGCAGGAATGGTTCATCAAATGCAGCTAACCTACTGGCTGAACAGTGAACACTGCTGCAGAATAACCAACATCCCATTTTTAAGTGTGCCTGCCATGCAATGCAATGGCAAAACACTTATTAGTCCGGGAGCCGTGGGGGTGAACGTGGATTCGCCTGTAAAAGTTTTTTTCTCAACTGATTCTTGTAGCTTGGGGTCACCTCTTAAGGATTCAAGATGATGACCAGTGATATCCATTGAGCATTTTTTATTATTAACCCCTTAATGCCTGAAACACAAGAAATCCACCCAGGAGGAAAATACCCAGAAAAATATTTTTTTTCTGGGTATTTAAGGAGGATCTGAGGGGTCTAACTAGGGGTTTGTCATGATGCTGAATCCATTGCAGGCATTTGTTTTGCATAAAAAACATTCCGTGGGCTAGAAATGGCCTCAGAAAACAATACACGTATGTGTGAGTATTCATGTTAGTCGGAGGCCTTAGGGTTTTTTTTCTCGTGCTAATCAGTCTAAAAGTGCAAAATTTGGCACAGATGTAGCTGAGGGCATGCTCTAATGATTTAGCTAGGGCGCCCGAGTCGGCGACCTTCGGGGTCACCACAACACCCACAAAACTCTGACTCATCACTTTTCATCACTAAAGTCGATGGGAGCCCAACTTGATTTGGCCGCTGTGGCGACCCCGAATGTCGCAGACTCGGGCGCCCTAGCTAAATCATTAGAGCATGCCCTGAGCTACATCTGTGCAAAATTTTGCACTTTTAGACTGATTAGCACAAGAAAAAAAACCCTAAGGCCTCCGACTAACATGAATACTCACCCATACGTGTATTGTTTTCTGAGGCCATTTCTAGCCCACAGAATGTTTTTTGTGCAAAACAAATGCCTGCAATGGATTCAGCATCATGACACACCCCTAGTTAGACCCCTCAGATCCTCCTTAAATACCCAGAAAAAAAATCTTTTTCTGGGTATTTTCCTCCTGGGTGGATTTCTTGTGTTTCAGGCATTAAGGGGTTAATAATAAAAAATGCTCAATGGATATCACTGGTCATCATCTTGAATCCTTAAGAGGTGACCCCAAGCTACAAGAATCAGTTGAGAAAAAAACTTTTACAGGCGAATACACGTTCAGCCAAAAATCACCATTTGGCTCCCGGACTATATTGTAATCCGCCATACTTAAGTACACTAGAAAAGAAAATTTCTAAGAAATTTTAAGTGTGCCTGCAGCTCGCTAAGTCTGTGCAACCTTGTGTAGCGGTTGGTGTTAGCATTAGCGTTACATTTTTTAACATTAGCATTTTTTGCATAAGCTTTAACATTATGGTTCTTCATATGACACCACCCACATGTCTGTACGACAAACGGATCACGAGAAAGGGTCACTTCCTGTTTGGTGAGGGGCACTTCCTGTTTGGCGAAAAAGGCCCCAATTAAGGTTAAGGACTCTTAATCAAGTCATTTGATGACACCCACGCGTCTGTACGACAAACAATTCATGAGATATAGGGTGACTTCCTGTTTGGTGAGGGGCACTTCCTGTTTGGCAAAATAGGCCCCAATTAAGGTTAAGGACTCTTAATCAAGTCATTTCACACCACCCGCACGTCTGCACGACAAACGGTTCACGAGATAAAGGGTCACTTCCTGTTTGGTAAGGGGCACTTCCTGTTTGGCGAAATAGGCCCTAATTAAGGTTAAGGACTCTTATTCTTGTCATTTGACGCAACCCGTGCATCTGTACGACAAATGGTTCACGAGATCAAGGGTCACTTCCTGTTTGGTGAGGGGCACTTCCTGTTTGGCGAAATAGGCCCCAATTAAGGTTAAGGACTCTTAATCAAGTCATTTGATGCCATCTACGCGTCTGTACGACAAACGGTTCACGAGGTAGAGGGTCACTTCCTGTTTGGTGAGGGGCACTTCCTGTTTGGCGAAATAGGCCCCAATTAAGGTCATGGACGATTAATGAATTAAAGCTGCAAGCAGCGATGACCGGGCCCTCGCAGCTCTACCCACGTCACAAGGCCAGCAGCCAATCAGAAACCAAACAGGAAGTCAGCCATTTCGACTAATTAGTGGCGTTTTGGCACATTTTTGGCCGTTATCACGGGTCGCACTTTAATGACAGTTTTTTGAGAAAAAATTGTTTTGTGAGAAAAAAAAAGTTTTTTGAGAAAAAAAAAGTTTTTTGAGAAAAAAAAAGTTTTTTGAGAGAAAAAAAAAATGTTTGAGAAAAAAAAACATTTTTGAGAAAAAAAAAGAATTTTTGAGAAAAAAAAGAATTTTTGAGAAAAAAAAATTTTTGAGGAAAAATTTTTTTTTTGAGAAAAAAAAATGTATGACACCAGCCGCGAGTCTGTACGACAAACGGTTCATGAGTTATAGAGGCACTTCCTGTTTGGTGAAGGGCACTTCCTGTTTGGCGAAGGAAGCGTCAATTAAGGTTAAGGACTCTTAATCAAGTCATATGATACCAGCCACAACTCTGTACGATAAACGGTTCATGAGATGTAGAGGCACTTCCTGTTTGGCAAAGGGCACTTCCTGTTATAGAGGGGGCGGGGCTTAATCAATTACAGCTCATCCCTATTGGCCGGAAAAAGACCAAAGTTGTGTGTGCATTTTAAAGTTTAAATCACGTTGCTAGGCAAAAGTATGGCAGA
Organism: Nannobrachium achirus; assembly: GCF_963921795.1. Lineage (NCBI taxonomy): Eukaryota > Metazoa > Chordata > Actinopteri > Myctophiformes > Myctophidae > Nannobrachium > Nannobrachium achirus. Next base: position 58,869,726 of record NC_137827.1, read on the forward strand.
GTTATGTGGCCACAAAGTTTCTGTTTTTTTTTTTCGGAGTCCCCCATTCAAAGTCAATGGTTTTTGAGCGTAGTTTTTTACGAATTACGTTGCCATGGTAACGCGGATCGGAAAGAAAAGTAATAGCACACCATTCCCGGCCGAGCCGCACATTTTGATGTATATATTGCGGGGGTGGCGTAAATCTTGCGGCAGTTATTACGTGCCGAAATTTCCCCCATTCTAAGTCAATGGGGTTTTTGGGCGTCGTTTTTTGTGAATTACGTCGCCATGGTAACGCGGATCGGAAAGAAAAGTAATAGCAACCTATTCCCGGCCGAGCCGCACATTTTGATGTATATATTGCGTGGGTGGCGTAAATTGTGCGGCAGTTATTACGTGCAGAAATTTGCAAGAACATTACTGACTGACTGACTTACTTACTTACTTACTTAAAGGGGGCGTGACACGGCCAAAATAGATAATTATGGCTATCAAATTAGCCAATTCTTTTAATGATGTCATGTACCCCCATGTTAAATGACCCAATCAAATTAATTTATTGTAGTTACTGTACTGAAAGTAGTACTTTCAGTACAGTAACTACAACTAGAAGAGAAAATTTCTAAGAAATTTTAAGTGTGCCTGCAGCTCGCTAAGTCTGTGCAACCTTCTGTAGCGGTTGGTGTTAGCATTAGCGTTATTTCATTTGACGCAACCCGCGTGTCTGTATGACAAACGGTTCACGAGATCAAGGGTCACTTCCTGTTTGGTGAGGGGCACTTCCTGTTTGGCGAAATAGGCCCCAATTAAGGTCATGGACGATTAATGAATTAAAGCTGCAAGCAGCGATGACCAGGCCCTCGCAGCTCTACCCACGTCACAAGGCCAGCAGCCAATCAGAAACCAAACAGGAAGTCAGCCATTTCGACTAATTAGTGGCGTTTTGGAGCATTTTTGGCCGTTATCACGGGTCGCACTTTAACGACAGTTTTTTGAGAAAAAATTGTTTTGTGAGAAAAAAAATTTGAGAAAAAAACTTTTTTGAGAAAAAGAAATTTTGAAAAAAAAATTGTGAGAAAAAAAAATCTTGAGAAAAAAAAATGTGAGAAAAATTTTTTTTGAGAAAAAAATAATTTTGAGAAAACAATTTTGAGAAAAAAAATTTGAGAAAAAAAAAATTGAGAAAAAAAAATTTTGAGAAAAAAAAAATTAGAGAAAAAAATTGAGAAAAAAAATTTGAGAAAAAAAAAATTTAGAGAAAAAAATTGAGAAAAAAAAATTTGAGAAAAAAAAATTTTTGAGAAAAAAAATTTGAGAAAAAAATAATTTTGAGAAAAAAATTGAGAAAAAAAATTTGAGAAAAAAAAAATTGAGAAAAAAAATTTTTGAGAAAAAAAAAATTTGAGAAAAAAAATTGAGAAAAAAAAAATTTGAGAAAAAAAAATTTTGAGAAAAAAAAATTTTGAGAAAAAAAAATTTGAGAAAAAAAAATTGAGAAAAAAAAAAATTTGAGAAAAAAAAATTGAGAAAAAAAAATTTGAGAAAAAAAGAAAAGGTATGACACCAGCCGCAAGTCTGTACGACAAACGGTTCATGAGTTATAGAGGCACTTCCTGTTTGGTGAAGGGCACTTCCTGTTAAAGAGGGGGCGAGGCTTAATCAATTACAGCTCATCCCTATTGGTCGGAAAAAGACCAAAGTTGTGTGAGCATTTTACATTTTAAATGACGTTGCTAGGCAAAAGTATGGCAGAGTTATGTGGCGCCAAAGTTTCTGGGTTTTTTTCGGAGTCCCCCATTCAAAGTCAATGGAGTTTTTGGGCGTTGTTTTTTGCGAATTACATCGCAATCGTAAAGCGGATCGGAAAGAAAAGTAATAGCACACCATTCCCGGCCGAGCCGCACATTTTGATGTATATATTGCGGGGGTGGCGTAAATCGTGCGGCAGTTATTACGTGCCGAAGTTTCCCCCATTCTAAGTCAATGGGGTTTTTTGGCGTCGTTTTTTGCGAATTACGTCGCAATGGTAACGCGGATCGGAAAGAAAAGTAATAGCAATGATGTATATATTGCGTGGGTGGCGTAAATTGTGCGGCAGTTATTACGTGCAGAAATTTGTGGCGAAACTATGGACTTAATTAAGTATGGCGGATTACAATAAGTGTTTTGCCATTGCGTTGCATGGCAGGCACACTTAATAAATTAATTTGATTGGGCTAATATGGGGGGAGGGGCGGAGTCGATTATCCATATCATTATCTTTTGAAACTGCCCCAAAAAAAGCTGTCCAAGGTGTGTTTCCGACTTTCTAAACCAACTTTAAAACTATCAGTTCTAGGGGTAAAAATTATATAGCATTCGCTAAAATCAATGGTTAGACCGATAAAAAAGTACATGTCTTCTTCAAAAAAGGTGTCAAAAAAGGTGTACGAGGGTCAACACGCTTCTCCCCGTCTATCAGACGGTTTTGTCGGCCATACCCTGCTGTCTATTGCCCTAAACCTGACTGGAGCACCCGGGACACCCACCGAGCAAGCTTAGAACGAGCGTCCAGCGATCTCCTCCTCCGACCTCCGCAGAGGAGGTCCGTCACTCCGTGGCTCATACACTCTTGTGTGTGTGTAGCCTGTGTGCGTGTGCTTTCGCGCGCGTGTGTGTGTGTGTAGCTCTCGCAAATAGCCGTGCGGTGCAGCATTAGCCGGTTAGCCGGGCTACACGCTAACAACAAGCCAAGCCATCACGTTGTGCACGGCACCGGAGTATACATTGCGCGGCACCGCACGACGGAATAAGTATACATTCACTACTAACTGACACGGCCCCGCCTCCTTTTCAGACTGTTTGAAGGAACACCACGTGACCTACTGTATCATAATGTTAAATTTCGGCCGGTGTCGCCACTCCTTTAAGTATGGCGGATTACAATAAGTGTTTTGCCATTGCATTGCATGGCAGGCACACTTAATAATGTCGCCACAAAATTCGGCGCGTAATAACTGCCGCACGATTTACGCCACCGCCGCAATATATACATCAAAACGTGCGGCTCGGCCGGGAATGGGGTGCTATTACTTTTCTTTCCGATCCGCGTTACCATTGCGACGTAATTCGCAAAAAACGACGCCAAAAAACCCCATTGACTTAGAATGGGGGAATTTCTGCACGTAATAACTGCCGCACGATTTACGCCACCCCAGCAATATATACATCAAAATGTGTGGCTCAGCCGGGAATGGTGTGCTATTACTTTTCTTCCCGATCCGCGTTACCATGGCAACGTAATTCGTAAAAAACTACGCGCTAAAACCCCCATTGACTTTGAATGGGGGACTCGGAAAAAAAAACCAGAAACTTTGACGCCACATAACTCTGCCATACTTTTGCCTAGCAACGTCATTTAAACTTTAAAATGCACACACAACTTTGGTCTTTTTCCAGCCAATAGGGATGGGCTGTAATTGATTAAGCCCCGCCCCCTCTGTATTCCTATTGGCTGGGTTTTAAACAGCCACTACTCCAGTTCACAGCATGGTACCGTCTTGAAACTTGGTGTCTGGACTTAAACGGCCAATAGGGACTTATTACTTAAGCCCCGCCCCCTCTAAAGCCCCACCCCTATCTTCCTATTGGCTTAGCTTTAAACAGCTATATCTCCCGTTTGCAGCATGGTACCGTCTCGAAACTCGCTGTGCGTACTTACATGGCAAATAGGAATTATCTGTAATTGCTTAAGCCCCGCCCCCTCTGCATTCCTATTGGCTGGGCTTTAAACAGCCATGTCTCCACTTCCCAAAACGTTACTAGTCTCAAACTCGGTGGGTGGTCCCACAGTCCCAACGGCTAACCGCTAATGCTAATGTTAACAAATGCTAATGCTAACACATGTTAATGCTAATGCTAACACATGCTAATGCTAATGCTAACACATGCTAATGCTAACAAATGATAATGCTAAAAATGCTAATGATAACAAATGCTAATGCTAACACATGCTAATGCTAACAAAAATGCTAATGCTAACAAATGCTAATGCTAACACATGATAATGTTAACATATGCTAATGCTAACAACAATGCTAATGCTAACAAATGCTAATGCTAACACATAATAATGCTAATGCTAACATATGCTAATGCTAACACAAATGCTAATGCTAACAAATGCTAATGCTAACATATGCTAATCCTAACAAACATGCTAATGCTAACACGCTGTGTGTACTTACATGGCAAATAGGAATTATCTGTAATTGCTTGCTTAACCCCTCTGCATTCCAATTGGCTGGGCTTTAAACAGCCATGTCTCCACTTCCCAAAACGTCACTGGTCTCAAACTCGGTGGGTGGTCCCACAGTCCCAACGGCTAACCGCTAATGCTAATGCTAACAAATGCTAATGCTAACACATGTTAATGCTAATGCTAACAAATGCTAATGCTAATGCTAACACATGCTAATGCTAACAAATGATAATGCTAAAACATGCTAATGCTAACAAATGCTAATGCTAAAAATGCTAATGCTAAAAATGCTAATGCTAACACATGCTAATGCTAACAAAAATGCTAATGCTAACAAATGCTAATGCTAACACATGATAATGCTAACATATGCTAATGCTAACAACAATGCTAATGCTAAAAAATGCTAATGCGAACACATGCTAATGCTAATGCTAACATAAGCTAATGCTAACACAAATGCTAATGCTAACACATGCTAATGCCAACAAATGCTAATCCTAACAAAAATGCTAATGCTAACACATGCTAATGCTAACACATGCTAATGCTAACAAATGCCAATGGTAACAAATGCTAATGCTAACACAAATGCTAATGCTTACACATGCTAATGCTAACAAATGCTAATGCTAACACATGCAAATGCTAACAAATGCTAATGCTAACATATGCTAATGCTAACAAAAATGTTAATGCTAACAAATGCTAATGCTAACACATGCTAATGCTAACACATCCTAATGGTAACAAATGCTAATGCTAACACATGCTAATGCTAACACATGCTAATGCTAATACAAATGTTAATGTTAAAGCTAATGATAAAAATGCAGATGTAAAAAAATTGAATAATGATGTTAATGTTAATGCAAAATGCTAATGCTAACACCAACTGCTATACAAGGATTCTAATGCTAACACCAACTGCTATACAAGGTTGCACACCCTTAGCGAGCTGCAGGCACACTTACAATTTCTTAGAAATTTTCTTTTCTAGTGGTATACACCATTGCATTCATAAACCATGTTATTATATTTACATTGCAATTATTTTATAGACACGAAAATTCACCTTTTAACCATTGCATGTTATATTGCTGTTTTTTATTCATTAAAATTATCGATAACATATTGGTGCTCCTTCCATTTTGGTGGGTGCTCCTAAATTATTTCGGTGCTCCTAAAATTTTGCTACCAAGTAAAAAACGTAATTTCAAGCCCTGAGTTTTATTATTTTTGTATGTTATGTGCTACTGAAAGAAATGCACCTGACGGTCATGAATGCAAATGTTACAGGCTAAACTTGAAAAGAAAGTGAAATGTGCGGCAGTTGTGCCATGTTCTGGGAAAGCAATGCCATTTAATGTTTTACAGACAGAAAGTGAGGAACATCTGGAAAAAGCAAAAAACATAATTTAAAGACGTTGTTTTGTATTATGGGCTGGGACTTTAACTGATTAGTTTGCGATTAATTAATTACAGAAAATGTATGCGATTAAAAAAATGTACACATTTTAATCGCACTTAGTTTTTGGACCACAGAGCCTTCAGTTTCGGGCATACCGATCATAGCAATGCACGAATCAAGAAGAGACAACAAACGCAAAGGGAGAAGTAGCCGATCAGAGCGCTTTGCTTGGCCCAGTGGATGCGAAATTTAGATTTAAAAAACTCACTTATTGATTCAAAATGTGTTTTACTTGAAAAAAATGTTTCTCGGGTAAAATATTAATATGCTATTAAAATGCGATTAATTGCGATTAATTAATTAATTACAAAGCCTTTAATTAATTTGATAATTTTTTTTTTGTATTGCATCCCAGCCTTAATTATTAATTGTACTCGGTATCGGTATTCGGTATCGACAAGTACTTAAATTAAGTACTCGTACTTGTACTTAGCAAAAAAGTGGTATCGGGACATCCCTAATTCAGTAGCGAAGTGTGATGTCACTTCCGTGAAATGGCGTGAAATGTCGCCCTCTACGGGGTTCATGCTGGTATTGTTTTGTATTCAAATCGCCATTGGGGAATTTGCGATCACCGCATATAAGAACTGTGTTAAAAATATAAACACACCATGCTCTCGGATTGACCCAAATGGATATGAAGCATCGACTAAGGTGGAAATGTACAGATTTACCCAAAGAGTAACACAATAAACGCTAGAAACGAGTTACAACAGGCTATATCAGATATGAATGAATATCATAAACTATGCAGAACCCCCCCGCTGACAGAAAGGCGCACATGGTGTGTTTATTTTTTTAACACAGTCCTTATATGCGGCGATCGCAAATTCCCCAATGGCGATTTGAATACAAAACAATACCAGCATGAACCCCCTAGAGGGCGACATTACGCACAAATGACGACATGGCTTCGTTTCTCTATTACTAAGCATTAGTAAACCCATCCACCCACAAACAGCCATTTCACCCAGTGCCAATTATCAAATGTAATCCTGGGTGCTACACTCCCTCTGCCAACCTGGGGAGAGCAACAGACTGACCTCATGCTTCCTTCTATGCATGAGGAGTCCAAGCTGCTTCTTTTCACCTGACGGGGGGAGTTTCACCGGCTGGACATAGCGTGTCGAAGGAACACGTTATTCTAACCAGTTCCTTTCCCCTCCATCAGGCGCCCCGGCTGGCCAGGGGGAGGCAGTATAGAGACCGATTACTGCTTGTTTTTGTGAGGGTACATTTTTACCCTAGGAGACATGGGGAGAACATTCAAACTCCACACAGAAAGGCCCTTTTGCCAACCCCACTTAGGGTATGGGCACCGATGACGTTGCCTGGTTAATAAACCAATCTCTATCATACACTTCGTTTTGGGAAGAGAGTCTGGAATTTCGGGGAGAGATTCTTTTTCTGGGGGCGGGCTAAAGCCTATTGACGTGATGTTAGGGGCGGTTTAAAAAAAATCAAGGTGACTTGCTCTTAATTGCTCCCTTTGAACTTCAAAGGGGTTGAAAACCGCAGTAATTGATTGAGCCATACAAGTGTCAATAGCTCGTTAGTGTTCTCTCTAATCCATGAAACATCAAAGACAACTATTTGATGCCTGTAATGAGAGTGGAGGGGGGATGTGTTTGTACACACTGACTCGCCTGATTGGCTGAATGGTTCTGAACCAGACCACCACCCACCACGTGCCCCAAGCCTACAGCCCTGATTGGCTAGCACTCTCATCGGGCTAGGGGAAAAAGCTTAGTTAACGTGGAGGGCCAGACTTCACTACAACACCACTACCACCAGGGGGTGGTGTTGAGTGCAGTCTGGTTTTAACCAGGCAACCAATGACGTGAAGGAGAGAACACGCCCCCAGCGTCCCCAGCAGGAATCAAACCCAGAACCTTCTAGCTGTGAGGCGACAGCGCCACCGTGCCACCGTGCCACCGTGCCCCCTCTAAGCATGTTTTCTTGTCTAATTTTCACACAAAAGGTTCAGTACTGTCCACAATCAACCAGAAACGGTGTTGGATGCAGTAGGCCTAACAGTGCTTGTGCAAAGATCTGCATTATGCATGTTTATGCACACGGTTTTCATGTTCGTTTCATATCCTATATTATTATTATGCCATTATTAACTCATTTGCTGCCATTTTAACATTGTACTGTATGGCTTTTCTGCCGTTTTGTATAATGAATATCTTTTTTTATATTTACATTTTTCCTAAATTCTGTTTTTGCATGACAATGTCGTACAGTAATGAAAATGAAAGAGGACAAGCTCTAGTTTCACCCAAAAATAATAATTTTGTATTTACGATGTACCATTCTATAGTTATAGCCATTTCAAAACTCTTGTTTTTTGATTCTCCAAGCTTGAAAATCAAATGAAATGGAGTTATTTAGGTTTTTGTGAAGGGTCTCTTTTCAAGCAGATAAGTCACTTGATATCTATCTTTATGACCTCAGGCCTTATCAGATGAGTGTACTAGTGTAATAAGTGTAATTGTGTATAACTGGAATTGTGTAATAGTGCTGTAATAGGTCACCTCTTGCCCTTAGGGCGTCTTACTTCACACAAAGAGAAATACGCTTTTTATATTGGACTGGCCCACGATGGTCTGCAGTACCTCCTCACGCACGCACGCACGCACGCACGCACGCACGCACGCACGCACACACACACACACACACATACGCACGCACGCACGCACGCACACACACACACACACACACACACACACACACACACACACACACACACACACTGTAGGCTATACACACATGTACATAATAGCAGATCTATATATCTATATCTATATCTATATAGATTATATATATATCTATCTATCTATCTATCTATCTATCTATCTATATCCATTATATATATATATATAGCATTATATATATATATATATAGCTAAGCAGTATAAGCAGGGGGGATGGTACCCCCTCCAATATATGTTACCCATTTTCAACTGTTTTTATTTTATTGTGACGTACGAAAAACTTGTTGAAGTGTGATCAAGTGAGTGTACAGTTGCCATAGGCGTTTGCTGATCCGGTCTGGTTATATACCGGATACGGAAACGTGTCTTGCATGTATTTGAGTTTGTAAATAACCGGATACAGTAGGCGGGCTTCAGAACGGATCACTGATTAGCCAGGATTTCACCACAGCGTATAGCTACAGGTTTCCCACAGGTGCTGCCCTGGCTGCTACGGAAACCGAAAGTTAGGAGCTATGGTTAGGAGTAAAAGTCTGGCTACGGGAGGCTAGGATGAAAGTAAAAAAATAACCCAGCCAATGAAACGATCGTCGCACTTTTTCCTCATATCCATTGGCCTCAATCTTCCTGGGATCAATCGTATGTTTTCGGAGCTTGTCATACAAAGGAGGCGACTTATTGCTTGGATTTATATGGACACTGGGGGATGTATTTTTGCCGACGCGACCCCGCAGTCAGGCGTCCCGTGCCGTGGCTGCTTCGAGACAAGATGCAGGGCGCCTCACTTCACGGAGCTGACGGAGGTTGGCCTGGGAGAGTGGAAAACAAGTCTCCATCTAGTCCATTGACCTCTTTTGCCACCCCCGGGACCCCGAAATCGGTGGATATTCCAACTCTGAGGAAGCCGCGGTATGTATATGTGGTGTGTCTGTGGTGGTATTGATTTAAAGCAAAGGTGTCGGTTCTGGGCCCTGGGTACAAGGATTCACTGTGGGCCCCCCATGAATGTTCTTCATGTGGGGATTTAAAAAATAGCAGATCTACAAGCTTGCAGCGCGGCACTCGGTGCCGCGCTGTGAGGGCCCTATTAACTCCCTATTAACTCCACGTACTTTTCCCCCCCTTGTGACATCCATGCTAGTTGTTGCTGTTGTTGTGGCTGCGATGTCGCTCCTATTTTGTTGTGGAGTCTTTGAAATATTTCTGGGGCGTTATGGAGCTGTGAATTGTATTGGCCCATGGCAGTTCAGGGCTTTTCAAGTGAAAATGTCACGGGATTGTGTCTGATTTATTCATAATGGTCTGCATTGGTCTCTAGTTAGATCGAGCTGCACTGTTGTAGCTACTGCGATAGCGATAGCCTCGCTTGGGGGGCCTTCTCCATTCTGACATGCTGCCATTCAGAGAGATTCACTTCCAATTCCATAGATGGTGTAGGAATGGGGGGGTGTGTGAATGGCATGGCTGAATGTTGGAGTGAGGATGCTGAAAAAACAAACAAAAAAAAACGCATTGTGCTGCCAGCCAGGCTGCAGCGGTGCGTGCGAAATGCCAGCACTGTTCCTTCACTGTGGATTATGGGGAGAATTATACACTTTTATTGAGATTTATACATTTATTACACTCTTGTTTTCAAACACACTAACTTTGATGTGTGATATTTTGGTTTCCCTATATGACAGAAGGCTCAAACTTTGTCAGGGGCTGGGGAAGAGTGTAATTAAACATTATATTATATAAAAACAAATCCTCGGGTTCCTCGGGCGTGGCAGGGACGTACAGCGGGATTTTTTCGGGCTCCTCGGCCATCGCAGCAAATGAGTTAAGTATGATTACACTCCACTTTATTAAATTAGAAAAAAAATAGAAGCAACCTGAGAGGCTCAGTGTTTAAGTTTGAGAAAGGACCCAGCCCATTCTTAGGGTTTTCGACCCCTGCCCCCACGTGGCTCCCCGGGGGCCTCTGGAGCGGCCCGGTGTGCCTGCGAACGGCCTCGGCCCCCGGATATTGAAACGCCTGGGCCTATCGTTTCAATTCCGGCACGACCCGCCTCTGTGATGTGGGGGGCGTGTGCCCATACGGCCTATACCAGGGGTCTTCAACAGGGGGTCGGCGACCCCTAGGGGTCCGCTGGGATACTGCAGGGTGTCCCCGAAATTGTAAAAAAAAAAAAAGACAAAGACTCAATGTAATTTGTCTTTAAATGTATTAAAAAAAACATGATTCTGTCTCTTTTGAATAGCTTGTATACATGATTATTGTGCAATTGACAGATTGTTAGTGACAGATTGATAGTATTGACATTGGTTCTCAGTTATGCCCATGTTTATAAATGGCAGTGGTACGGCCACTTGTACATGCATGTTTAAAATAAAAGCATGAATATATTAATCTATTTTTTTGTGACCGTCAGTCAGTCTGTCAGTCACACGTCACACGTCACACTTTTGCCCTTCTCATATCTTCACCACCGTTGCCTCGATCCATGCCAAACTTTGCACACACTCTCCTTGGCTGCCAAACCACAACCTCCACCCTCATTTCTCACATGCCCTTCTTTTTGCCCTAAAATCATGAAAAACGGTACAAAGTATCTCTAAAGTCATGTCATCAACATGGATCTGTCCCATTTCTCATATTCCCTCCTAACAGTGGTGGAGGTTTTGATAGTAACTGCGACCTGGCGGTCATGAATGACCACTGGATGTCACCTGTGAACGTTTACAGCATAGTTCTTGCTGAAGACAAATTTCCCTTCGGGGACAATAAGATTATTTGTATAACCGTTCACTGGTACAAGGTCAACTAAAAGGAAATCCTAGTAAGCTTTTCAGCTTATTTACCTTTATGTAATATATCACTTATCTTATAACCAGATAAAACATTTAACAGCTATATTTTTAGAGGCGCTCTGTGATTTTATAGGAATTAAATTAGCATGCACTCCAGTGGAAAATCCAACTTGGCCGCTCTCAATGTTATGAAAGCCAGAGAGGGGGAGGTTGACTGACAGGCGGGCCGGCCAATGGGGCGACAGGACCGCCTTGCATCATTCCAAGGGCTGGCTCTTGAATCAGACCCTGAATGAGACTTCTGAATGAGAGGATCTTTTTCCAGTAGGCGCAACCCCCTGAGCCACAGCAGCCCATATGTGTCCCAGCACAGCTGGCGGCTAGTCATTGGATTTTTATTCATTTTCATTTTTTCATCGATCATAGCTACAAAATTATATATTGGTTGTGGAGATTGACCCAACAGTTTTGAAGATATGGCTTATAGAATGATGCCATGCTAAAATACTACTTCTGAGATATTTACCTTTTAAATATAATTCTAACCTGCAATGACGTGACTCCGCCACATGGGGAAGTAGAGAGGCACAATTCAATTCAAAAAGCTTTATTGGCATGAGAACACAAACGTTTACATACACTCTAACTTAGAGAACTTTGCTATTTCTACTTTACTTTAGTAAATCCAATTTCCAATACTTTTACTTCTAGTCCACTACATCTCGGTTCCAAATATTGTACTTTTACTCCACTACAATTTTTGAAAACTTTAGTTACTAATTACTTTGCAGATATAAATTATAATATTATAAAACATGAACGAACCACTTTAGCCCTATTTTATACCTTGGTAATTTGAAAATAGCAGATCTACAAGCTCAAAACGCGTCGCGATGCGACGCGTTGTGAGCATGTAGATCGGCTATTTTTTCCACCACTGGTATATCAATAAACGAGGCGTTCTATCCTCGGTATTAAAACTACTATTCTATCTCTCTTATAATGCCCAAATGTAATCCTTTGTTCTGCTGTCATAACCCCACGTTTGCCAATAGTCTTCAGGTGTTAATGGTCAGCTACGAAATAATTTACACACAGTTACTGTGTGTGAATTATTTCGTAACCGTAGCCCTTTGTAGCCAAATGCGGTAATATCGGAACTCCATTACTTAGCGATGCAAACCACAGTATTTATCCCGTTCATTCAATGCCACGTGTTCCAAATGAACAATTATTAACCACGTAATGTTGTTATACATCTAACATCTAACAATAGATAACTGTAGCTATGCTAATTGCTACCGGAAGTGACACAACATTCTATAGGGCACCCAGTCCCACGTTGCTCTGTGGGAATGCGCTTCTATATACGTGTGCAACACCAGAACTCGTGCCCTATCGAAATTGGTCATCTAACTAAGCTAACTAAGTGCTTCATGTTACATGAGTGTTTGTGTAACTTCAGTCAGAAGGATAATCTGACCTGATAAAAAAACACAATCTACAGGCTTAACCGCCTCGCGTTGTGAGCTTGTAGAAGAGCAACAATAGAGTTGGGTCAAGTTTTATTTGTTTATACGATGCCTGCGTTAGCCTGCAGCTAGCGCTAGCTAACGCTAGCTAGCGTTAGCCGTTAGCCACTCATAGCCAGTCATCCAGAATAGTCTACTCTAAAGTCAACTTTCTGACGGCGAGTGAACGATTGCATTCCATCCATGTTTTCTTGGCTGTCAATTTATTGTCCAAAAAAACAAACGCTCTGAACGTTAAAACTAGATAGTTTACGGCGACATGTTCTATTCAATGCTAAGCTAACTCAGTGACAAAGGAAACTTCCGGACCGGAGCTTCACGGAAGACAAACGCATACGTCACAGACGCCTCCAGGCAGGAACGGATCATTTTCACCCGCGTAGAAGAAGAAACAGCGGAAGTGAACGGCGGAAGAATAATAAATATAATAATACACTAAATCATTATAACAACATTATGTGGTTAATAATTGTTCATTTGGAACACACGTGGCATTAAATGAATGGGATAAATACTGTGGTTTGCATTGCTAAGTAATGGAGTCCCGATATTACCGCATTTGGCTACAAACGGCTAACAAAGGCTGGCTAGTTAGCATTTTAGCTAATATCAACTGGGAGGACTAACAGAATTATGTACCGATCTCTCACATTAATTAAAAAAAGTCTTATTTACATGCAGAGTTAAGCTCTGGCGTTTAAGTGAAATGTAGCCTAGATATTATGAGATGCTGTTGTGGCATTATCTTTTTAGAGAGAAAAAAAATACGTCATATTGGCTGTAGGGAATAATGACACTTCCCGAAATGACTGGCTCCCAGACAAATTGGGACACATATATTTATCTCCATATATGGCCATATCAGTTGGATTACTGCTACAAAAGTCAGAAAGGAGAAAATGGACTCCTTAAAGTTGAAACAAAATGAGTTAACCAGTCTGCTTGAAAAGTTATGCATCAGTATAACAGCAGCCAGTTTACAGTGCACAGACATAATTACCTTCCTTTGATGCATTAACGAGCAGCCGTCAACTACTAACTAGCATCAGCTGGACACACACACACACACACACACACACACACACACACACACACACACACACACACACACACACACACACACACACACACACACAGAACGTGCTCCCTCATTGGCTGATTAAGGCCCAGCCTTTGTAATGTCAGCCAAATACTGTACATACTGAAGGTCCCCAATTTAGTGACGTCACCAACAACAAGTGTGACCTGATATAAACAACAAGGTGCAAATTGGCATGTCGACAGAGTGCCAACTTGCCCACCCACATACATACAGACAGCACCGAACAGTACCAATCACAGCACTGTCTTGCACGCTCTGCTGAGACTAACTAAACTAAAACTCTGCAAGACAATGAACCCCTAATTGCTCCCGATGTGCAGGTTGGTGAATGTGTGTGCGAATGGGTAAATGTAATTCACAATCTATGAAAAGTGCTTCTGATGAAAGCGCCATATGAATGCACCATTTACCGTTCATGGTGGTTGTAGATGTGATATGCGTGTACTGTGTGGAGGAGAGGAGAGGATGCGTAATTATAACCACAGCCCTATATGTCCTGTGAAGAAAAACTGCCTCTCTGCAACCTCCATCTCTGCAAGTCTCGTGCAAGCGGAATTTGTCTGAATTAACGTGTCGCTATATTTGCAGCTGAAGCTCAGTTTGAGTTATTATTATTTATTTTACATTTTTGTTATTTTGGCTGAGGAGCCTCCTTCAGTGTGCATACGTGTCTGTGTGCGTGTGTGCGTTTGTGCGTGTGTGCGTGTGTGTGCGTGTGTGTGTCCAACATATTCCATGTAATGATGCCTATCTGTTACAGGCCTACTGGATAAAAAAAAAATTTAGCATTATTTCTCTTATTTTCTAGCAAATGTCCCTTCAATAAGAATCTGAAAAAAAAAACAGTGGTGAAAGTGGTTTGAAATTCTTGCCGGAACTGTCCGCGCGGCCGAATTTTTTTTGGGAGGCTCTAATCCCCCAAAACCCCTGAAATGCATAGAAAACTGCATTTTGGGAGGCCCACTTGCTGCCCTTCTATAATAAGCCTCTTCATATTGTTCATGTTCCATACAGCAGGGTAAGCATATAGACCTATATATTATTATTACACTTTATATTATTATATATATTATTATTAATATTATTATAACCAGTTATCTAAAGTAACTAGACCTACATTTACTAAAGTATTGTATTTAAGTAGACCCTACAGGTTTTAAGTATAGCCTAGCCTACTTTACTGGAGTATTTCCAATACTTTTAATTCTATACTCCACCACATCTCCCATTCCCAGATGCAGAATTGAATCATTTTGGTCTATTCTGCATTTATGGCCGCATGCAGGCACAGACACGAGTCCTCCTAGAGATGGGATTTATGGCTCTTTGAAGTGAGCCGGATCTCTGGGATCCGTTCCTTTCAAAGAGCTGTTCAAAAGACGTAGGCCTACATTTTGATACTTCTACTCAAGTACATTAACATTCCACACTTCTACTTGATTGCAGTATTGATATTTCTACTTAAGTAAAGAAATTGAGTACTTTTTCCACCACTGTTCATTAGAAAGGAACGGCTCCCTACTGTGAACCGAATCATATCGTTCATTTCAAAGAGCCGTTCAAAAGACTCGATTCGTTCGCGAACGTCTCACCTCTACCCGCTCCGTGTCAAACAAACACTGAAACGCAAACGGACTGGATCACACTGACCTCCACAAACCCACGGGAATAATTTAGAAGCACTTTATCAGAAAATATAACTAGTAACACTTGTGTAGCCTACTGTATGTTAATCTGACTATTGTTTTCTTCCTGGACGTGCGTTTGTGGCAGGTTTAACATGGGATTTTGACAGCTGGCTTCTCCTCTTCTTAACGGAACGCAGTTCCGTCCCCAAATGTTTTAACGGAACGGGGGTTCCGGCCGTTCCGGCTCACTTTCACCACTGGAAAAAAATCTGTATGGTAGAAGGCCGCGCAGAGAGCACTGAGTGCACAGGCGCTCAAACCTCACAAAAGGGCACTTCTGCGCACGGTGGTCTTTTTGTGGGGGTCCTTCGTGCCATTTCCCACCAGAAATATAGCTACAGTAGTACATTGAACTTAACATGCTTACTGGCCGTCTCAAATAAAGTTGTTTGCAGCTGCAAGGTTAACGAGGTGGGAGGGCACCTGACAGGTTTTGTGGTTCCTGTGGAAATAAGCCTCGGCTTTCTAGGATCTCCTTTTAGTTGACCTTGTACCAGTGATTTGTACTGTCATGAAACTGTACTTTTTTCTATTGCAAACTTCTAATAAATTCTTCAATCAATCAAAACAGGTGGAACTAAAACTGACTGATGGCAGCCAGCTCATTGAAGTTATAAATATAAATAATTATTATTATAGTGAATTACGTATATGTCAAATTTTTACACGTATATGTCAAATGTTCGTCTTAATATGGGCCACGAAAAAAGCACCCAAAGCCCCCCTCTGCACGTGCCTGGGTAGAAGTGAAACTGCCACTAGATGCGGGGGTGTAGAGAGCGCAGCACGAGAGGAGAGGATGTGGTCACAGATCACTAGAGCAGGCTGCTGATCATCTATAGTACCAAGACATGAAAGATGCCTGACTTAGACTTAAAACCACAACCCTATGCCTTGTGAGGAAAACATGACTCTCTGACTGCAACCTCCAGCTCTGCAAGTGTCGTGCAAGTTGAATTTGTATGAATTATTGTCGTGTTTCGTTTGGAACGTAAGCCTGGTGCTCTGTGCAAGCTGATGGTCAATGGTGGAAGAAAGTACTAACATTACTTACTTAAATAAAAGTATCAATGCTGCATCGTAGATACTCTGTTACATGTGGAAGTCCTGTATTCAAAAAGTACTCGAGTAAAAGTGCATACGTACGTAGGTATCGGCATCAAAATATATTTAAAAGTACAAAAAGTAAAAGTACTCATTGTGCAGATGAATGTCCCATTTCACAAGTTCAAGACATTTAAAAATCTTTAGAAAATGGCTGATCTTTTATTTTCAAATGGCCGAAAGATATAGAGCTGAAGTGGTTTGTGTGTTTTGTAATACTCAAAATCTACAGGTAACTTGTAAATAAAATAGAATTGTAGTGGAGTAAAAGAACATTATTTTCCTCTGAGATGTTGTGGGGTAGTTCTCTTCTTTCTCTCTCTCTCTCTTGAACGCAACCCCGAATATTGTTATCAGGATTAAGTGCAATAATAGTAATGACCCAAAGCATAATTATATACGTAAGTATCTTTATGAAATGGAATGTGAAATAAAGATGCATTGAAACAAAAAATTAAAACATCAAACATGTTCGGCCTAGACACATAATCACTATCACCTTTTTCAGCTCACAAATGTTGTAATGTATATGGAAGGTAATAGAGTGGTGTCTGGTGTTTATGTGTAAGGTACTGTGGCAGCAGACACTCGGGTAGCGCAGCTTCGCACCCAGCTGGCTACCGCGAAGCAACTGATAGCTTTGTCAGGCATCTGCACCAGTGGTTCTCAGACATTTTTGGCTCAGGGTACCCCTGTAAATTGGGGGTGGCCATATGAGTGTTTGGTGAGCTAAATCTTTCCCCTTAAAATAAAGTTCATGTCACAAGGACAACTTAAAGGAGTAGTTCACCCCCAGAATTACTTTTTTTCTATTGATTAGTCACGCCATGGAGACGTGAGTTCAATGATATATATTTTTTTTTGTATTTGTCGCATTCGTCGAATTCCCATTGATTCTGGATGGGGACCCAAATGCATGGGCCTGGATAGGGACCCAAATGAGCCCCTGGATGGGGATCCAAATGATGATCCAAATCAATGGGGGTAAATTTAAGGGCAAATGTCAAGTACATTTTCCCCCATTGATTCTCACCCATTCTCGCCCACCCAGGGTCTTGTATTTGCGTCCCCATTCAGGCCCATGTATTTGGGTCCCCATTCAGAATCAATGGGGGTACATTTACTATAATACTTTTTTTTTGTCTTAAGAATGTGACAATTACAAATATATATATATATATATATATATATATCCTTATAGTATTATTGGTGAGCGAGGCCATGGAGGCCATGAAAGCCTATTCCCAGCAAACCAGTAAACGTAACGGTTCCCCACTTGGCATGTACACTGCTCAATACTCTGGCAAGCAACTAAGCTATGTTTGCCGCCATGATTGTACTTAAATATCATACAATTAATATAAAACGACATTTTTTATACAGGCATATATTTTAGCCACCTCCCACCCTACTGCGCATGTGCGCGATTGCAGTGCACACACAGTAGCAGCAGCAGCCGCAGCAGGCAGCAGTGCACAATCGTATGGCATTTTTGGACAAAACACGGATAGTATTGTTATTGCACAAGATACACACGCTGCAAACACATAAACAGCTTTTAGAAACACCTTTTCTCTTTCGGTTTTCGGCGGCGGCGGGGGGCGTGACCGGACCGTTTTAATGCCTCGGATACAGAGACAGAGAAAGATACACCATCCTCCGTCCTGTGTGTGTGTGTGTGTGTGTGTGTGTGTGTGTGTGTGTGTGTGTGTGTGTGTGTGTGTGCGTGCGCGTGCACACTGCAGTGAAAACCTGTCTGTTTCTCTGTCTCTCTCCGATCCATGTTCACAAAAAACATTGCCTCACTCCATAACCACTGGATCGTGCATCGATCCAATGCAAGCTGAACTGGATACTAGGTAAACACAATGTGTAAATGCGTCTTCTGTCGGCACACACAATGTGACGCTCGTGCGTGCGTGCGAACACACACACACACACACAACAACACAAACAAATGCCTTGACAAAAATCGCTATCTATAGAGACACATAACGGTACATACATATAGGTAGATTATAAATAGATTGACAGATAAACAGATAGATCTCAATATGGTCATGTCAGTTGGTCAGCTCGACTAACAACAACAATCATAGCTGCAAGCAGCGATAAAGTGCCAAGCAGGAAAAAGAAAAAGAAAGAAATAAGGAAAAGCAATACAACAGGGCATTATGAGCTATAGGCCTACCTGTTAAAAGTTTGCTAAGCCCTTTCAGGGCTTGGGCTTGGCCACTAATAATAATAATGATAACTAATAATAATGACAATAATAATAGGTCGGACAGTTAGATCAGTCTGAGCGTTGCCAGATTGTGTGTGTGAGAAGCAACAAGGTCTATTAACAAAAGGCCACATGTATGTACACAATACAAAAACTCTATATCCACCTGTCTATCTGTATCCATATAAATAAATAGTTTATAGCCTTAATAGTAGATAGATATACATAGATATAGATACATATCTCCATATGTCCATATCAGTTGCATCACTAATATAATAACAATAATAATAATGCGTTAATAGAGCAGACACAGAACGCACACAGTGACATATTCGCGATCGTGCAAATGCTATGGTGTAACTAAATAGCCTACGCATGTAACATTGTGTTGACGGAGGGACGCTACTCTAACTTGCAAGCTTCAATCGTTATGTTGCTTTCTGCAATGGAGAGCAGGAGTAGGATTAGGAATAGTGGAATACACAAAAAACAGACCAGCAAGGCGTTTATGTAATTTCCAACATCAAAACCCCCAAATATTAACAACAATCAACGGGTCGACATGTCTCAGATCGTGCCTACTTTCGCCATTTGATTTGTCCTGACTCCTATTATATTGGTGCTAAAAAAGACTAACTCACTTTCAGACAGCCCAGACCGGGAGGGGAGGTGGGGCCACGGCCGCTTAGCTCATCCATACCACATGGGCACGCATCGCATGGGACTGGAGGAGTTTGTGTTATTATTTAGGTGGCGTAAAAAATTCCAGTAACTATATATATTTTTTTTACCATTAGTGTCCATGTGTGCCTTTTTGTTAATGATAAATCTTGGATATAATCTCACTACCTTAATCAGAATACGTACCAGCCAGTCTGTCCGCATTTCTGCTAACTCTGTGTCCGTTGTTCAATTGTGTAAAAAACATAATAAAACTAGAAAAAAAAAGACATTTTAAGTGTGCCTGCAGCTCGCTAAGTGTGTGCAACCTTGTGTAGCGGTTGGTGTTAGCATTAGCGTTAGATTTTTTTGGTGTTAGCATTAGTGTTAGATTAGCGTTAGATTTTTTAACATTAGCATTTTTTGCATTAGCTTTAACATTATCGACTGTACGACAAACGGTTCATGAGATATAGAGGCACTTCCTGTTTGGCGAAGGGCACTTCCTATTTGGCGAAGGAAGCATCAATTAAGGTTAAGGACTCTTAATCAAGTCATATGACACCACCCACGCGTCTGTACGACAAACGGTTCATGAGATATAGGGTCACTTCCTGTTTGGTGAAGGGCACTTCCTGTTTGGCGAAATAGGCCCCAATTAAGGTTAAGGACTCTTAATCAAGTCATTTGACGCCACCCACGAGTCTGTACGACAAACGGTTCATGAGATAAAGGGTCACTACCTGTTTGGTGAGGGGCACTTCCTGTTACAGAGGGGGCGGGGCTTAATCAATTACAGCTCATCCCTATTGTCCGGAAAAAGACCAAAGTTGTGTGTGCATTTTAAAGTTTAAGTGACGTTGCTAGGCAAAAGTATGTCAGAATAATGTGGGGCCAAAGTTTCTGGTTTTTTTTCAGAGTCCCCCATTCATAGTCAATGGGGGTTTTTGTGCGTAGTTTTTTACGAATTACGTTGCCATGGTAACACGAATCGGAAAGAAAAGTAATAGCAGAACATTTCCGGCCGAGCCGCACATTTTGATGTATATATTGTTGGGGTGGCGTAAATTGTGCGGCAGTTATTACGTGCCGAAATTTCCCCCATTCTAAGTTAATGGGGTTTTTGGGCATCGTTTTTTGCGAATTACGTCGCCATGGTAACGCGGATCGGAAAGAAAAGTAATAGCACACCATTCCCGGCCGAGCCGCACGTTTTGATGTATATATTGTGGCGGTGGCGTAAATTGTGAGGCAGTTATTACAGCTAGTGTTGATCATAGCTAGTGTTGATCATAGCTGTTCATTGCCGATCAAAATTTGGACATTTTGCGGAGATAAAGGGCTTTAAAGATGGGGAAATGCATTGGAGTATACAGAGAAAAACGGCCGCGCGATGCTCTCAGCGTCGACTCGAAGCGACTAGCGGCTAATGGGCTACATCCAGGCGCAGCCCCAACCTAAAGGTGAGGTTTAAAGTTAATACTGTAAGTACAGTAAACACGTCAACGCGGGCCTCCAGGGACATCAAAGAGATTGGCGTGTAGACATCTCGTGGGCACCCGCTGTGTTAATTTATTTCCATTTTCCCAAAGAATTATTACAAACTAGAAAAGAAAACTTCTAAGAAATGTTAAGTGTGCCTGCAGCTCGCTAAGTGTGTGCAACCTTGTATAGCAGTTGGTGTTAGCATTAGCATTTTGCATTAACACAAAAATCATCTTTGGAATTTTTTACATCAGCATTTTTATCATTAGCTTTAACATTATTTTTTTTTAGCATTAGCATTATCATTGATTTTTTTTCCTTTAAACATTAGGCATTTGTTAGCATTAGCATTTGTTAACATTAGCATTTGTTAGCATTAGCATTAGCTTTTTTAGCATTAGCATGTGATAGCATTTGCATATGTTAGCATAGCATTAGCATGTGTTAGCATTAACATATGTGTTAGCATTAGCATTTGTTAGCATTAGCATTAACATTTGTTAACATTAGCATGTATTAGCATTAGCATTTGTTAGCAAGAGGGGGTGGGGCTTAAGTAATAAGTCCCTATTGGCCGTTTAAGTTCAGACACCAAGTTTCAAGACGGTACCATGCTGTGAACTGGAGTAGTGGCTGTTTAAAACCCAGCCAATAGGAATACAGAGGAGGCGGGGCTTAATCAATTACAGCTCATCCCTATTGGCCGGAAAAAAAACAAAGTTGTGTGTGCATTTTAAAGTTTAAATCACGTTGCTAGGCAAAAGTATGGCAGAGTTATGTGTCCCCCATTCAAAGTCAATGGGGGTTTTTGCGCATAGTTTTTTATGAATTACGTTGCCATGGTAACGCGGATCGGAAAGAAAAGTAATAGCACACCATTCCCGGCCGAGCCGCACATTTTGATGTATATATTGCGGGGGTGGCGTAAATCGTGCGGCAGTTATTACGTGCTGAAATTTCCCCCATTCTAAGTCAATGGGGTTTTTGGGCATCGTTTTTTGCGAATTACGTCGCAATCGTAACGCGGATCGGAAAGAAAAGTAATAGCACACCATTCCCAGCCGAGCCGCACGTTTTGATGTATATATTGCGGCGGTGGCGTAAATCGTGTGGCAGTTATTACGTGCCGAAATTTGCAAGAACGTTACTTACTTAATTAAGTATGGCGGATTACAATAAGTGTTTTGCCATTGCATTGCATGGCCGCACGTTTTGATGTATATATTGCGGCGGTGGCGTAAATCGTGCGGCAGTTATTACGTGCCGAAATTTGCAAGAACGTTACTTACTTAATTAAGTATGGCGGATTACAATAAGTGTTTTGCCATTGCATTGCATGGCAGGCACACTTAATAAATGAAAAAGGTTATCGAAAAAGCACGGTCTGCTCACATATTAGGAGGGTAGTATGAGTCACCAGAAAAGATAATGGGTGTTTTTGATGAATCTGTCATGGTTAACATGGAGTCTTAAATTGCAATCGGTGCATATGGGGAGGCGTCCTGCAGATGGAGGGCCTAGTAACATTTACATCAAATATCTAAATATTGAATGAAGCAAATTAAAATCTGTCCAGGGTGTTCATAAAAGCCTGACAATAAAATTACCACATTTACGTGTTTAAGTTTTTTTTAAAGTGAAATATCCCTTTAAGAAAATATCTGTTTCCATTATAGGACTGAGTGAAAATCATTTTTAGACTTGGCGTTTAACCACTTAAACCCCAGCATCCCTATCCTGGGGGGAACATTCACCAACAATACCTGATCTACAAACTCACAACGTGTTGTGAACTTTTAGATCTGCTATTTTTGGTGAAGAGACTTGGTGTACCATAGGCTGAAAAAAGATCCAACCAATAAGTACGGTGCAACTCCAGTCCTGTAAGTGGTCAAACTGATGAATTCCAGATATTGTCACCTTAATTAACTAATGGCCTAATTCTTTCTTTTTTTTTTTTAAGATTTTCAGGACAAATTAAAAACTATATTATATTTCTTAATCATTTCACCCAAAATGTTAATCAATATAACCATGTCTGTCAGTTACGTTATGTAACATAACAATGACCAAAATACAAAACCTTCTATCTGGCAAATTTCATGATTTTTGGATTTCACTTGAAATGAGGACAACAGGCTATGCTGCACATTTTTGTTATTTTGGCTGAGGCGCCTCCTTCAGTGTGCATACGTGGCTGCGTGCGTTTTGTGCGTGTGTGTGTGTGTGTGTGTGTGTGTGTGTGTGTGTGTGTGTGTGTGTGTGTGTGTGTGTGTGTGTGTGTGTGTGTGTTTGTGCGTGTGTGTGTGTGTGTGTGTGTGTGTGTGTGTGTGTCCGACATTTTCCATGTAATGATGCCTATCTGTAAAAGCCACAGCACTGCTTTTCTTTGTTAGTTTATAGTTATTATTTGTATTATTATATTTGTGATTATTTGTGATTATTTAGTATTATTTGGCATGTTAGTCTATTAGTTTATGAGTTAATTGTTTATTGGATTATTGGTTTGGGCACCAGGGGCATGCCACTCCCAGGCCTGATTGATTGACAGGCTATATATAGGCCTGGGTGATTGGGGAAGGGCATGCACCTGGTGGACAAACGGTTTTTTACCAGTGCCACAGCCACAGTGAAGAGCCTCAGAACTATGCCTGGAGAACGTGTTTGTATGACTTTATTTTGAGAATTAAACCTGCAACCAAACTTCAAGTCGCTTTGTGGACATTGTGTGCTTGTGTGCCTGCGTACAGCCTGAAACTGGGTGCATCAGTGAGTTTGTTTAGGAGGTTCGTTTGGAACCAACAAGCTGCACTTTCAAAGTAAAAAACCCTTTCCTTTGAGAAGCTGGACAAGGAAAGAACTTGAGGAACCATTGGACAAGTGTTGGATTGGAGTTGATTTGGCATTGGAAAGCCACAACACTTAAAAAGGAGAAAACAAAAGGAGATTGCGGTATGTAAGTTAACGGACACTGAAAAGCTGTATAGGAAAACAGCATGACTTTTAAAGTTATTTATTTTCGTGTTTGTCACTGCTAAAGCTCTTATTGGTGACCTTTTTGCTGCACTGCCGTGCAGTGCAGCCGTTTTTTATCCTAATTGTCACCGCTGGACTTTTATTGGTGATACGTTTTCTACAGTCCATTTATATTTTTGGATTGTCACTGCCATTTTGCTTAAACTCTGCCACTGCCATTTTTATTTTTGAGCGGTCGTTGAGCGGTCGTTTTGCACTGGACACTGAGCTGTTCAGCTGCACCACACTTTAAGTGGGCACAATGTCAGATTGGTGGGGTTCTGATGAACCTCCAGAGCTCAGTCATGAGGTAATTGACAAAATGTCAGACTGGTGGTATGCTGATGAACAGAGTCCAGAACCCGGTGACTGGTCGGATGATGACCCGCCTCCAGAACTAAGTCAGAAGGTCATTGACAAAATCGTGAAACGGTATTTTGCAAGTATTCAGGAAGACGCATCAGCTCCAAGCCAGATACAGGGTCTGGGGGAGCACAGAGGAAGTTTTGCCACAAGTGTTGGGGGAAAGACACCTCCAGGTCCAGGAGAGGATGACACAGAGACATGGCAGGCCAGGCGGGGAGAGGAGGCGAGTGTCTCAGAGTCCGGGCTGAAGAACCCTCAGCCTCTGGAGAATGCTCTACAGCTGAAAGAGATCCGGTGGGAACAGCCGACCAGCCCTGCTGAAGAGGACATGGACAAAGGTGAGATGGCGGCGGAGGCGGGCAGCTCCTCTGCTGTTGGCGACACCCCATCCAAAACTGAAGAGGAGGACATGGACAACGGTGAGATGGCCGTGGAGACGGGCAGCTCCTCTGCTGTCCCATCCGAAACTGAAGAGGACAGTGAGATGGCTGTGGAGACAAGGGGCTCCTCGGCTGTCAGTGATACATCTGAACACGAAGATGACGATGAACAGAGATCCAAAAAAGATGGAGGCCGCAATCGTCCGAACCAAAAGAAAATGAACAAAAAGCAGCGTGCCCAGGAGAAGAGGAAGCAGACGGAGCAGAAGGAGAGTGGGAAGGCTGAGGAGAAAGATGTGCCAGAAGAAAGGGGCCTACACGTACCTTTCTTTCTGTGGTGGCTTGAGGGCTTCATGAAGCCTTTAGCTGTCTGCTGCAAGACCTGAGCCACCTGCATCGACTACAACATAACTTGACTTTTCTCTCCATCTTTCTCTTTCATTTCTTTCTTTTGCAGTGTCATTGATGGAATTTTGGATCATATTCCATATGGATAAACAGTTTTCCCCAATCATAATAAAATACTCCACACAATGAATGAGACCACACCGGAGAATATGCGTTTTTGTGTTGAAGTTTAGTCAGAGTTCAAAGTACTGTACAAGTACAGTATAGCAAAATCACCCATCGTAAGCTCTCTGAGTACAAAGCATAATGATTCCACATATATAGTTGAATGTGTACAGCATAAAATACATTAGTCACATTATGATTGGACAATTAAACATAACAATGGATCATGAGATGGTGTTGTGACTGAGTCTCGTGAACTCAGAAGCAAGGATGTAGAATGTTTTGGTTTCTCATTATCCAGTGTCCGGGACACTTTGACATTTCGCTGGTCAATCTTTCTGTCCCTGGAGTGGGGCAGATTCTCGTCTCGTGCATTAGTTATCAGATCAAAACATCATGGCATTGACTTTTAACACTGAGAATGATATCTATACCATGTTAAACAACAATAACATATTGTACTATCAATTCCCTCCTGAGATAGCATTTGAAGTGTTAAATGTCAAGGCAGCATAAACAACAAGGGAAGAAAACATGGGTTAAACTTTTTTTTTAAGGTATTAGAAACAGAACATAATAATTGAACAATTTAAGTCAAAAACATTTCGATAGTTTTTGAAGAGTAGAGTCAAAAGAACTGTATATTTCCAAAGGTATTTAAATCAGAATATCATAATTGAACTTTGTTTTTGTTTTTGTTTTTTAAGTAGAGGTAAAAGATTTTTATTGTCTTAATTATTAATTATTATATATATGTATTTTACAAAGGTTCAATGTGTCGAAGATTGATTGGAAATTATCCATGTCAAGCAAGATAAAAACACATCAGCATCACGCTCCCGGGTGGTTATTACAATTTGGGGCCGATTTTAGTCAAAACAAGACGAACTTGACTCTTTACCATAATTTAGGTTAAAGACAAAAGCATTCAAAATGTATTTAGACAGCATCCGAAAATCAGCCGTTTGGCGGTCATAATTCGTACACCTCCGAGGTTACCTTTAGGTAATGAGTGGTCTTAATTGTCCCTGCAGGTTGGGGACATTTATAGTGAGGTGTCAAACCGGAGCCGCCTTAAAGCCAACTGTCTATTCCTCCTTACTGGCTTTTGTCCGAGTCAAGGTCTAAAAGAAAACACTTTACAGCGGGAAAACGTGTGTGATGCAGTTTCATACTCACGAAATCCATATGGACTTTTCAATCATCCTTTTTGACATTTCCACTTTGGACAGACATGTAGTATGTGTCTGTCAAATCATTCTCAATTATCATCTCAAAATATCTTTATCTGTAAGACAAGGGAAAAGACAGGGACAAATCAATCCATACTGTAAGGCAATAAGGTATTTATATATAGAAATTAAATTGAAATGTTTAGATACATCACCAAAAAGGGGACACAAGTTGTGTCAGTTTGTTCTGTTAGGGGAAACAGATTAACCCTGTTGAGGATTGGAATCAACTTCACAAAATGAAATATATTTAAATGGGATGAAATGAAAATATGAAAGAAATAAAATTAAATGAAAAAATATTAATTCTAAATATTAATTCTCCAAACACATTCCCTCCCGTTTGCCACAGCCAAAAATATTGGGTGTGACAAAAATTGTTTTGTTTGGAGGATAATTTGTTAAAATATGGTTAAATGAGAAACAGATGGTACCGAGGTACAGTAAAGGACAATGACTCTGCTCACTGTCAGAGTTAGAGTGAGCTTCCAGGCCTGTGAGGGGGGAAGTGTACCATACAATAGTTAGCGAGGCCTGTTTAAAGCCTCTCTAACCAGAAAATGAATGAAACTTTAAAGAAATAAAAATAAGAAAAATTAAATAGAAACACATAACATAATCATAATGTCTTTTTTTTTTCTCCATAATGTGTAATCCCGTATAAGCCCAGTAGGGTTGTAATAATTGTGGAATTTGACTGAAAAGGTTTGAATGGAGCCCAGCCATCTAAATTGTTTTTGGAACCGTCTCAGCCTGCTTTTACTCAAGTAAAGAGGATAAAGTATTACCAAAAATAAACCAACATGAGAAATTAAAGGTTGAGTAAAGCAGGGCTAGGCCTCTTCCATCCTTAACCCATACTGCAGTTTATGTGTTAAGAATGGTAAAAGTAAATGTTTTTGGTTCATGTCCATAAGATGTGGTTTGAAAGAACAACGTTCAGTTGTTACACAGGAAATAGTGTTTTTCACGACAAAACAGGAGGACAGGAGAAAACTGGTTAAAATAAAATAAACAGTCATGAAATTAAACAGGTTAAAATAAAATTGAAATAAAACAGTCAGTCAGTCAGTCAGTCACTGATAATCAGTCAGTTAAGTTGGTAGCGAGTTAGTGGAGTTAGTTCCACTATACCTGTTCTGCCATGTCATTAGTCCGTCCTGTCCCCTAAAATAAAATAAAGCCCACCTGTCATTGATGGGAAGAAAAAAATTATTAAGACATAGAAACATTCAAATAAACCCAAGCGTTGGTTGTTATCAGTACGAGTGTAGTCATAACAAGAGCGAATGAGATCCCCTTTGAGAGAGAGAGGGAGAGACAGTCATATGTGTAAATAATTCCTAGTTTTGCAAACCAGGCAAGTGAGTTAGAACACAATACAGAGGGAGAAAAACCCAAGACAGATTCAAATATAACCCCAGCACATTGTTATCAAGCCCTGTATTAGAATGTAAACAGTAGATTATACAGAACAAGAGCGAATGAAACCCATTTTTGAGAGAGAAAGAGAGAGCAAGGTCACACAGAAACTGAATCGGCTCGTGGCCTCTCAAGGTAAAAATAAGAAAAATGAAATAAAAAACAATTCCAGCAATCCCCTCATAGTTTTTTTTTCCAAAATAAAACAATAATAACACATAGGCCGTGCCAGCCTATAAGCAGCGTAAGCAGCTCACGCGAGCAGCAGGCATTGAGCAAGCAAGCAGCATAAGCCAAGCACATATTGTACCATATTGTACACAGAAGCCGCACCGCTCACTTTATACTTGGTTTGATTTTCCTGCTTTCATAATAGACAAACCGAAATGTAACCAGGGGAGGAAAATTGGATTAGAGATGACAGACAATATATCAAAAACATTTAACAGATGGGTTTGTCAGTCAGAACTTGATTTTTTTTTCTTTTTTTTTTCTCTCAGAAGTCGTACTTAGTCAAAAGTAAACAAAATATATAGTACCATTATCTCGGGCGTCCCCAGGGTCAAAAGAGCGTTTGTTCTTTTCGGGACATTGTAATCCATGACAGTCACGTAGCAGATCTACAAGCTCACAACGCGTCCCATCGCATTGTGAGTGAAAGGGCAATGCCAGCCAGGTTCGGCTGGGGGGGGGGGGGGCTCTGTCAAGCCCTTCAGCATCTTGAAAACATGGTTTGCGTCCTCTGTTCCTTCCTAATGAGGTTTGAACATCCAGTGGTATCCAGCAACACATCCAGTGGCAATAATGTCAGCTTCGCACATATCCATTGAAATGTTCCAGGAAAGGTTTTAGGTATTGCTGGTAAATGGGAGTTCCCGATGATCTTCCAGAGTGATGTGAGGTCCGGGTTAAAAAAAAAAAAAAAAAGGTTCTAGGTTTAGATTGTAACATCTCATCCGTGTGTGTCCAGGATTTACACGATAAAAACACTGCTTCTCGGAGCAGGGGGCTTTTTTAGCTTGAATGGTCATGTTTCTTAAAAATGTTCTTGGGAGCGTTGAGATAAAAAGCTCCTGTATTCAACATCTCAGAGTGGCCTGAGACGGAAATTAAAAATAAAATAAGATAAGACGAAAACGAAGACATGTAAGCTTAAAGCATGAAGATTTCCGTCAGAACGTTCGGTTCTAGGGCATAAAGTGAAATCTCCTAATTAAAATAACCACGCTATTTCTTATGTGATTAAGTGGCTCTAATCAGCCGTATTGGGTTATCGTACTGGCCGAAGAGACATTCCTTCAGAACAAAATATGTTCTGGCCCCAAATAAAAAGATTTCTTCTCAGAACTTCTTGAAACAGCCGTTCTAGAGCATAAAATGAAATCTATATTGAAGTCTCGTACTGATACAAACCCAACCTTAGACAAGCAATCTCCGTGGCCAAACGGCTGCTATGTCCTCAAAACATGTAACAAAAAGCGACAAAAACAATAGACTACAAAACATTAAACATTAAACAATAAAAACGCAGCTGTGTTAAGAGCTAGCTAGCCTCTTAAGACAGCAGGTATAAACGTATGACCTGGGTTCTGTTGAATTAGGACAGTGTGTGAGAATGAAGCCCGCCTCTCAAGTCTCTGTGAGAGAAACTGTCTGTGTCCGGTCCCTGGTGTGGAACGCTGTGCCAGAGCCAACCCTGGCTGCCTCCATTTCGGCTTTCTTCAGACCGTTGTGAGATTTTATCGATATGTTGATGTGGGAGAGAGTCATCATATCCGAATTCCTTTCTCCATATGGGCAAAAATGGTGCAATTGTGGGGCACCTAGAAACAACTGTTTCATTTCCTCATCGTCTATCTTAGCCGTTACGGCTGTTATCAGTTCATTCTCCAAGCTTTGGAGAGAGGCTTCAAGCTCAAAAATGGTGCAATTGTTCCGTTTGTAAAAAGGTTGTTTAGATTTCGGCAGGTGTTTTCTGCCTCCCTGTGCTCGGGGCGTCCCAAGGTAATTTCTCCTCGCGCAGGAGGAAAAAACGTGTGGGAGATAGTCCTTTCCGTGGGAGTCAGGGGAAACGTCTGATAATATCCCCGGCTGGTTGTTAACTGGTTCTAGCAGCGGAAGAGACCAATATCTCCTCGGAGCTAATCCGGCAATCGAATGGACCATTTGATGGAATTTTGGATCATATTCCATATGGATAAACAGTTTTCCCCAATCATAATAAAATACTCCACACAATGAATGAGACCACACCGGAGAATATGCGTTTTTGTGTTGAAGTTTAGTCAGAGTTCAAAGTACTGTACAAGTACAGTATAGCAAAATCACCCATCGTAAGCTCTCTGAGTACAAAGCATAATGATTCCACATATATAGTTGAATGTGTACAGCATAAAATACATTAGTCACATTATGATTGGACAATTAAACATAACAATGGATCATGAGATGGTGTTGTGACTGAGTCTCGTGAACTCAGAAGCAAGGATGTAGAATGTTTTGGTTTCTCATTATCCAGTGTCCGGGACACTTTGACATTTCGCTGGTCAATCTTTCTGTCCCTGGAGTGGGGCAGATTCTCGTCTCGTGCATTAGTTATCAGATCAAAACATCATGGCATTGACTTTTAACACTGAGAATGATATCTATACCATGTTAAACAACAATAACATATTGTACTATCAGTCATCAAAGAAGAATCAGTCAAGACTAAATACAATACACATACCACATACCCTTGATTAATGATTCTAATGTTTATGGCTTCTTAAATGTATTGTTTGTAATTGGTCATATAATTCCCAATTGGGGGGGAGTGTAAAAGCCACAGCACTGCTTTTCTTTGTTGGTTTATAGTTATTATTTGTATTATTATATTTGTGATTATTTAGTATTATTTGGCATGTTAGTCTATTAGTTTATGAGTTAATTGTTTATTGGATTATTGGTTTGGGCACCAGGGGCATGCCACTCCCAGGCCTGATTGATTGACAGGCTATATATAGGCCTGGGTGATTGGGGAAGGGCATGCACCTGGTGGACAAACGGTTTTTTACCAGTGCCAGAGCCACAGTGAAGAGCCTCAGAACTATGCCTGGAGAACGTGTTTGTATGACTTTATTTTGAGAATTAAACCTGCAACCAAACTTCAAGTCGCTTTGTGGACATTGTGTGCTTGTGTGCCTGCGTACAGCCTGAAACTGGGTGCATCAGTGAGTTTGTTTAGGAGGTTCGTTTGGAACCAACAAGCTGCACTTTCACTATCTGTTACAGGCCTACTGGATAAAAGTAGCTTTTTTTTATTTCTCTTTTTATTTTCTAGCAAATGTCTCTTCAATAAGAATCTGAAAAAATCTGTATGATAGAGGCAGGGCCGTGCAGAGAGCACTGAGTGTGCAGGTGCTCAAACCTCACAAAAGGGCACTTCTGCACACAGTGGTCTTTTCATGCCATTTCCCACCAGAAATGTAGCTTCAGTAGTACATAGAACTTAACATGCTTACTGGCCATCTCAAATAAAGTTGTTTGCAGCTGCAGGGTTAAAGGTATCTATCTATCTATCTAAACTAAAACTGACTGATGGCAGCCAGCTCATTGAAGTTATAAATATAAATAATTATTATTATAGTGAATTATAGTCAAATGTTCATCTTGATATGGGCCACGAATTTTGGGCAGGTGCCCAAGCACCCAAAGCCCCCCCTCTGCACGTGCCTGGGTAGAAGCTGCCATTACATGCGGGGGTGTAAAGAGCGCAGCACGAGAGGAGAGGATGCATGCGGTCACAGAGCAGGCTGCTGATCATCTATAGTACCAAGAAACCACAACCCTATGCCTTGTGAGGAAAACATGCCTCTCTGACTGCAACCTCCAGCTCTGCAAGTGTTGTGCAAGTTGAATTTGTATGAATTATTTGTGTTTCGTTTGGAACATAAGGTGCTCTGTGCAAGCTGATGGTCAATGGCGGAAGAAAGTACTCACATCTCTTACTTAAATAAAAGTAAGAGATGTCCCATTTCACAAGTTCAAAACATATAAAAAAAACATCTACTAGTAAATAACATAGAATTGTAGTGGAGTAAAGGAACATTATTTTCCTCTGAGATGTTGTGGGATAGTTCTTCTCTCCCCCCCCCCCCCCCCTCTCTCTCTCTCTCTCTCTCTCTCTCTCTCTCTCTCTCTCTCTCTCTCTTTCAATAGAATGGATGGACATGATAATATTACCAAATGAGAACATCATTTGAACGCAACCTTGGGTGTGAATCCAGCTATTGCTACCGCGGAGCAACTAATGGCTTTGTCAGGCATCTGCACCAGTGGTTCTCAGACATTTTTGGCTCAGGGCACCCCTGTAAATTGGGGGTGGCCATAATTGAGTGGTTCCCGAGCCGGGGTTCACCCTATGTTCCCCAGGTTCTATGTTCCCCAGGTTCTGTGTTCCCCACTTACCCCCCAAAAAGGTTCTATGTTCCCCAGGTTCTATGTTCCCCACCCACCCTCCCCACAAAAAAGTTTTATATTCCCCTCTCAACCAAAAACAGGATCTACTACTGTATGTTCCCCACAAAAAAATGTATGTTCCCCACTCAAATGCAGGAAATTTTAGGGACATCTTGCCCAGGTGCCCAGATGTCTCCACCCCTAAGTGCCCACTCGTCTATGTGCCCACTCGTCCAAATGCCCACATGTCCCTATTGCCCAGATGTCCAGGTGCCCACTCGTCCAGATGCCCAGACATCATAAAAGTATGGTATCCAGATGTCCCTAGTGCCCCCTGTCCCACTAGTATTCGTAAATCTCTCCCCATTATTGGGTGTTTTGAGTTGTTATTAATAATTATAAAGGAATGTTTCCTGCATTTGTGGATAAGTGTGGAACATAGAACCTATTGTAAGTTGAGCGGGGAACATGGAACCTTTTTTGGGGGGGGGGTAAATGGGGAATATTTAGGGGAACCTGGGGAACATAGAACCTGGGGAACATATGTAGGTACGGTCCCCTTAAACCCGTTTTTATCCTGAGATTTTTGAAACATTCTACACAGAATCTAAGGACCTTTATCTAACATGCCTATTAAGTGCACACAAACATAAAGTGGCCAAAAACGCCTCAAATCATGAACACAACCTGCAATGTGCGTGAAACTTTGCACGCACATTCCCACTAGGAACAGATACCACCCTTCTCACATTGGCCTGCAGGTCAACTTTTGCATAACACATTTTTTGAACAAAATGCCTCAAATCACGCATGCAGCGTCCGATTGCATCAGTAACGTCCAAGAGAGCACTGCCTGCGCTCTTGACATTTTGTACTTTTATAGACATTGTTTTTTGGCTTGAAGCGAGACCACGATTGTTTCGAAGGAACAATATTTTCTAGTGTAAAAAAAATGTCATGTGACTAGAACATGACATTTGACAGGTTTGGAAAAGTGGAAAAATGTTGTAGCTCAAAACCTCCTATCTGCTGATTGCTAATGATTGGTGTCAGGTGGTGAAACTTACCACACCAAGAGGGTGAGTTGATAAAAAATGTTAATGGTAATAGTTGTAACAGACCTGTAGAATGTCTTAACAAAAAATAGCCTAACTATTTCTAGGTAAAAAACCTCCTATCAGCATGTTGTCAACTGCAACTGCAACTTTACGTAAAGTACCTATTTACGTTCCGTAACATGGCGTAAATGTAAGGTTCTATGAAGTAATAACAATGTAATTCAAGGGTGCCTTGGAGGAAAAGTTATTTACAGGGATGACCAGAGACAAAAACCTGTGAGAACCTGAAGACCAAGATGATATGGAAGCTGTGCCATTATTAGACCCTATATTTACCTCATAACTAATATGCATTCATAACCATCCAGTTATTGATTTATATTATACGTTATGGTCCAAAGACCATAATCTTTGCAAACTTATTATTTTTTTATTTTTTTTTTATTTTTTTTCATAATAAAATATATATTGCATTTGGATACAGTTTGGTATGAGGATGTATGCTGGTTTGTCATGTCCCATGCAGTGCTTCTCCAGTTTTAAAGCAAAACAAATAATAATAATAAAGATTAGCTGTTTGAATGTCATGCCGTCAAATTTGACAGTGGTTCTCAACCTGTGGGTCGGGACCCCCAAATTATTTTGGGGAGTCTATTGATTAGCATAATGTGCAACATGTTTTCTCACTTAACAGTAAACAGACACTCAACATAAAGTGTAGTGTATAGACAATTTAAGGACTTTTTAATACCTCTAAAATGACAAATTAAACATTGGCCTAAAGCTCTGTCCAGACCGGCGAATTAGCGAAAGCGACGTGAATAAGCGAACCAAAAAGGCGAAGAATTCGCGATTCGCCTTTTTCCATACACACCAAAAAGCGACGCGAATATGCGTATAATATTCGCTTAATTCGCCTAAATACGAGGGGGTGATATCGGCCTGTAGCCACAGGAGGAGAAAGGAGAAGAAAGGAGAGAGAGGAGAGAGGAGAACGGACGGGGAAACAAATAAAACAATGGAAACAACATAAGTGATGATGACCTGGTCGTGGTTGTTAGCCTATTAAATAATAAAAAGAAAAAGAAGAATAGAAGTCTTCACCGGCGCACACAACCCATCACATCACAGAGGAGACAACACGCGTTCAACGTTCCCCGCCCTCTGCGCCGTTCCCCCGCAGACAGGCAGCTCGCAGCAGCGGTGGTGTAAAGTAATTAAAAGTACATTTACTTGAGTAGCCTGTACTTGTAGGTATTTGTACTCGAGTCCAATTCCCAGTGCTTTCCTTCTACTCCACTACATTTCGGATCCTATTGTATTTATACCCAACGATTTATTTTAAAACATTAGTCTTTTTGCAGATATAAATTAACAATAAAACATACAAACCATGCTTTTACCAGTAGACATTCGAGTACTTTTCCCAAGCAGCCACACAGACGAGAGACACGGAAAAGCAATGCAAAGAGAAGGTCCCTCGACCATGATCTCTCTCTTTCTTTAAGTAGGATAGAGTGAGCTTGATTTAATACAGAGAGAGATGAGTTCACCAGCGAATGTTTGCTAAATTCGACACAAGGGCGAATAAAAAACAGATGCCTTTTCGCTTTTTTAAAATTCGCGTTTGGTGTGGATGCTTCCATTGACTTTATAAGGTTTTAAACAAAAGGCGAATTATACGCTAATTCGCTATTCGCCAATTCGCCGGCGGTGTGTAATTGTTTGGTAGCTGTTTGGTAGCTGTTTGGTAGCTTAATTGTTTGGCCTTTTTTTTTTTTTTTTTTTTTACAGGTTTCTTTCCCTGTTTTGCCTTTGATATTTTTAGGAGAATGGAGTGTGTTTTTGCAGAAGATCGCAAATGGCAAGAAACCACTCCATTCCCATTAAAAAGCTAAATTCACCTTCATAGCTAAATTTAAACTTCGAAGTCAATGAAGGTCATAAAAATAGCAAAAATAACTGATCTACAAGTTCAATATTCTGCAAATCCCATGAAAATCTACTGTCTTGTCAATGGAAGGACATCTGAAGTTTTGAAATGGCACATGCTCACAAGGCCTCACAACGCTATTTTCTGCTATTTTCACAATAGAACCGGGGTTGCACAAAATGTAATGCCTTAACTCTTAGTGTCAGGGTGGGGGTGGTGGTCCCCAGTTAAAAGGTAGCACTTTATAATGAAGTACCTCAATAAAGGCTAATTAACAGCTAATAAGGCACTTATTGACAATTAATTAACAGCTAATAAGGCACATTAACAATTAATTAACTCTTATTCAAACATTATTAAACCGTAATTAACGAGTTAATTATAATGAATTAACAACTAATTAAACACTTATAAGATACTTATTAACCTTAATATGTGCTTATACATCTTAATAAGGCAATAATAAGGGGGTAGTGTATTTATGAGATACTTAATCGTTATGTGCTTATAAGTTCTTAATTAATAGTTATAAATGTATTATAATACTATTTAGATTTATAAATGGTTAATAAGACTTAATTAATAATTATTAGTCCCCTTATGGGAAACTTAATATCCGTTGAGTCCTAATTGTGCATTTAGAAACCCTTTACTATGCACTTATTATGAGATCAATTAACACTAACAAATCCTTAATAAAATCTTTATTATAACAGTATAAACAACAACAAGTCATTAATTAAGCCTTTATTAACACTTTATTAGGCAATTTAAAGCCACCTATTATAAAGTGGGAACACATCGGGTACACCCAGGGGCGGTTATTTGCTCTACGCAGACTACGCAACTGCGTAGAGCCCCAAGGCAGAGGGGGCCCCCTGCTGGGCTCATTATTCTGAGCATTTAGGAAAAAAAAGTAAGTCTCTAGCTCGTTCCTGTCAAAAGTTATGATTTTTTAAAGAATTGACCAACTGCTCACTTGAGTCAATAGGTTTCACACAGAGATAAAACTTCCTTCGCCAAACAGGAAGTGCCCTTCACCAAACAGGAAGTGCCTCTATATCTCATGAACCGTTTGTCGTACAGACTCGGGGCTGGTGTCATATGACTTGATTAAGAGTCCTTAACCTTAATTGGCGCTTCCTTTGCCAAACAGGAAGTGCCCTTCGCCAAACAGGAAGTGCCTCTACATCTCATGAACCGTTTGTCGTACAGACTTGTGGCTGGTGTCATATGACTTCATTAAGAGTCCTTCACCTTAATTGGTTTAACTTAGTCCCGTCCCCTCTTCTGATTGGCTGTTGCCCCTTGCGACGTGGGTAGAGCTGCGAGGGCCCGGTCATTGCTGCTTGCAGCTTTAATTGTATCTACATTTTGAAAAATAATAATTAAAAAGGAATTGTACAAATATAATTTTAAAGTATTATTATTCACTGATATTCCCTTATTGCTATTAAAATAATTATTGTCCTGCATCAAACATGTCCTGTATAAAAATATACATATAGGCCTACTCTATATACCTTTGATTACCTTACTTACCTTACTGTACTCTTCTTAAATTAATCAAATAGATCCAAAATGATTGTGGTTTGGTATTTAAAACCAACCAGAATGACAACAAATAGGCTTCCTCTGCCTCTGCTCTTCATTCTCTTGTCAAGTTCATTGTCTTGTCATGCTAAATCATCACTTTTTCAGAATAGGTATTGAGTTGGAGGGTGGCATTTTTAATTCCTGCACTTCGCACGCGCGCATACTGTTTTTCGCGCATACCTATTTTTCACGCGTGCTCATGGGGGGGCCTCTTTTGCTACCTTTGTGGGGAGCCCCCAGTTTATAAAAACCGCCCCTGGGTACACCCGCCACTCTGACATGTCTCCTTTCCGACATGTCAGAGTGGCGGGTGTACCCGATGTGTTCCCACTTTAGAATAGGTGGCTTTAAATTGCCTAATAAAGTGTTAATAAAGGATTAATTAATGACTTGTTGTTGTTTATACTGTTATAATAAAGTTTTTATTAAGGATTTGTTAGTGTTAATTGATCTCATAATAAGTGCATAGTAAAGGGTTTATAAATGCA
Organism: Nannobrachium achirus; assembly: GCF_963921795.1. Classification (NCBI taxonomy): domain Eukaryota; kingdom Metazoa; phylum Chordata; class Actinopteri; order Myctophiformes; family Myctophidae; genus Nannobrachium; species Nannobrachium achirus. Next base: position 58,907,170 of record NC_137827.1, read on the forward strand.
CAATTAGGACTTAATGTGCCTTATTAGCTGTTAATTCATTCTTAATAAGTGCCTTATTAGCTGTTAATTAGCCTTTATTGAGGTACTTCATTATAAAGTGCTACCAGTTAAGATATGATTATTTGGGGGTTGTGGCCTAAAAAGGTTGAGAACCATTGAAATATGACATCACTGTTACCCAAACATAAAATTCTGCTTTAGTTTGCTTTAGTTAATCAAAAAAAGTTAATAACATGGGAAAAACAGTAGGATGATTAATTCCCCTGACTCCCCAAGCATCTGCAAATTAAATCTTGCACATAATTCTGCTTTCAAACTCTGACCTAGGAGGGAATCTGGGACTGGGAGGTATTATACAATATCCTCCATGTAAAAAAAAAATAAAGATGATACTGTACATGGGAAATATAATATGCTTTGCTTGGAAGGTATAATTGAACTCAAAAGGTCTATCTACCCTTATATGTCCACTCATCAGCCACTTGCCACAGAGCTACCGTGTAGCAGGGGTCATCAACATGTCCATACACAGACAAGATTTGAGAGTTTAAGAAATCAAAAAAAAATCTCTATGCTTTGGTTTTATGGATAAATACGTTTCAAATGATCATTATATTCTTCAAATGTTGTCCAATGATACATCAAGCTTACATTTTGTACTTTCATAATAAGTAAAATATGTGTATATATATATATATATATATATATATAGGCCTATATTTAAAAAAAAATGACCATGGCCCCATTGTGTCTCAAATCACTGTAAGCAGTCACAAATGTGTCTGCAGCTAGGTTTTCTTCAGAATATGTATGACACTGATTTACTACGACACTATTAGCCCTATTCACGGCCCGCCCACTCAGCATCCCCCTAGTGCTGAAGTCACGTTTTGAAGGGGAAAACCTACTAAAAGCCCATAGAGTTAATGTGTCACCTTTCAATTAATATGCATGTGTTTGTAATTAATAATGTGATTAATATTGTAACTCAAATAAATAATTTTGGATGAAATGGAATACATTGTGTTTAAATTTAAAAAAGCTATTATCACTTAAAGTTCCCAAGAAACGTTTTAATTCACTAATCAAAATGTTGCGTGATTACACATAATTATAAAAAAGTACTAAAACTAAAACTAAAAAGTACTAAAACACAAAAAATATATTTATATTACATTTAAGAAGTAGTGACAATATCAGATCTACAAGCTCAAAATATGGTGGGATGCGATGCGTTGTGAGCTTGTAGATCTGCTATTTTGACTAGTTTGGGTCCCGCGCATGTGGGTCATCATCGCCATGTTGGCTTGTGGTGGATATTTTTGTCAAGATTCCATTTTTGCCATTCACATTTTTGCATTACATCAGAACCAAAAAAGACAAAAAAGTGGCCATGGACAAGGCCACTTGCACATTTTTTCTGAGTAGGAACATATTGACCTAAACGTGAGCTAAAAAGTTTAGGAACCACTGCTCTAGGCCTTCGAGATGTTTACATCTTGAAGGCAACTTCAGGGAAGCATGCATGCGACATCAAGGCGGGTAAGCAGCCTACTGTTAACTTAGCCTACATTTGTCTGAAGGAAGCCAAACCAAAATGTGTGTGTGTGTGTGTGTGTGTGTGTGTGTGTGTGTGTGTGTGTGTGTGTGTGTGTGTGTGTGTGTGTACTTAATTTTTTGTTTTGTTTGTTGCATTAAAATTGGATTAATCAGAGCATGGGGCATGGCAAAAAAAATAGCCTACACATATTCATACCAAACCGTTGAAAATGCTAAAAAGAATAATATGAATATGTAACCCAAAATGCAATAAATATTCTAATATAATGTATACTTTCAAATGAACCTGAAGAAAAGCAAGCATGCTGTGATATTAACCCACATACTGTATATATAAACTTGAAAATGGGTAAAATACAATGATTACTATAGAAGGTTTAAATCGTGAACGCCAGCGCCTCAATAAATCATTGATAAGAGAAGGCACATTGTGTGAAGGCAATTGTAGCAGTAGCAGTAGTTGCAGCAGTAGTAGCAGCAATAGCAGTAGTAGGGCCTAGTAGATATTGCATTCATTCTAGTTATAGCTATTACTACTAGTCGCAGTATCACAGTGCAAGTAGTCCTTACCTCAGTGGAATTTGTAGGTTGTGAAACGATCGATACAGCAGCTCAACTGACAGAAAGCTCTGTTGACTCAATGTCTGTCTTTGTCTTTCCTGCTTGTGGTCGATCTGTGCAGACATGTATCCACGACCACATCCTCTTTTTAGTGTGCTGAGGGAGCTGAGCTGTTACCGTCACGCGATACCATCGAGACAACCCTGATTTACAGTTACTTAACAGTACCTATAACGTTTATGTCAAATATGTCAATCTTTCCACCTAAGATACAGTATGTCATGAGGATAGCTAATCTGTTTCCATTAGGACAGATCAAAAATAGCTTTTATAGGCTGTTTGACCACTCATACCCCAGCATCCCTTTTCTGTTGAGAGACTAAGAAAATAATAATAACTAGAAGCAGTGCTCTTCCAAGCACAGGTCTCTGCCACGTCAGGAAGGTTATTGTGGCCTCCTGGAGGCGCTATAATAGTTGTGTGTGCCCTGTGCTGTGTTTTCTTTGGCCTTTCACGGCAATTGGACGCTGCATGCATAATTTGAGGAATTGTATTACAAAAATTGGTTTTGCTAAAGTCTACCTGCTGGTGGCGTTATAACAGGCCAATGAAAAGGGTATAGCATTTGTTCCTTGACCTAGTGGGAATATGCGTGTAAAACTTCACGAAAATCGCAAACTGTGTCTGTGTTCATGATTTGAAGAATGTTGATCAGATCCTGCAACTTTGTAAGCCAATATTAGCCAATTAGGATGAAATATCGTCCAGATCCGTCTTGATCACATGACTACCGAGATACTATGTACTGATTTGTGTGATTTACTCAAAAGAACCCCCTTAACTTCTGAGTGTACACATGGAACTTTTGGTATTTGTACACTCTCAGAGTTACAGACCTGTTATGGTCATTCCGGGCTAGCTCTTTATGTGTTTCTGGTAACATTATTGATATATTTTAATATACCCAATTACTTAATGTCTAGTCTCCATCATTCAATGGGGTGCAGACCAGCTACAAAACAGAAAAAAGTACAAAAGCCTGGCACCACCTCTTAAATTAGCAGTCTACTCATTTTAAAGCAGTGATGGTGTAAAGTAACTATAATGTACATTTACTTTAAGTAAAGTAAAAAAAAAATACGATCTGCAAATCTGAAAAGTACAAATAGACGATCTACAAGGTGATAATCCTCCATCAGGCGCCCCGGCTGGCCAGGGGGAGGCAGTATAGAGACCGATTACTGCTTGTTTTTGTGAGGGTACATTTTTACCCTAGGAGACACGGGGAGAACATTCAAACTCCACACAGAAAGGCCCTTTTGCCAACCCCACTTAGGGTATGGGCACCAATGAGGTTGCCTGGTTAATAAACCAGACTCTATTATACACTTCGTTTTGGGAAGAGAGTCTGGAATTTCGGGGAGAGATTCTTTTTCTGGGGGCGGGCTAAAGCCTATTGACGTGATAGGGGCGGTTTAAAAAAAATTCAAGGTGACTTGCTCTTAACACCTTCCAAGCCCCGGCAGAACCCCCTGAACCCCGGTACTGCCGTGCAATCAGCGTTTTATTTACAAACATGTTTTAAAAAACAAACACACCAAATGATAAACAACGCGTGCGGGTCGTTCAGTGCAAGCCAGCAGGACGTGCACACACTACGTGTTTGGGCGGCCACTTACTTAGAAGCTGCTGCTGGCTGTATTTCTGCCGTTCATTTGCATGGAGCGAGATGGGGTAATCCGCGAGAAAAAAGAGCGTTCGAAAGTACATTACGTCCTCGTCGCACGCACATCGATCTAATTCCATGTATTCCACTCATTCCGAAGCCTTGATTTCGCCTGTCGTCTGGTCGAAAAAGACGAGGGGATGGGCTAAGCCAGGCTGCCGCACACACAGTGCAAAGGAACGTAATGGCCGCTCGTGGAGCCAGTGGCAGAGCCAGCCGATGACGTCATCAAGTTTCTGACGTGATCCTATTGCACAACGTCTCTTAAAGAGACAGAGCACGACCTGCGACTGTATTTTTCCAAAAAATATGATTAATTTAATAAATTACGGGAAAGTACGGGAAAGTGCGGACGGCTAATTGGAGGTCGAGGCAAGTACGGGCAAGTGCGGATGGCTTTGAAGGTTGAACTTCAAAGGGGTTGAAAACCGCAGTAATTGATTGAGCCATACAAGTGTCAATAGCTCGTTAGTGTTCTCTCTAATCCATGAAACATCAAAGACAACTATTTGATGCCTGTAATGAGAGTGGAGGGGGGATGTGTTTGTACACACTGACTCGCCTGATTGGCTGAATGGTTCTGAACCAGGCCACCACCCACCACGTGCCCCAAGCCTACAGCCCTGATTGGCTAGCACTCTCATCGGGCTAGGGGGAAAAGCTTAGTTAACGTGGAGGGCCAGACTTCACTACAACACCACTACCACCAGGGGGTGGTGTTGAGTGCAGTCTGGTTTTAACCAGGCAACCGATGATGTGAAGGAGAGAACACGCCCCCAGCGTCCCCAGCAGGAATCAAACCCAGAACCTTCTAGCTGTGAGGCGACAGCGCCACCGTGCCACCGTGCCCCCTCTAAGCATGTTTTCTAATTTTCACAAAAAAGGTTCAGTACTGTCCACAATCAACCAGAAACGGTGTTGGATGCAGTAGGCCTAACAGTGCTTGTGCAAAGATCTGCATTATGCATGTTTATGCACACGGTTTTCATGTTCGTTTCATATCCTATATTATTATTATGCCATTATTAAGTATGATTACACTCCACTTTATTAAATTAGAAAAAAAATAGAAGCAACCTGAGAGGCTCAGTGTTTAAGTTTGAGAAAGGACCCAGCCCATTCTTAGGGTTTTCGACCCCTGCCCCCACGTGGCTCCCCGGGGGCCTCTGGAGCGGCCCGGTGTGCCTGCGAACGGCCTCGGCCCCCGGATATTGAAACGCCTGGGCCTATCGTTTCAATTCCGGCACGACCCGCCTCTGTGATGTGGGGGGCGTGTGCCCATACGGCCTATACCAGGGGTCTTCAACAGGGGGTCGGCGACCCCTAGGGGGTCCGCTGGGATACTGCAGGGGGTCCCCGAAATTGTAAAAAAAAAAAAAGACAAAGACACAATGTAATTTGTCTTTAAATGTATTAAAAAAACATGATTCTGTCTCTTTTGAATAGCTTGTATACATGATTATTGTGCAATTGACAGATTGTTAGTGACAGATTGATAGTATTGACATTGGTTCTCAGTTATGCCCATGTTTATAAATGGCAGTGGTACGGCCACTTGTACATGCATGTTTAAAATAAAAGCATGAATATATTAATCTATTTTTTTGTGACCGTCAGTCAGTCTGTCAGTCACACGTCACACGTCACACTTTTGCCCTTCTCATATCTTCGCCACCGTTGCCTCGATCCATGCCAAACTTTGCACACACTCTCCTTGGCTGCCAAACCACAACCTCCACCCTCATTTCTCACATGCCCTTCTTTTTGCCCTAAAATCATGAAAAGTGGTACAAAGTATCTCTAAAGTCATGTCATCAACATGGATCTGTTCCATTTCCCATATTCCCTCCTAACAGTGGTGGAGGTTTTGATAGTAACTGCGACCTGGCGGTCGTGAATGACCACTGGATGTCACCTGTGAACGTTTACAGCATAGTTCTTGCTGAAGACAAATTTCCCTTCGGGGACAATAAAGATTATTTGTATAACCGTTCACTGGTACAAGGTCAACTAAAAGGAAATCCTAGTAAGCTTTTCAGCTTATTTACACAGGAAACCTTTATGTAATATATCACTTATCTTATAACCAGATAAAACATTTAACAGCTATATTTTTAGAGGCGCTCTGTGATTTTATAGGAATTAAATTAGCATGCACTCCAGTGGAAAATCCAACATGGCCGCTCTCAATGTTATGCCCATATATTTATCTCCATATATGGCCATATCAGTTGGATTACTGCTACAAAAGTCAGAAAGGAGAAAATGGACTCCTTAAAGTTGAAACAAAATGAGTTAACCAGTCTGCTTGAAAAGTTATGCATCAGTATAACAGCAGCCAGTTGACAGTGCACAGACATAATTACCTTCCTTTGATGCATTAACGAGCAGCCGTCAACTTCTAACTAGCATCAGCTGGACACACACACACACACACACACACACACACACACACACACACACACACACACACACACACACACACACACACACACAGAGAACGTGCTCCCTCATTGGCTGATTAAGGCCCAGCCTTTGTAATGTCAGCCAAATACTGTACATACTGAAGGTCCCCAATTTAGTGACGTCACCAACAACAAGTGTGACCTGATATAAACAACAAGGTGCAAATTGGCATGTCGACAGAGTGCCAACTTGCCCACCCACATACATACAGACAGCACCGAACAGTACCAATCACAGCACTGTCTTGCACGCTCTGCTGAGACTAACTAAACTAAAACTCTGCAAGACACTGAACCCCTAATTGCTCCCGATGTGCAGGTTGGTGAATGTGTGTGCGAATGGGTAAATGTAATGCACAATCTATGAAAAGTGCTTCTGATGAAAGCGCCATATGAATGCACCATTTACCGTTCATGGTGGTTGTAGATGTGATATGCGTGTACTGTGTAGAGGAGAGGAGAGGATGCGTAATTATAACCACAGCCCTATATGTCCTGTGAAGAAAAACTGCCTCTCTGCAACCTCCATCTCTGCAAGTCTTGTGCAAGCGGAATTTGTCTGAATTAACGTGTCGCTATATTTGCAGCTGAAGCTCAGTTTGAGTTATTATTATTTATTTTACATTTTTTTTTTTTTTGGCTGAGGAGCCTCCTTCAGTGTGCATACGTGGCTGCGTGCGTGTGTGCGTTTGTGCGTGCGTGTGTGTGTGTGCGTGTGTGTGTCCAACATATTCCATGTAATGATGCCTATCTGTTACAGGCCTACTGGATAAAAGTTTTTTTTAGCATTATTTCTCTTATTTTCTAGCAAATGTCCCTTCAATAAGAATCTGAAAAAAATCTGTATGGTAGAAGGCCGCGCAGAGAGCACTGAGTGCACAGGCGCTCAAACCTCACAAAAGGGCACTTCTGTGCACGTGGTCTTTTTGTGGGGGTCCTTCGTGCCATTTCCCACCAGAAATATAGCTACAGTAGTACATTGAACTTAACATGCTTACTGGCCATCTCAAATAAAGTTGTTTGCAGCTGCAAGGTTAACGAGGTGGGAGGGCACCTGACAGGTGAAACTAAAACTGACTGATGGCAGCCAGCTCATTGAAGTTATAAATATAAATAATTATTATTATAGTAATTACGTATAGTCAAATGTTCGTCTTAATATGGGCCACGAGAAGTGAAACTGCCACTACATGCGGGGGTGTAGAGAGCGCAGCACGAGAGGAGAGGATGTGGTCACAGAGCACTAGAGCAGGCTGCTGATCATCTATAGTACCAAGACATGAAAGATGCCTGACTTCGACTTAAAACCACAACCTTATGCCTTGTGAGGAAAACATGCCTCTCTGACTGCAACCTCCAGCTCTGCAAGTGTCGTGCAAGTTGAATTTGTATGCATTATTGTCGTGTTTCGTTTGGAACGTAAGCCTGGTGCTCTGTGCAAGCTGATGGTCAATGGTGGAAGAAAGTACTAACATTTGCTTAAATAAAAGTATCAATGCTGCATCGTAGATACTCTGTTACATGTGGAAGTCCTGTATTCAAAAAGTACTCGAGTAAAAGTGCATACGTACGTAGGTATCGGCATCAAAATATATTTAAAAGTACAAAAAGTAAAAGTACTCATTGTGCAGATGAATGTCCCATTTCACAAGTTCAAGACATTTAAAAATCTTTAGAAAATGGCTGATCTGTTATTTTCAAATGGCCGAAAGATATAGAGCTGAAGTGGTTTGTGTGTTTTGTAATACTCAAAATCTACAGGTAACTTGTAAATAACAGAATTGTAGTGGAGTAAAATAACATTATTTTCCTCTGAGATGTTGTGGGGTAGTTCTCTTTTTTCTCTCTCTCTCTCTCTCTTGAACGCAACCCCGAATATTGTTATCAGGTAAGTGCAATAATAGTAATGACCCAAAGCATAATTATATACGTAAGTATCTTTATAAAATGGAATGTGAAATAAAAGATGCATTGAAACAAAAAATTAAAACATCAAACATGTTCGGCCTAGACACATAATCACTATCACCTCTTTCAGCTCACAAATGTAAAGTGCTGTAATGTATATGGAAGGTAATAGAGTGGTGTCTGGTGTTAATGTGTAAGGTACTGTGGCAGCAGACACTCGGGTAGCGCAGCTTCGCACCCAGCTGGCTACCGCGAAGCAACTGATAGCTTTGTCAGGCATCTGCACCAGTGGTTCTCAGGCATTTTTGGCTCAGGGTACCCCTGTAAATTGGGGGTGGCCATATGAGTGTTTGGTGAGCTAAATCTTTCCCCTTATAATAAAGTTCATGTCACAAGGACAACTTAAAGGAGTAGTTCACCCCCAGAATTACTTTTTTTTCTATTGATTAGTCACGCCATGGAGACGTGAGTTCAATGATTTTTTTTTTTATATTTGTCGCATTCGTTGAATTCCCATTGATTCTGGATGGGGACCCAAATAGACCGTGAGCTAGCAACGTACATATGGGGTCATCGGTACCATCTGGGGGGAATAATTCTCATAGTGATTTTTGGGAAGGTATACACCCCTAGTACTAGGAAAAATGTGATAGCCTTGCAGTGGAGGTAGCTTTTTGTGTGTTATCACTCCTTTTATAACCACATGCCAAAACACAGTTTTCAAAATCCGAATGGAACATTCTACTTCAAACTGATGGTTCTCTCTTAATATTGACCCTATCTCTTTGAAAAATGGTTGGGATAAAGCTCAGACTATATATTCTTCACTAATGTTGTTAACATTTGCATATCTATAATTGTTTTTTATTACAGGCAGTGACAACATAGTGACTATAATTATGACATAATCCTCTGTGAACCATGGCTCCACATTATTTGGTCATCGGTACCATCTGGGGGGAACGATTCTCATAGTGATTTTTGGGAAGGTATACATCCCTAGTATTAGGAAAAATGTGATAGCCTTGCATCTGTGGTAGCTTTCTGTGTGTTATCACTCCATTTATAATAACATGCAAAAAAACTTTTCAAAATCCGAATGGAACATTCTACTTCAAACTGATGGTTGGTTCTCTCTTATTGTTCATCCTATCTCTTTGAAAAATGGTTGGGATAAAGTTCAGACTATATATAATATATTGTCCAGTAAGGTGGTTAAAATTAGCATATCTAGAATTGTTCTTTATTACAGGCAGTGACATATAGTGACTAATTATGACATAATACGCCAGGGCCCCAAATTTGAGGTCATTGGTACCATCTGGGAGGGAATGATTCTCATATTGACTATATATTAAGACTAGGACATATGTGAAAGCCTTGCATCTGGGGTAGCTTTCTGTGTGTTATCGCTTCATCTATAATCACATGTCAAAACACAGTTTTCAAAATCCAAATTAAGCATTCTACTTCAAACTGATGATTTTCCCTTAGTATTGATGCTCTGTCTTTGAAAAATGTTAAGGATAAAGCTCAGACTACCGGTATATGTTTTTCATAAAAGTTGTTAAAAGTAGCATCTCTAGAAATGGTATCTATTACAGGCAGTGACAACATACTGTACTGTATTGTAGTGACTACATTACATAAGATGTACTTTTGTTTTCATGAAAGATGTAACACAAAGAGTTCCTTAAACCATGTTTACATACATATATTCTAAGGAAATGTATTGTGAAATTCATTAAACAAAATATAGTGCAAGTGTGTAAGAAAATATCCAAAATGCCCACTATTTGATCCACTTGTCCTAGTATAGAAAACCTGCGTACTCTAATTTCTTGGTTTTCATATGTGTAGAATCCATACCTCACACGTTAAAGGTCAGGTCAAGGTAACATTTGACCTCTGGGAGAACAACAAATAGAAACAACTTGATGAATATTCATCTTTCACTTAATAAAGTGTTTGTGAAAACTGTCATTGGCATAATAGTAACATTATATAATAACATGGCAATATGTATCTTTTGCAACTACATCTGTATTCTCCAACTCATAATCAGGATCAGAAAGTCCATCCACCGCATCCTCCTGGCCTTCAACCTCCTGACTGGCACACAGTAAGGATGTAAGGATGAGGTTCCAGAGGTGGCTGCATCAGAGTAATAGGAATTTAGGAAGTCTTGGTGATGTCTGCCTCATCATGACTAAATGCAGTAGCCTATCTATCACCAGCACTGAAGGTGCCCACCATGCTCAACAGCTTCTGCTCTGTTCTTGCTCTTCAGGATGACATCTTATGTGGTTAAAGGATATTACCATGCACATTGTTGGGCACATTTACCAATAATGGGATTGAAGAGATGAGGGCAGTGATCTTTCTGTGTGTGGATACACCCCGATATTTTACAACCAAGACACACCAGTGCTTAGACTCCCTACTACTGTTACTGCACATTTTGGGTAGGCGTCAGTCAACTCTACCCACATGCGTCATGACTCATGACAGCATCATTCCTGCTCTCTCAGTCTGCTCCCCAGACTGGTGAGCAGAGACAGTGATCCAGAATCCATTATGGTGCTGACAGACAACTTCTAGCTTAGCCTCTATGGCATGGAGACCATGCATTTCAGCAGGCACTGGGTGAGATATCAAGCATATTGCACATGGCCAGCACGGAAGAAGCACTTCATCATGTGTGTCATGAGAGAAAAGGTGACAACCTATTGACAAGGTGTCTCCCTGCATGTTCAAACTGGTGAATGGGAAGTATACAGTAGGAAGAATTAAGTTGTCTACCCAAAGTCAGCCAGTCGGATGCACAGTGTCCAAGTAGACTGCTGCTGTATCTGTTCAAATGTCTTTGGTCTAGTTGATAAAAACCACTTCAGAGTGCAGCTGATACACTCCATATGCAAACACATGCATTTCCAGCGCTGAACTTTGCAACAGTATTGCAATGCAGCTGAGGAATGACGTATCTGTATAACATGTCAATTGTGAGGTGAACACTCTACATGTCAACCAGTGACCATAGCTGCTGCCTGCTTGGACACCTGGATAAGGAGTGATAACAAGATGTGAGAGACCTTAACCTGACCTTTAGCACATAGGCCTAAGACTGAATGGCAATTGAATATATAACTGTAATCTACACCTATGCCCCCCAGGTACCCATATGAATCACCATAAGTTCACACAACTGAAATACAATTTGTTATTTTTAACAAAATGATGTACAATCATTGGATCATTGCAATACAATGGATTTGGCAATACATAATTAACTGATGGTAATTTCACTGATTCAGCCACATTCATTGAACCCTAAAACCTTGGGTTAGATAACCAATACCACCTTTCTATAGGTTGAACAGTATCATAACGCTATTTAAGCTCCAGGCAGCCATCTTGGACGCCATCTTGAAAATGATGGCTTTATAAGACATAGAAAATTCCAACATCTTTAGTGTGTTCTTAAGCATACCTAGAGGTAACATAACTAGTTGAAAAACCTTTTATATAGGGGGGTTAAGTAGTATGTTTTCATAAATTGACCTCAGTAATTTTCGCCTAGTGTTATAAAATAAAATGCATGATAGCACCCATAAAGCTACCTCTGGTGCAAGGCTATCACATATTTTCTAACTCTAGACATGTATACCATGACAAAAATCACCATGAGCATTAATCCCCTCAGTTGGTACCGACCAACCCCAGTGGCTTACGGTCTAAAATGCATGGGCCTGGATAGGGACCCAAATGAGCCCCTGGATGGGGATCCAAATGATGATCCAAATCAATGGGGGTAAATTTAAGGGCAAGTGTCAAGTACATTTTCCCCCATTGATTCTCACCCATTCTCGCCCACCCAGGGTCTTGTATTTGCGTCCCCATTCAGGCCCATGTATTTGGGTCCCCATTCAGAATAATTTTCAGTTTTATCAGTTTTATGCAAATTATTCTTCTGCCTCTAAAACATACATGCAAAGTCAAAATGTCATGATGAACTACTGTAGAGGGTTAGTCCAAATATCACTGAAACCAATCTTACCCCAATTGGCCAAAGGGGGGCGCTATATAATTTTGAAAGAAAATAAGTTTGCCTGAAAATTCCAGAAACACTCGCTTACATTTACTCAGATTACTTTTACTTCGAGCCTCCAAAATATGGAAAAATCTTTAAAAAATTGTGGCACTCTGCTATTAACTCTTACAGTGCCTATCCCGAACAAGTTCGGCTTTATTTCAATCCAATACAATATTTTATTTGCTATTTTACTTACCCCGAGCTGCTTGGAGCAACATGGGTGGTCCTTGCTCGTCCAGCGCTAGCCAACGAGAGACGCTAGATGGTCCGACGATTTATTCCATTGAAAATGGTTTAAAATAAAGTTTAGAGCCCCCCCAAAAAACCTCAATATATACTGTCGGCGGCGCGACGTATGCCAGGGTGCCTATCCCGAACTAGTTCGGGATATTTAATAAAATGAATTATTTAATCGGAGGCCTCAACGAAGCCCCGGTCTAAATTTCCATCCATGGCCGGGACTTAGACTCGGCCATCCACGGGCCGTAGTCGCGCTAACGGCCGCATCGCGCCGCCCACTCCAATAATAAATCACATCTTTAGAAAGGATTTTCTCCGGATTGTGTTCACAGACCCAAAGAAAAAGTTTTTTGCGACTGAAATAGCTTTAGATCGGGCTTCTAAATGGGTTAGCATTTTGGCTACGTGTCAGCTAGCTTCCTCCTCTCGTCACCCATAGCATTGGCTGGAGTGAAATCCCAAGGCACTTGGGACAGTGTCGACGGAAGCTAGAGCGAAGGTCTATGGAGAAATTTCTGGCACTCTAGCGCCCCTTGTGGCCGGCGGCACTGTATGAGTTAAATCATTGTTTAATAAAAGGCACTCAGTGTGTCAAGTACATTACATGAAACTTTTTTTTTTAAACATGACTCGTTAATCATGAGTGACAGCCGTAGTGTAGTAGTTAGTGCCTGTGCCTGATATGCAAAAGGTTGTGAGTTCAAACCCTTCGTCGGGTTGAGTTGATGTTAACTCTTTCTCAGCCACAGGGAGCCACTTAACCCCTTAACGCCTAATGGTGCAAATATGATACATATTAAATGGAGGCACCTGCAGGCACAAGTGAACTACATATCCCATCACTGACTGTTGATAAGTCATCAGGGAGTGTTGTTTGATCATTTAAAATGCTAGGTCGCCATCTAGTGTTCGGTGGTGGAATGAAACAGCATCACAATCCAGGAAGTCCAAACATTTTCTCCACATGGACAAGCAGCTCCTCATTTGGACAAAAATCACCCCTTTTGAGGTAAGTTGGGTGAAAATAAAAATACATTCTAGCTTTCTGAACCTCTCAGCTGCTAATATATCAAAATAGATTACATGTGACATCAAGTATTATCCTGATGTGAGCCGATTTTATTATGATGCAAATATGACACACTAGGCACAAGGGGGATGAAATGAATCAATGGATGAATGGTAATGTATTGAGGTGCAATATTGTAGAAATTCCAATTGCTGTGCCTATACTTCAAATGTTTTGAAGAATATAAGTATAAGTTTCCTTATATGATTGTAAATCTGATGTTTGGCTCATTAATCAATAATGAATGACAGCTGTAATGAAAAAAAAACAACAACTATTAGATTTTCCTTTCAAACAATATTGGACTTTTTTTTTCCTCACAGTTTTTCCACTTATACAATCACAAGTCTCCCCTCCCCCCATGGTCCACCAACCCTGCAGAGCAAGTGTGCAACATTGAATTTGGAAATAAATGTGTACAATCTTGCATGTTTATCCTTTGGATCGTGTCTGCTATATTTATAAATGAAATCAATCTATCAACCAAAACAGGGGAAGAAACCAGTGACAGCAGTGATGGTACTGGTGCCGGCCTTGCTCGACGTGACTTACCGAACCAGTGTTTGAACCTGCGATCCTCCCACACTCCCCTGAGGAAGACTGCATCCATGTTTGAATGCAGAAACAAACATTGTCTGACTCCCTCTCTCTGCTGTCCTACTGTCTCTCTCCTACACTGTCTCCCTCTCAGCTGTCCTATACTGTCTGTCTCTCCTACACTGTCTCCCTCTCAGCTGTCCTATACTGTCTGTCTCTCCTACACTGTCTCCCTCTCAGCTGTCCTACTGTCTGTCTCTCCTACAGTGTCTCCCTCTCAGCTGTCTTATACGAGGGAGGGCGAGTGCCAAAGTGCGGCCGGCCCTCGGCCTATACTGTCTGTCTCTCCTACACTGTCTCCCTCTCAGCTGTCCTATACTGTCTGTCTCCCCTACACTGTCTCCCTCTAAGCTGTCCTATACTGTCTCTCCTACACTGTCTCCCTCTCAGCTGTCCTACTGTCTGTCTCTCCTACACTGTCTCCCTCTCAGCTGTCAGCTGTCCTATACTGTCTGTCTCCCCTACACTGTCTCCCTCTAAGCTGTCCTATACTGTCTGTCTCTCCTACACTGTCTCCCTCTCAGCTGTCCTACTGTCTGTCTCTCCTACAGTGTCTCCCTCTCAGCTGTCCTATACTGTCTGTCTCTCCTACACGGTCTCCCTCTCAGCTGTCCTATACTGTCTGTCTCTCCTACACTGTCTCCCTCTAAGCTGTCCTATACTGTCTGTCTCTCCTACACTGTCTCCCTTTTAGCTGTCCTACTGTCTGTCTCTCCTACACTGTCTCCCTCTAAGCTGTCCTATACTGTCTGTCTCTCCTACACTGTCTCCCTTTTAGCTGTCCTACTGTCTGTCTCTCCTACACCGTCTCCCTCTCAGCTGTCCTATACTGTCTCTCTCCTAAACTGTCTCTCTCTGAGCTGTCCTATACTGTCTGTCTGTCTCTCCCACACTGTCTCCCTCTTAGCTGTCCTATACTGTCTGTCTCTCCTACACTGTCTCCCTCTAAGCTGTCCTATACTGTCTGTCTCTCCTACACTGTCTCCCTCTCAGCTGTCCTACTGTCTGTCCCTCCTACACTGTCTCCCTCTAAGCTGTCCTATACTGTCTGTCTCTCCTACACTGTCTCCCTCTAAGCTGTCCTATACTGTCTGTCTCTCCTACACTGTCTCTTTCTCAGCTGTCCTACTGTCTGTCCCTCCTACACTGTCTCCCTCTCAGCTGTCCTATACTGTCTGTCTCTCCTACACTGGCTCTCTCTCAGCTGTCCTAATGTCTGTCTCTCCTACACTGTCTCTCTCTCAGCTGTCCTACTGTCTATCTCTCCTACACTGATCCCTCTCAGCTGTCCTATACTGTCTGTCTCTCCTACACTGTCTCTCTCTCAGCTGTCCTACTGTCTGTCTCTCCTGCACTGTCTCCCTCTCAGCTGTCCTACTGTCTGTCTGTCTGTCTGTCTGTCTGTCTCTCCTACACTGTCTCTCTCTCAGCTGTCCTGCTGTCTGTCTCTCCTACACTGATCCCTCTCAGCTGCCCTATACTGTCTGTCTCTCCTACCCTGTCTCTCTCTCAGCTGTCCTACTGTTTGTCTCTCCTACACTGTCTCTCTCTCAGCTGTCCTACTGTCTGTCTCTCCTACACTGTCTCCCTCTCAGCTGTCCTAATGTCTGTCTCTCCTACACTGTCTCCCTCTCAGCTGTCCTACTGTCTGTCACATTTATATTTATACAAACCCGAAGTGAGGGATATTTGCATCACCAGGATTGTGCCTGGTGATGCAAATATGACACATATTACACTTTCCCCGAAGTGAGGGAACATAAATTATATTATATTATATATATTATATATTATATTTGTATTTTTGGTGTATATTTTTGTATTTTTGATATGCCTCAAAGTCTATGCCTCAAAGTTCAATAAAAAAACGTTGCTATACTGATTATGCCTATTGTGCCTGGTGATGCAAATATGACACATATTACAATTTCTGTTTATTTTATGTGCTATATTAAAATTGACAATTGAAATCTTCTTTCACATCTGTTTGATAGCCAAAACACACATAATTATTTTTTTTGTAGTTTTAGAAATTAGTTCAGGCATCAAGGTTAAAACCGGATTAAACCGTACTTCTTCTGTACTAAAATTAGCCGACCGGAACTTTCCGTACTAGGTCATTAAAACCGAAATAAATGATAATGTAAAAAAAAAAAAAAAAGATCAGGAGCCCTTCTCCATCTGTTCTTTGACTGATCTAAAAGGATCATTCTCTCAACCCTCCGAACCGGAAGTGTTTCCTACATTTTGTTCATTATTATTATTATTATTTCAAAATATTTTCAAAAAACATTCCCAAAAGAACATTTCTTTTTCAAAGACATTCTATAATACATATGGAGTAATTAGAAAACAAATGCTTAAGAAGTAGTGAAAATAGACGATCTACAAGCTCACAACTCGTTGTGAGCCTGTAGATCTGCTATTTTCACTAGTTTGGGTCACGGGCAAACGTCTAATCTCTCTTTTGGGTCTCGAGCTAAACTGTTTGGGAACCAAACCAAACCTAACCAACCACTGCTCTAGCTAGTCTATCTCTTCTAAAGCCCTCTTCAGAATATGGATATTAGGGTTTAAATGGTTATATACCCTTCAATACCCCTCAACTTTCGGGTCTGTAAAAATGCGCATGAAATGGCAAGTGTGCATGGCGTGGAGCGTGAGAAGAGGTTAAATTGTGTGACTCTCACGCTCAAAGCGTGAGACTTGGCAGCCCTTTGTTTTTTTGTTAAGCCTTTTTGTTCATTGAGTTCAATGGACGTTTTTTTTAACGTTTTCTGTAACTCCAAAAGTCCCTTTTTAGTCTAGCGGAAAGTTGACATGATAAAAGCATGAGATTTGGCACAGATGACTTTCATATGACCCTAATTGATAATCAACCTCTGGCCACACAAAATTCCAACATTTTTCAAGATGGCCGCCAGTCTTCAGAATGGCTGCAACTGGACCTACGTTTTGGACTACATAACTTTGCTGGGGCTGTAAATCTTTGATTCTCAGCTCATTTTGATCTAAGAATAATGTTCTAGAGGTATTTTAATCAAACAAGATAAAGAATTACATTAGGTTTCAATATGGCGGCATATTTTCCAATATGGCAGCAGATACATTACAGAAATGTACAGCTGCTCATAGTTAATCCACAGTTGGAGATAAAAGCATGAAATTTGGCACAGATCACATTTAGACTACCCTAATTGATAATCAACATCTGGCCACACGTAATTCCTCCATTTTCGAGATGGCCACGAGTTTTTATAATGGCTGCATTGCAACTGGGCCTACGCTTTGGACTAGATCACTTTGCTGGTGCTGTAAATCTTTGATTTATGGAGGCACATTTTCCAATATGGTTGCCAATAAATTGACATTTACTGCTTATGGTTAATCCACATGAGTTTGTAACACATATTTGTGTAAATTACCACTTCACGGAATCCCTTTATGACACATTTTAAAGTGATTATGTAGCTTTAGAATGACCTATAGGTTCAAATAGGTTGACATGTTTTTAAATATGGTCACCATACACACACTTAGATCCTATAAAACCTAGCATCTTTTTAAATGTATTTTGTATTGTATTTATTATTTATTTATTTTTGCTTTTTTATCAGGCAAATCATTATAAACACATTCTCATTTATAATTGTGGCTGGGAAAGTGACAGGCCTGTGTGCTAGCTACTGCAACCACAGAGGGGTGTGTAGATTAGTCCAGACTTAAAGTTTTTGCAGCTTCCAGAAAGTTCCTTTTTACATTGACATCAGCTCCTGGCATGATTTGGCCATTGCTGGAAGATCCATCCATTGTGGAAGCCAGGTTCTGTCCCTCTGGTGCTATCCCAAGTGAATTGGACTTGGCAAAACAGGACTACATTAGAGTGACAGGCCCCATGTATGTCCTGCTTGGAATGCAGATCTCTTGCAGTGTTCTTTCAGAGCAGCATGTTGGTAGAATACAGTCATATGATCGCTGCTTTCTTGCAGACAAGTGCAGCCTTGCCTCATTCACTTCCTTGTAGGAGCTACTTCTATCGTACATGAGTACTACAAACTCCTCAATGACTTCCATGTCTTCATCAGTTACTGCAACAGGTGTTGAACCTAATTTGGTGAAGACCCGGGATATCTTCTCAAACACGTTCCATGTCTGCCATGCTGACCGTCCATGGAAGGACGAAACTGTATTGCATTCGCTGAATGCATGAAAGAACCTGATGAATTTGATCCCATAGCTGATGCAATTTCATGAATTGGGATCTATCTGTGGTTCTTCCCCCTTCCAATGTCAATCCACAGATTTTTCAAGCCAAGTGAAATAATAATTATAATGGTTACCTACCGCAAGGGAAATTCAGCCCAACCCAGCTGATTTGCTGCCCACAAGGAGCGTGTGAGCAATTAGGGGTTAAGAGTCTTGCTCAGGGACACAGATCGACATTGCTGGCCTCGCCTGGAATCGAACCTGGGGCTCTGGTTCCCCAGGCGGGCTCACTAACCATTCAGCTATGGCTGAAACTGCTATGACAATGAACGTCAGTCAGATGATGGCAGCTGACACTCCATGATTCGCAGCATAGGCTGCATAAAGGAACATCCTTGTGTCAGCTTCCTTGTAAGTGAAATTAGAAAATGTATTCACTAATAGCTAACATCGAACCCCATGCGACTAGGGTGCTATAGTGTCAACCAGTGTGCCCTGGTCAATTAGGCTGGGCATCGATTTTGAAAACTGGTGGCCATCTTGAAATTTATGGAATTTTGTGTGGCCAGAGGTTGGTTATCAATTAGGGTAGTATAAAGGTCAGCTGTGCCAAATTTCATGGTTGTATCACCAACTGTGGATTAACTATGAGCAGATGTACAGCCATATTGGAACCTATATTATTTCTGAACTTGCCTGGTTGTAATACCTCCAGAACATATTCTCTTATATATCAAAAGGATAGGGAAATCAAAGATTTACAGCACAAACAAAGTGATATTGTCCAAAACGTAGGTCCAGTTGCAGCAAACTGTCTGGCCATTTTGGCAAATGTTAAAATTTTCCCTTGTGCGAAGGATTAAATTGATGTGCACTGCCAGAGCCACACAAGACACAACCATCATGTACTGTAACAGCAGTTATCAGTGCAAAGAATGACCCACATTAAATGGACAGCTGCCAATAATTAAAAACAGGCCTAAGCGTGTGTGTCCGTCTGTATTTCAATGTTATATGAGATAAGTGGTTCCTGTGTAAATAAGCCAAAAAGCTTACTAGGATCTCCTTTTAGTTGACCTTGTACCAGTGATTTGTACTGTCATGAAACTGTACCTTTTCTTATTGCAAACTTCTAATACATTCTTCAATCAATCAATGGAAATTAAATGCACAGCGGCAGATCCAGCAATATAAATTAATTCAGTTTCTCTCACCAATGACTTGGTTCTGGTTCACATAAAATCCATGCTCATGTCCTTTTGGGTGAATTTCTCAATGACGGGATCATAAAGTGTATTTCTTTTAAGTTCCAGGATAATTTGAAAATGTCCTTTCCATGGATGATGTGGTGACAGGGAGGATGATGAGGTGACAACTAAACACTTTATCCTTCTTTTTCCGTCCTTTTATAACAATGTCCATCTTTTCATTAAACAGTCTTCTTGAAAAGAGCACTGATAATAAATCCACAATGATATGATCATCACTTGGGTAGTAGTAGTGAGATTTCACCAACGTTCACTCAACTGCTGCCATGTTGCATTTGTTTACATTACAAGACTACTTGTTACATGCTTGTTGCAGTCCCGGAAAAGACGGTGCTGTGATTGGCCAGTAGTTACTTGAGCCACTTTGATTGGTGGTTGATTGGTTGATCAAACTGTCAATCCAAGGTAAGGTAAGGTAAGGTAAATTTATTTATAAAGCGCCTTTCAAAACAATTGTTACAAGGTGCTGTACAGTGGATACAATGAAATAAAACAAGCATCACAGAACAAGAATAAAACAGAAATAATACAAATGAATAAACAGTACAAGGAAATAAACAATATTACACACCAAAATGTTTCCTAAATAAATGAGTTTTCCGCAGTGTTTTAAAAACATCTACCGACTCAGCATTTTTTATTGACAGTGGTAGGTCATTCCATAATGTCGGAGCTACTACTGCGAAAGCGCGATCCCCTTATGTTTTTAACTTAGTTCTAGGGACCTTGAGTAGGCCCTTGTTTGAGGACCTAAGCAACCTCTGATTTGTTTTGGGGGACATAAGCTCAGACAAATAATCTGGGGCCAGCCCGTGCTGAGTTTTAAAAGTAATTAGACAGATTTTAAAAACAATTCTGCAGTCAATGGGCAGCCAGTGCAAAGCAGCAAGTACTGGAGTAATGTGTGCTCTCCTATACGTATTTGTTAGCAGTCTAGCGGCCGCATTCTGCACTAGCTGAAGGCGGTGTATAGATGAGCAGCTCAGGGTGGAGAACAAAGAATTGCAATAATCCAGCCGCGAGGAAATAAAAGTGTGGATTAATTTTTCTAGGTCTTGAGGTGTCAGTAGGGACTTGATCTGTTTTATATTTCTTAGCTGGAAAAAAACACGTTTGGACTACTTTTTTTATATGTGGTTCAAAGTTCATCTTGCTATCAAAAAGAACACCTAGGTTCTTTGACACCTTCTTAAAATTAGCTGATGAAGGGCCTTCATCAGCTAATATCAGTAATTAATATCAGTAATTATAGCCAAGTACTGATATCAGTACTTGGCTATAATTAACTAACACAGAAGATACAAATTATGCAAATTCAGTTAAAAAGCCACTATTAGGGCCAGGTACACTGATTGATTGATTGAAGAATTTATTAGAAGTTTGCATAGGAAAAGGTACAGTTTCATGACGGTACAGTTCACTGGTACAAGGTCTACTAAAAGGAGATCCATGAAAAGACTAAGCTTATTTCCACTGGAAACCATTGAAGTATCTCATATAACATTGAATGACAGACAAATAGAACACAGTACTATGCAGTAGATATGTAAAGAAAAACAAAAAAGAAAACAGTAAGTCTAAACAAACAGTATATACAAAGAAGGGGCAGGGGAGGGTAGGTTAGTTTTTTTACCAGTTGCGAACGGCTGCTGCCTGTAAGTGGTTTTTCAGGGCAATTTTAAAGGATGCTAGTGATCCACACTCCTTTATGACCTTCGGTAAGGCTTTCCACATTTTGGTGGTATAGCAGAAAAAAGAGTTTGACCCTTTGTTGGTTTTGACTCTGGGTTGAAAGTGATCTGTGGCGCTGCCTCTGGTGTTGTAATTATGGACATCCTTAATGTTTATAAAGTATTTTGACAGGTACTTGGGTATCATAGTGGTGTAGTGTATCTTGTACACCAGGCCCATTGCAAGTTGCTGTACTCTGTCATCTACTCTGAGCCACCCCACTCTTAACTGGTGAGTAGCGGTGAGGTGAGTCTGATAGGGAAGGTTAACGGGCCCATGGACCGTTTTATGTCATCCTGGATGCCCTCAGGTCCTATTATAAGGATTTCCGTCTTGTCAGGATTTAGCTGGAGAAAGTTTTGTGCCATCCAGTCCTTAATGGAGGCTAAACATCCTTTTAAAACAGACAGTTCACTATGATTTGAGGGTTTAAAAGAAAAGTACAACTGAGTATCATCAGCATAACAATGGTAAGACACTTGATTAAAACGACTGATTAAAATCCCAAGGGGGAGCATGTACAAAGAGAATAAAATAGGGCCGAGAATCGAGCCTTGGGGTACACCATATTTTAAAACGGCAGAGGAGGATACATGGTCGTTGATGGCCACCGCAACACTCCTATTTGAAAGGTAAGAGGCAAACCATTTCAGAGCGGTCCCCCGTAGACCCACCCATTTATCAAGCCGACTAATCAGAATAGAATGATCTATAGTGTCGAAAGCGGCACTCAAGTCCAGAAGCAACAGTACTGAGCACTCCCCAGAGGCTGCACGCATCAAGATGTCATTAGAGACCCTGAGGAGTGCTGTTTCAGTACTGTGCCTCGAACGAAATCCCGATTGGAATTTATCAAATATTTTGTTATTTTCAACTGTTAAAAGTAGTTGTTCACAAACCACCTTCTCTAAAATTTTGGCAATAAAAGGTAATTTAGAAATTGGTCTATAATTATTATGGAGTAAAGGGTCAAGAGTAGCTTTCCTTAAAAGTGGCTGAATGACGGCATGTTTAAAATAATCAGGGACACAACCAGAAGCAAGAGAACTATTTACGATGGACAGAACATAAGGGCCTAAGGAGTTAAAAGCATCTTAAAAAATTGAGGTTGGGATCATATCAAGTGGACTGGAAGAAGAACGCATTTTGGACATAATCGCCGTTAGGTGTTCTAAAGAGATAAGACTGAACTCACTAAGTAGTGGATGTATATCTAGACAATCCACTGTAGGAGTAGGGGGTGGTAAAATCGTATTTCTAATGTTATTAATTTTGTTTATAAAAAATGATAAAAATATTTCACAATCATCGTTTGAGAAGACTGGAACAGGGGTAGGAGCAGGGTTGACTAGTTTATCAACAGTTGCAAAAAGTGCTCTAGGGTTATTCTTATTCCTATTAACCCTTAAGTTCTGTTCAGATTCACTACACCTTCGTTCTGTTCGGGTCATTTTGACCCGGTGGATATTTGGTTTAAAAAAAACAACACTAATATAAATTTTAACTTAACAAATCATCATGATACATTGACTTTGACTCAATACCAAACAATTCATATGATATATTTGGTAAATGTTTGCATTTCTGCTTTGCTATATCACATTAAACACTGAAAGAGCTAGGCGTTTTTACTGATTTAGCTGAAATCCATGTAAAAAAAACGACTTCATTTAATACTGGGCAATATTGCTCATGCTTATAGGAAGGGGGGGAGGGTTCGGAATGGGGCTTCGGAAGGGGGGTGTTAGAAGTGGGGGTGACTGTGTGTCTGTGTTTTGGCATAATACTGTGTATTTCTGTGCTTCCGGGTCAAAATGACCCGAACAGCACTTAAGGTTCAAAAAATATGAGGGGGGTGTAGCATGGGTGTAGTGCAAAAATATTTTTTTTACATGTTCATCTCAGAAGAATCTTTAAGGCCAGTGAGTTTCAGGTGGAAACATTTTTAACTTCTACCTTTTTTTTCCAAATGAAAATGTAAAACGGGTCAAAATGACCCGAACAGCACTTAAGGGTTAATGAGGTCAGAAAAATAATGATTTCTTGCCTCCTTCACGGCATGATTAAAAGTTAAAAGCATTTGTTTCATATTTAAATAATTTACCTCCGATCTATTGCTTTTCCACTTCCTTTCACTCCTTCTACAGTCCCTCTTGCGGCCACGAATGCTGTCATTCATCCAGGGGGACGTATTTATCAAAGGAGTGGATTTCATTTTAAAAAGGAGCAACCAATTCTATGGCTGAAAAACATGAATGATTAAAACAGCCAACCAAGTCATTGATCTGTGTTGGGAAAGTTATGGCAGCACTAAGATCAATAAAAGTGTTGGTGAATTTTTCAGCCTATTGAGATTACGGGATTTGACTGGAACGTTTAGTGGATTGGGTGTCAACATTAAAAACAATATTAAAAATAATAGGCTTGTGGTCAGACACATACAGCATACAGTTCATCAATGCAGATATCACTGAGAGTTAAACCTAAGGTAAAAACCAAATCCAGTGTGTGACCATGTGTGTGCGTGGGTCCCGTTACATGTTGTAATAAATTAAAAGACTCTGTCAAGTGCAGAAAGTCTGCAGCAAACTTGTCAGACTCCACATCGACATGAATGTTAAAATCACCTGATATCAGTACTTGGCTATAATTAACTAACACAGAAGATACAAATTATGCAAATTCAGTTAAAAAGCCACTATTAGGGCCAGGTACACTGATTGATTGATTGAAGAATTTATTAGAAGTTTGCATACGAAAAGGTACAGTTTCATGACGGTACAGTTCACTGGTACAAGGTCTACTAAAAGGAGATCCATGAAAAGACTAAGCTTATTTCCACTGGAAACCATTGAAGTATCTCATATAACATTGAATGACAGACAAATAGAACACAGTACTATGCAGTAGATATGTAAAGAAAAACAAAAAAGAAAACAGTAAGTCTAAACAAACAGTATATACAAAGAAGGGGCAGGGGAGGGTAGGGTTGGGCTAGGTTAGTTTTTTTACCAGTTGCGAACGGCTGCTGCCTGTAAGTGGTTTTTCAGGGCAATTTTAAAGGATGCTAGTGATCCACACTCCTTTATGACCTTCGGTAAGGCTTTCCACATTTTGGTGGTATAGCAGAAAAAAGAGTTTGACCCTTTGTTGGTTTTGACTCTGGGTTGAAAGTGATCTGTGGCGCTGCCTCTGGTGTTGTAATTATGGACATCCTTAATGTTTATAAAGTATTTTGACAGGTACTTGGGTATCATAGTGGTGTAGTGTATCTTGTACACCAGGCCCATTGCAAGTTGCTGTACTCTGTCATCTACTCTGAGCCACCCCACTCTTAACTGGTGAGTAGCGGTGAGGTGAGTCTGATAGGGAAGGTTAAGTAGGACCCTAAATGGAATAAAAAGGGTTAAAAACACCAATCTTAAATATATGCACCTCAAAAGTATTGAATGTACCAATATCTATTGAGCGGCAACTAAACTGGTGATTAAAAACAGCAGCTAACCCCCCACCCCTACCAGAGGGCCTGGGGTCACTAATATACCTACAGTTATTGGGACACATAGCATTCATAGTGACATTATCTGCACTTTTTAGCCATGTCTCAGTTATAAAAAGAAAATCTAGCTTATGAGAGGAGTAATAATCCTGTAATATAAAAGTCCTGTTACACACAGATCTAGCATTAATTAATGCCATTTTTAAAATAGTTGAATTGGCATCACCAGACTGTAGCTTGAGACTACTTGAGGAGATAGTGTGCAAAGGAACCCTAATTAAATTTGAAATAGAAACATCACGCTTTAAATTTTGTGAAAAAACTCTAGAAGATATCAATACAGGTATCTGTGAAGCAGAGGGTATATGAGGAGCTGATGCGCCTGCGGTTAAAGCATGTGCAATGTGTCCGTCAGGCCGCAAGGGGGCAGGCGCGGTACTAAAAGCAGTGGTGGAAGAAAACTTTGACTTCGACTGACCGGAGATGCCTATGTTTTGGCTGGATAGGTTAGTGTATGGGACCGACAGTCAAGCATGAGCGTCAGCAGATCGTTGCAGATGAAACGAAAGTGAATTATTTCCCATTGTGCTTGGGTCTAAACCATCCCGGCTGTAAAATGATTCACGGGCCCAGAACAGATGGAAATTATGAACATAATTAATTTTGCAGGATGAGCAGACTGCTTGTAGCCAGTAGTGCAGGTCAAGTAACCTGGCGAAGCAACACTCTCCTCTGCCCAGCGGGGGGATGGGACCTGATATAAAGGTCTGTTTACCACAGCTGATGAGGAGGTCGAGGATATTTTTAAAGTTTTGCCGAGTATCAACAGACTTTTGTCATTAACTCCCACATGAAGGACGATCTTGTTGATGGTGGATGGAAGAGAGGCCAGAATATTGGGAAGTCGCTCGAGGATACACTGTGTGTTTGCACCGGGATAACAATACTTTAACGCATTGGATATGTGGATATTTCTGACCATCGAGTCCCCGATTATGACAACTGTGGGAGGAGGGGGGAGGTCGAGTGTGCAAAGACGTAGATCTCCCGGAGAATCCGTGGGACCTGGGACCCAACAGAGGGACGTTGGAAGAGGGTTGTTTACTTTTTGCCCTGGAGCTCACGGAGGGATGTTGAGATGTGACAGCAGACCGAGATAGTGAGCTGGATGGAGTCCGGCGGGTGGAGTGGATACCTGAGCGCTTGCCAGAGACTATCCGCTCGTTGTGAGCCGAGGGGTCAACATCTCCAGCAAAACCAACGCGCGCACCAGGACGCATGGGCTTGGAGACTACCGCCTCGCTGTATGTCGGCGAGGGGTCAACATCTCCTAGTAGAGCGGCCAGCCAAGGCCAGCCAGCGCTCAGCCCAGGCTGTGCTGAGTGGCGCCCCCTTTGATGAAGAGTGGGGCCCGACAAGCCTGACGGGCTTGGGCTCAGGGCGGACGTATTTTCATAATTAATTGTCGGACGTCGATTCGGGTCGGACATAATTGTTGATATAGCTTCTGCCTACCTATGACATGCATCATGCACTCTCTCTCTCTGATGATGCACACAGCGTACAACTCCTGTGTGTGTGTGTGTGTGTGTGTGTGTGTGTGTGTGTGTGTGTGTGTGTGTGTGCTGCTCGCGCTAATGCTGCAGCCACGGAGACATAACTCTAAAAGTCCCACGCTGAGGTAAACGCGTTGCTGTGGTTTGATTGGAAGTGGCGTGCTGCTGAATGGAGCTCCTAGCTTGTGTTCCACTACTGTCCTGTCCCTTGCATTGGAAGTTTTTTTTCGGCGCTGCTGTGTGCAGTCGCAGTGCACTGTGCCAGCCTCGTCCGTCCGTCCGTTCAACACACATCACATCACTCAAGTAAATCCTGGCTTTTATACATAGGCGGCGGGTGAGCCAAACGTTTGGAGAGGCTATTTTTTTTTTTTTTTTAATACTAGGGGAGAACGGGGTAAGATGAACCGCTGGGTAAGATGAACCACCCCCTTTATCTTATAACTATACACATGAGTTGTCATTTGACCTTAAAGTAAGAACGCAAACATCATTTTCACCTGGCTGTGGAGTTTACAGACACATGGGCAAAGTGGAAAGCATATTTCTACCCCAAAAAGTGTTTTTTGCTGGTCGAAGTTATTTTTTTACTTTTGTGGTATAATGATTTTTATGTTAAAGCAAATGTACCCAGGTCTAAATTTATATATCATGCATGTTGGTGATATCCCAATGTATAAAACTATGTGAATCATTTAGCTAAATATGAGCCTTAAGCCTTAAGCTAGCCAGGTTTTGTCAAAATGGTGGCTCTGGGGCAAGATGAACCATATGCCTTGGGGTAAGTTGAACTATGTTGAATCACCATTCATATTTTTATTAGGTCTTTTCTACTCAAATTATGCTGAATGATCTTTCATTTTGATGAATACACTCATTTAAGAGAAGTTTTTAATATTATATTAATAATTGCAAATATTAAAAGGTTCTGAATAACAAACTTTATTTAATTGGTTGTAATAGTTTTTCTTACAGTTTAAATAACCGTAAGAAAGGAAATAAGACTATTTGCAAAAGGGAAAAGTGTTATTAAAATATTTCTGATAAGTAAATACATTATTTTGTTCAAGTTTAAACTGTTAAAGCTTAGAATATCACGTAGGTCAACTTACCCCTTTACATGGATCAACTTACCCCTCACCTGGGGCAAGTTGAACCACATGACCACTTTTTTTTAATAAGTCATATTTTTATGGTCATTTGTCATAGACACTTACTTATGATTTCAAATGATAGCAGACATCCTGAAATGCCTAGATGTTTTGAATTTCCTGCCATCTCACTTTTTCTTGCTTCCAGGGCAACATAAGCAAAAAGTGGTTCATCTTACCCTGTTCTCTCCTACTCCACAACATCTCGGATCCAAATATTGTATTTTTACTCCACTACAATTATATGAAAACATAGCTACTAGTTACTTTGCAGATGTAAATTATAATATTATAAAACATTGTGCCTTTAGACCCGTTTTATAGACTATTTGAAAATAGCCAATCTACAAGCTCACAACGCGTCGCGCTGCGCTGTGACACGTTGTGAGCTTATTTTGATGTCATTACTTTCGTAGCCTACTTTTACCCAAGTGCATTTTGAATTCAGGAATTTAACTTGTAACAAAGTGTTTCAATAATGCAGTATTGATACTTATATTTTACCTATGTAAAAAATCCGAACGGAGAGACAGGGACAGAGACTAGAAAGTGCTCTATGAGTATGATCACGTCAGCTGCAGCCCATCATGATCAAGCCTAATTTATCTCCGTCCCGTGATGATGTTGCGTACAGAGAATAGCAGACCTCCAAGCTCAGAGTCACACCGGGCACATCCGCGACGCGATGTGAGTGTGTAGGATACTGTATGACTGAAGCTTGTACAGCCAGCTGTTCTCAGCGCCGCCGTCTATATAATGCTGCGTTCGTACTTTATATTAGGTTATAGCCTATATCATTTGGAAAATACCCAGTAGCATTTGGGAAGGCACAGCCTCCCCTAGCCTTCATTACACGCCGCCTATGCTTTTATAGACTACTTCATCGCGGTGTGCTCAGAGACAAAAGTGGCTGATCTACAAGCTCACAACGCCTCGCCTCCGTGACGCGTTGTGAGTTTGTAGATCTGCTATTTTCCAGGCGCAGAAATGCAGAATGAGCGAGTCACTGTGTCAGACGTCTAGCGCAGCGCACGTTATTATTTGTATTATTTAATAATCAACGTAGCCTACTATTTAAACATTTTCACAATCTACAGTGTGGCTTAATAGATCACAGGGTAACATGCATGCATGATGCATGCACTGCACATTAGAACAAGTTTGCTAGTGAGTGTAAATCAGTGGCTTCCTCCTCAAACATCTCCGCGGAAACAGCTCGGCGTGAGGTCAGCCGTGTCGCCGAGCCCGAGACACTGGCCATCGACCGTGACGCCCTTGACTCACGGACCCCCGGCGAACACTCGGCGATCACACCCGCGACCGAGTCTCTGGACCCAGGCTGCAACATTACCGCGGAAACAGGTCGACGCGAGGTAAACAGCAGCAACACGACACTAGACCTGGGCGTGCAGACCACCCAGCAGCCCACCACGGCGGCACCCTGCACCGAGGCTTCGGATCAGAGGGTCTACAGCAGGGGTGCCCAACCTTTTTTGACCCAAGGTCTACTTTGAAAATGTGCCACCTAGCTGAGGGCTACCAGCCCAAAATGTACCGTAACACCCATTCAATATACATGTAAAAAACAGAAAATATTAATAGATATTATAACATTGTACTCACTGTACTGTACTGTAATCATACTGTATAGTAGGAATTGTAATTGAATAAAACGATTGCAACTTCTCACATTGGGCATACAGACAGCATGACCATTTATTGCACACTCTGCATATTATGCACTGACAACACAGTTTAGTTTTTTTTTTCTTTTCTTTTTTTATAGTTTTTTTTATAGTTTTGTTATAGTTTTTTTTTTGTCCTTTATTCCATGTCAGTCTCTCTACCTTAGTGGGAAACCTGGCACTGGGAAGAGGAGGCTAGCTTGTCAAAGTCAGGGTTGTATGAGCTGGTTGCAAGTTTTAGGCAGGCCACAAGGTGCTCATCTGTCATTGTGGCTCTGTACTTTGACTTGATGAACTTCATGTGAGAAAAAGCAGACTCACACAGGTAGGTTGATCCAAATTCAAATGGGTCTGAGCGGCTTTGGAGCGAGGAATTTCCTCCGCTCCATTCCTCCGCTCCGCTCCGCTCCAAGCCGACCCTATTGGGGCCGCTCGCCGCATGTTTCCAACAAAACAGAGCCGTGCGCAGTAGCCTACTAGTGCAGTGAAGCCTTGTTGGCACCGCGGAGATGGAGAGGAGAACAGACAGAGAATTCCCTTTATCACGATTTCACTCATCCACACACGTAGGCTATGTTTATAATACATAGCCTACCTTGTGTCAGTTAAGTTATATATCACCAGCCAGTCAACGGATACGAATTCAAGTGAGACTGATTGAAAAACACACGCCACGACTCGCCTCCGTCTCTCGGTTGTGGTGATTAATCAATAACCAGCTGGATTTAATATTGCCCGTCTTATTAAAAAATACAATGCCTTAGATTAGATGGCGTCTTTTGTAACAGTGAACGCAGGTCTCCATCAAGCCGAGGCTCACGTAACGTTACCGCAGGCATTTGTGTTGGGAACACTTGTTGTGCAAAGCACAGGAGAAAGTGTTTCGCATATGGTAGCAAAATCCTTTTTTTATTTTGGCTGGTGACTCTGATTGACGACCCTGAGCGGAGCGTGGAGCGAGCGCGGAGCGAGAAATGCGAAAATCAACGTGAGCGACGGAGCGGCGGGGAGCGGAGCGGTGCGGTGGCCGACCAGAGCGATGAGCGAGCGGGACAAGAGCCCTCTGGAGCGCGGAGCGGCTTTAGTTGCCGCTCCACTCCGCTCACATGCTCTGCTACACGTTGAGTTGAGTTCAGTCAACATCATCCACTCGCTCGGAGTCGTTTCACTGAAACGCCCGATGTATGTCCTCCCCCCCCGAATTAATAAATTATTTCTTTGAAATCATCTCGCGGTCCACTGGTAACCAGCCCGCGATCTACCGGTCGACCGCGATCGACTGGTTGGGCACCCCTGGTCTACAGGGATCGTAACCATTCATGGCTGGCTACATTTTTAGGATGGAAACCATTCTGTGCCACTTTCCCCATCCCCCGCACCGAGGAATTATCCTGGATATCTCACTGTCTAGGGTCTCAGACAACAAAGGAACTTGACCTCCCCCCCACCCCCAGCGCCCCCCGCCCCCCCCCCCACCCCCACTACAGACGGACACTCCAGCTGTGGACGTGAACAAAGGGGAACCCTCCTCCCCCAGCCCTGACAATGGTTATTTGGACACCTCCAACATGAAAAGTACTTTTGTGAAAAGAGGACTGAAAATGATTCATCTCAACGTCAACAGTTTGTAACCCAAACTGGAACAAATCCAAGCTATGTTTCTTGATGGTAAGGTCCAAATTTTAACCTTCTCAGAAACTAAACTCGATGACTCATTCTCAGATGCTAGCATTGAAATAGCCAATTACACTGTCATTCGGAATGATAGGAACAGGAAGGGAGGTGGTGTTTGCATGTATATTCACAATGATTTAAATTTTATCCCTCGCCCAGACCTACACCACAGCTCTCTTGAAACTGTATGGGTCGAGATAATTTTTGAACATGCTAAAAATATACTAATATGCGCTGTCTATAGACCCCCTGACCAGAATGACTTCTTTGAGCTGTTTGAAGAGAGCTTAGCAAAGGTGGACGGTATTGAGTACTACAGTTTGGGCGACTGGAATGTCGATGTTTTGCGTAAAGAAACACCCCTGTTCAAGTCCTTTAATGGGTTATGTAATCAATATGGCCTCACTCAGCTTGTTACCGTACCCACTAGGGTGACGGAGCACTCCCAAACCCTCATAGATCTCATTGTAACCACAGACAAATCCAAAGTCACCGCTAGCGGGGCTATTGTATGCGGTCTTAGTGATCATTACATGATCTACTGTACGCGTAAAATACACAAACCCAAGGCTAGTGGCCACAAAACAGTTGTAGCTAGAAGCCTCAAAAACTACTCCAGTGAGGCTTTAAATCACACTCTAGCGAATACAGACTTTTCCACTGAACTGCAGTGTACAAATGTCGAAGGAGCATGGTGTGGTTTTAAAACCAAATTGACCGATGCTCTAGACAACGTGGCCCCCTTGCAAACCACCAGGGTTAAAGCCCGCCAAGAGCCATGGTATAACTCAGATATTACCGAATCAGCTAAACTCAGAGACAAAAAGTACGATGAAAAACGTAAGTGCTGCAAAAAGCTTAGAAAAAAATTCAACCATGACCTCCAAATCCAAATCAAATATCTCACTGCTCAGTGTAAGAAGCTCAGAAACCAGACAATCGCCCTAATTAGATCCGCCAAAAAAGACTACATCGACGTCAAAATTGACGAATACAAAAACAAACCACGAGACCTATGGAAGTTGCTTAACAACCAATTAGGCTTAAAACCTAAAACCATATGCCACAGCATAAACATCAAAACGGACGCCGCTCTCATTTCTGACAAATGTGAAGTGGCTACCCATCTTAACACTTTGAGTGCCAGCCCCCCCTGGCCCCCGTCCCTTACCAGTGCCACCATTAGGTCCCATTCATTTCTGCCCCAATTCCAGGGAATAAATTGGAAATGATCCGATATTCACATCGGAACAAAAATTGGAGATTTGGTAAAAGAGGATTTCTTTTTTTACCAGAAAAATTTTGGAGTGATTTCGATAAGCGGTTTTGGAGATAGGTGCAGCAGAGTGCACACTGCAAAAACCAATGAAATCTAGATTCTGAGATATTTGAGTTCAAAGAAAAAAAACTTTAGGAAGCCATAGCAACAAATTGGTAAATGGTAACGGAACAAGAGTACCCTTGACAGAAAGAATGTCAAACCAGCTTTCATTCGGTGCAAAAAAAGTTTAAAAAATATTGTACCATCGTCTAGTTTCAAGGGGGAAAAGTGAAAAAGTATGGAATGACTCAGAAGGTGGAAGTTGTCTTACAGTTTGATAGAACTATGCACTGTGAATTCACTGTGTTTTTACCTGGTCTAGAAGGTCAGGAAGACAAAAAGTCAGAAAAGCGATGTCAACCTTTTATTTTATGGCAACATCGAACCCTAACCCTGGTGAGTACCTCACACATCCAGCATGAACATATTTATGTTCAACAATATTTACAAATATTTCAAAAAAAAAAAAAAAAAATCACAAATATGACTTCACAAAAGTAAAATAAAATAAATGTGCAGCAAGTAAAGAATAAATAAAATAATATAAAAGTCAAAATAAAGTACTGTATTCTAAGGCAGGCAGCACAACAATGTCTATTTGTAGTTGGCCACTAGATGGTACTGTTCACCCTGTGTGTGTGTGTGTGTGTGTGTGTGTGTGTGTGTGTGTGTGTGTGTGTGTGTGTGTGTGTGTGTGTGTGTGTGTGTGTGTGTGTGTGTGTGTGTGTGTGTGTTCATTGTTCTGGGAAACGAGGAAGAGAAGTCCCAGAAGTTCTTCAGCTCCCATAGAGTGACATTGGTCCAGGAAGCGAACCTACAGTGACCTGACCTGACTCCTCCGCTATTGCTATCTCCGCCATCATACTGTCCTCTGCGTTGTCATTGGTCTGGTTGCAGATCGTCTCCAGCAGCTCATGGCGTAGCAGGGAATGGGTAGACTGTGGGATCCCATCCTTCCTCCATCCAGTCAGACTCCACGGGCCCTGTATATGATAGAAGAAAGAAAAAGACTAAATGATACGTCTGTATACGTCTGAAAACAGCAGATCTACAAGCACACAACGCCTCGCACCGCGAGGCGTTGTGTGCTTGTAGATCGGCTGTTTTCACTAGTCTAAATAATTTCAAATGTATATATGTATATATACGTGGCCACTGAATTCTATGGGCTCTGCTTTGATACAAATCTACAGTAACTATCTGCTGGCAGAGCCTATAGACTGACATAACTACTGTAGATTTGTAGATCGATTTGATAGATTATTATGTCACACACACACACACACACACACACACACACACACACAGATTGTATTACTAAACTATCTATCTAGGTATACACACACGCTAAAAAACTAAACTATAAAGAAATGTATTCTTACTGGAAGAAGTTGGTGGAACTTACAGCTACTACAAACCATGGATTGACATCTAGACCTGGTGCACATACAGTATTTCAA
Source organism: Nannobrachium achirus (assembly GCF_963921795.1). Taxonomy (NCBI): domain Eukaryota; kingdom Metazoa; phylum Chordata; class Actinopteri; order Myctophiformes; family Myctophidae; genus Nannobrachium; species Nannobrachium achirus. The sequence goes on from NC_137827.1 coordinate 58,940,940, forward strand.
AGTAGCGTATTTGATAGGGATTATGCACAATAGCGTCTGTCCTGTTGAAATAAGCCATGAATATGTAGCGGGTACATATTCATGGCTTATTTCAACAGGAACCACACTATGCATCTCATACAGTGGTGTGTTCTAGACGATCACCCACTATTCGTTTGGCCAGGGCAGACGCTATTGTGCATAATCCCTATCAAATACGCTACTTTGAAAGGTTCACGAGGGCAGACGCTATTCATATTTTATTTTTCCTCCATCACGGAGGTATAGAGGCCAGCGGCTGGCGGCGCCCTGCCCGCGAGGGTGTCACAAGTCGGGCAAGTCCGACAGCAGACCCCGTATACGTGCGTTACAGGTAGACCACAGCACTGATCTCATATAACATTGAAAGACAGACGTATAGAACAAAGTGAAACGTAGAGAACATAAACTTTGTAACGCTTACCGGGTTCGCAGTGCATCCTACAGGGCGCGGGGAGAAACGGCAGCAATCGGTGCTCTGCCTTCTGGCCGCCATCATACTGTCCTCTGCGTTGTCATTGGTCTGGTTGCAGATCGTCTCCAGCAGCTCATGGCGTAGCAGGGAATGGGTAGACTGTGGGATCCCATCCTTCCTCCATTCAGTCAGACTCCACGGGCCCTGTATATGATAGAAGAAAAAAAAATACTAAATGATACGTCTGTATACGTCTGAAAACAGCAGATCTACAAGCACACAACGCCTCGCACCGCGAGGCGTTGTGTGCTTGTAGATCGGCTGTTTTCACTAGTCTAAATAATTTCAAATGTATATATGTATATATACGTGGCCACTGAATTCTATGGGCTCTGCTTTGATACAAATCTACAGTAACTATCTGCTGGCAGAGCCTATAGACTGACATAACTACTGTAGATTTGTAGATCGATTTGATAGATTATTATGTCACACACACACACACACACACACACACACACACACACGCAGATTGTATTACTAAACTATCTATCTAGGTATACACACACGCTAAAAAACTAAACTATAAAGAAATGTATTCTTACTGGAAGAAGTTGGTGGAACTTACAGCTACTACAAACCATGGATTGACATCTAGACCTACTGCACATACAGTATTTCAAAGTAGCGTATTTGATAGGGATTATGCACAATAGCGTCTGTCCTGTTGAAATAAGCCATGAATATGTAGCGGCTACATATTCATGGCTTATTTCAACAGGAACCACACTATGCATCTCATACAGTGGTGTGTTCTAGACTCATATTTTATTGTTAGTTACTAGTTAGTGCCTAAAAAGGAGATCGGCTGTTGTTGTAGATCGGCTGTTTTCACTAGTCTAAATAATTTCAAATGATAAATGCAAAACGAGCGGTTTTGGACATAAAAAGTTTTCACTCCCTCCATCACGGAGGTATAGAGGCCGACGCCGAGCGGCGCCATGCCCAGGAGGGTCTCCCAAATCGGGCTTGAGTTGTGGAGGGTGGTCGCTAGTGCTTTGGAGGTTCCAGGGCGAGCGCCCCCACCCCGGGGCTCGCGATCAAACCTTTTGGGAACCACTGTTCTATACTAGGCTGTGATGTGATGTCCTTGGCTCATTATCGCCAAAATAAACAATGTTCTAACGTGAGTGGCACGTAGTATGCAGTGAAGAATATAGCCTAAAATCAGCGTTTCTGAATGTCGACTTTACAATGAAATGGATGCTTCTCTCGTTTGGGTCGGGACCCATTTGTGAGTCGCGGAGACAGTTTTATGGTTTATGGGCCATATATTTCATACATTTTGATACATTATACAGCACTTATCTCATATAACATTGAAAGACAGACGTATAACAAAGTGAAACGTAGAGAACATACCGCAGCACAGCTCAGCAGTGCATCCTACAGGGCGCGGGGAAAAACCGTAGCAATCGGTGGTCTGTCCCTGGCAGCATGCATGCCTCGCCGTAGAAGGAGCCCTTCTGGCCGCCAGAACCAAAATCGAGGCCGTGGATGTACCAGCGGAGGTCCTCGCTGATGAACCGATCGCCCGTAGAAGGAGCTCTTCTGGCCGCCAGAACCAAAATCGAGGCCGTGGATGTTCCAGCCGAGGCCTTCGCTGATGAACCGATCGCCCGTAGAAGGAGCTTTTCTGGCCGCCAGAACCAAAATCGAGGCCGTGGCCCGTGGGTGTAGCAGCCGAGTACCTCCGTGATTTTAGCCTGGCCCGTGGTGGCGATGTGTTCTTTTTTTTTTTTACAAAATGGACCCCCCCTCCAACCTAAACAAAGAAACTAGCCCTTCCCCCACTCCTCCTTGCTAAAACCTCTACATTCCGATCTCTCTCTCTATCTCTATCTCTCTAAATAATACTAAATCTAATGATTTTATAACTAAATTCTCTGCTTCTGATTCTCGCTCTTTCTCTCAATATATCTATCTCTCCCTCTGATTGCTGTGTGTCCAGTGACTTTGTTGTGTATATAATGGGCCTCTAAGAGTCTAGACCCTTGTTTCTGGGGGGAACCGGCCAACCGGAGTGCTCGAATTTGGTCACATGACGTGTGACTTCACAATCCCATAGCCCAGAGGGCCCTGTCTGTGCTGAGGGCAAGATCAGACTGTGTGCTACTGTAATATGAAAAAAAAGCATCCGACGTCATATGACGCCAATATTAATTTCTGGCATCATTGCCAAGGTCGTGTCGGACGTCATATGACGCCCTGGCACTGAAAGTGTTAACAAAACCTTTACCACCATGGCCCATTCACTGGTTGAAAGACTGGTCGCCCCATCTGGGAGGTATGGTGTAAAATTTGTTAAGAAATTCTACAATAAACTGGGCGTCAGAAAAGACAGTTTTAAACTTGCCACAGTGACAACTGATGAAGTGTTTAAAAAACTGAGCGCCCTACCTCAACACAAGGCCACTGGCCTTGATAAAATTCCAGCTAGATTTCTCAGAGATTCAGCCGCCACCATTGCACCGATCATTACCCACATAATTAACCTTTCCATCGAACAGGGTCATGTCCCACAGGACTTCAAACTAGCAAAAGTAACCCCCCTGCATAAAAAAGGTAGCAAACTAGACCCTGGAAACTACCGTCCCGTTTCCATTCTTAGCTCCATATCCAAAGTCATGGAGAAAATAGTCTACAAACAGATAGCAAGATATCTCGATGAGAATAATCTGATTTACGAGTTCCAATCTGGATTCAGAAAATCTCATTCCACTGACACATGCCTTCTGTATTTGACTGACCAAATCAAACGCGAAGCGGATGACGGCAAATATAGCGGCATGGTCATGATGGACCTCCAGAAGGCATTTGACACCGTAAATCATTCTATTCTGATTGAGAAACTAAAAGCCATCGGTCTTGACAGCGCAGCAGTGAGTTGGATGCAATCTTACCTGGTGGGGAGGGAACAGGTGGTGGAGATTAACGGTACCCTGTCCCCCCCCCTCCCAGTAAGCTGTGGTGTTCCTCAAGGTAGCATACTGGGACCTCTGTTGTTCCTAATATATGTGAACGACATGGCATCTGCTTGTGACTGCAACCTGTTCCTGTTCGCGGATGACTCAGCTCTCCTAGTCTCGGGCAAGGACCACTTGCAGGTTGAAAAGACACTTAACTCTGAACTAAGTAAGATCTGCACATGGCTTAATGACAACAAATTATCAATTCATCTGGGAAAAACTGAGTCCATCCTCTTTGGATCAAATCATAACCTCAAAAAAGTCGATAACTTCACAATCAAAGTGGGTGACAAGGTCATAACACGAAAAAACGAAATCTCTTACTTAGGATGTATCCTTGAAGCTAATCTTTCCAGTGAAAAGATGACTTCTAAAGTAATAAATAAAATCAACCAACGGACTTGTTTCCTACAGAGGATCGCCCCAATGGTCAATTTCAACACACTGAAGACCATAGCTGGTGCAATAATCCAGCCCCTCTTTGACTACGGAGTCCACGTATGGTATCGTGACGCCCCACAAGCCCTAAAAACTAAACTCCAAACAGCCCAAAATAAACTAATTAGGGTCCTACTTCACCTTCCCTATCAGACTCACCTCACCGCTACTCACCAGTTAAGAGTGGGGTGGCTCAGAGTAGATGACAGAGTACAGCAACTTGCAATGGGCCTGGTGTACAAGATACACTACACCACTATGATACCCAAGTACCTGTCAAAATACTTTATAAACATTAAGGATGTCCATAATTACAACACCAGAGGCAGCGCCACAGATCACTTTCAACCCAGAGTCAAAACCAACAAAGGGTCAAACTCCTTTTTCTGCTATACCACCAAAATGTGGAAAGCCTTACCGAAGGTCATAAAGGAGTGTGGATCACTAGCATCCTTTAAAATTGCCCTGAAGAATCACTTACAGGCAGCAGCCATTCGCAACTGGTAAAAAACTAACCTAGCCCAACCCTACCCTCCCCTGCCCCTTCTTTGTATATACTGTTTATTTAGACTTACTGTTTTCTTTTTTCTTTTTCTTTACATATCTACTGCATAGTACTGTGTTCTATTTGTTTGTCATTCAATGTTATATGAGATACTTCAATGGTTTCCAGTGGAAATAAGCTTAGTCTTTTCATGGATCTCCTTTTAGTAGACCTTGTACCAGTGAACTGTACCGTCATGAAACTGTACCTTTTCCTATGCAAACTTCTAATAAAGTCTTCAATCAATCAATCAAAGAAAACGAAATGAGGCGAAAAAGCCTTGGAAACATAAGGTTCGGGCCTCGGCACAGGTCGGACACATTTTAATGATTAAAGGACAACTTTCGTTTTTTACAACAAGGGTTCATATTTTAGATTGTAATAAAAGAATATAAAAGATGAGTGTTAAAATTATTTCATTTAATTTTTTATATTGTTTTAGAGATTCTTATTTGAGTGGTTGGGGGCATGCGTACCAGTGGCTAAATATGTCATTTTACACAGAATAAGCCCATTCCCAAGATACAACGCAACCTTTCATGGTTGGATGTGACTTATGGGGGCTAGAAGTGTTACAGAAAATAGCAATAAAGAAACTGCTGGCTTATTGTGTCTAAAAATACATATTTAGCCACTTGTACGCATTCCCCCATGCGTACGCATGCCCCACATTTTAGCACGGTAAACGCGATAAAACAATAGAACAAAGCAAATGAAAACATTTTAACACTCACTTTTTCTTTTCTCTAATTACAATCTAAAATATGAACCCTTGTTGTAAAAAAACAAAGTTGTCCTTTAATGTTCGGACATCGACAAGATACTCTCGGACACGTTTCGGAACGGACAGAAAAAATGGGCCCCATCCCAGCTCTAGTGGACATCAGGGATCTCCATCCCTGCATAAAAGGGATTTGTTCCCCTGGCATCACAGGGATCTCCATATATGGGCATAAAAGGGATTTGTTCCCCCTGGCATCACAGGGATCTAACAGGGCATCATTGTGGGCTCGCTGAAAGCGAGCACACGTATGTTATCTTCATTATTTCTTTATATATCTGTCAAGTTCTCCTCAAAACATTGTACCGACAGTACAAAGGCAGGGCCCTTAGCCAATGAGGTGCAGCGAAAGGGTAGATCTTTGTGCCCATACATGGTGTTACATGCAAGCCCACACTGTTTTGTAGGAACAGTAGGCTATTTCTAGTTAATACTGATGACATCAGGGAACTCCATATATGGGCATAAAAGGGATTCTGTTAGTGTGACATCACAGTGAAGCCAGAGCGTGATGACAGAGCGGCAAACACATTCTGGTAGAGTGGTTCCCCTGACGTCACAGTGACATCAGAGCATGATGACATCATGATGACAAATTTTTACGGTCCTTGGGTTTGCCCATAGAAAAATGTGTACATGTCTACACGTCTACACGGACACGGGCAGGCTGCGAAATTTCTCATGGTAAACTGCGACGGTCGCAATAAATGGCAAGAAAGAAGAACAGAGCTTTCTAGTATAAAGTGTGCAAATGTAATTTATTAGTGAATTAATTTTCTCGATTGACATGAATGGGAGAATGCAAAATCTTAACTTTTCCCAAATATGAAGATGACTGACATCATAGATGTCTGACGTCACATGAGACTGTATGTCCATATATGGGCATTCCAAGATATGGGCTTGATGACATCAGGGATCTCCTTATATGGGCATAAAAGGGACAAGGACAGAATTAATTTGCAAGTGTGACTCGTGTCATGGCAACGGCACTTGCAATTTCCCAGAATTGCATTAATTGTGACATCAGAATCTCCTGCTTTTTGCAGGAGGTTTAGTCATCGGCTGTCTATCTATTGACCAGCTTTAAGCTGGTAAAAAAGAACATGCGGGATGAACCGCTCTTCCACACCGTAGAAATGATTCCGTTCCATCTCTCCTACCGTAGCAACCGTGATGTCATCAAGTACCTCGTCCAATCAGTGTGCAGCTGTGATGCTCCAACGTCCAGAGTTCAGCTTATAAATAAAACGTGTTGAGAAGAAACAGCAGTTATAGTCACCACTACTAAAGGCCAAGTTGCATCCATGATGGCAGATCGCAGGATTATCAAGGAGACCCAGCGTTTGCTCGCAGAGCCCGTCCCGGGCATCAAAGCCGAGCCGGACGAAGGGAACGCCCGCTACTTCCACGTGGTCATCGCCGGACCTCAGGACTCGCCCTTTGCAGGGGGAACGTTCAAGCTGGAGCTCTTTCTCCCGGAGGAGTACCCCATGGCTGCTCCCAAGGTACGCTTCATGACCAAGATATACCATCCCAACGTGGACAAGCTGGGCAGAATATGTCTGGACATTTTGAAGGATAAGTGGTCTCCCGCCTTGCAGATACGTACGGTGCTGCTGTCCATCCAGGCGCTGCTGAACGCGCCCAACCCAGACGATCCCCTGGCCAACGATGTCGCGGAGCAGTGGAAGACCAATGAAGCTCAGGCCATAGAGACAGCCAGGGCATGGACCAGGATTTATGCCGGAAGCAATATCAAATCGTAAAATTGCATCAACAAGTGGAGGCCAACTAACACTAGCTTCTCTTCCCAAGACCTCTTCTTACTACATTTGCTTTTAACCATCTAAGGCCTACTGTTGTTGACTGGCATGACATCTAAGGCACTTTGTTGACTGGATCCCCCCAGGGGTTTATATTAGGCCGACTACACCAAATCTGGCGAAAATAGCCGCTCTACAAGCTTGTAGATCATCTATGTGTTGTTCTCCCTAGAATAGGGATACTAGGGTTCCATGTGGTTAAATGACAATGTTTTAAAGACAAGGGTGGAAATAAGTTGTAATGAAAATGCGCACTACAAAAACGGACTTGTCTTTTGTACTAAATCACCACTGTTTAAATGCATGAATGGGGAGTTAGTTAGTTTTGTATCTACTCACTTGGCCTTCTTTGGCATGGCTTTTGGGAGGCAACTACCAACCTGCTTCAACCCTAGAGAACTGTCTTCCCCACCTATTCATTTTAGTGAAGTTGCTCACTCAGTGCATGAAGCAACGGAGGTACAGGAGCTTTCTTTACCCTAGGAGGAAAAAGGGATAACCACGCCCAGAACTCATTTGATTGGTCGCGGCACAGTTAAGACCCACCCGCGGAAGCTTGTGATTGGCTATACCGGAGGTAGGGAGCGGCTCCTCTGTGCCAAAAGTCAGGGGGACGAAGATGTAGTATTCTGGCCCCCTGGTTTACAACTTCTAACAGGGTTGAGTCGGCTCATGTGACCTTTGCAGCGCTCGACACGGCGACTCGCTCACTACCGCTGGCACGGCGGTGTCGCCTGAGACGGCACGAAAACACCCGCTCAGGGCGTGGTTGTTCCTTTTTCCGCCTAGGGAAAGAAAACTAGCGTAGAGCAGTGTTTCTCAACCTTTTTTCTGCATGGGCACACTTTTCATGTCCCAAGAATCCATGGGCACACCAACGTAATATGGGGGTGTAAATATCGTCACTGTCGGGAAGAAACCTTGTATCTCCAAGTTTCAAATGTGTACGTTTCTTCACAAAGTAAAGCCCTGGTTCATCATACAAGGCTGTCGCACAACAGTAGTGAAAACAGCAGATCTACAAGCTTGTAGATCGTCTGTTTTCACTAGTTAAATCATTTTTAAAATGATAAATGCTGGCTTTCAAGCAGTTTCAAGGGGCACACCAAAGGTCTCCAGGCACAGTGGTTGAGAAACACTGGCAATAGAGTACACTCTTCTTCCGTTTATTTGGTTCCCAAGTGCGGTAAGATTAGAGCACCAGGCAGGCACAGTAGTAAGGTTTCAGACCAGAATCATGCGCTGTCGAATTTTTAAATGCTTTAATACTCCTTTGTAGTCCTGGGGGCTTGGCTTCAATGAGTGCATTTGGAGAAAAAAAAGAATAACTTGATGTCATCTTATTTTCCACCCTTTTCCACACTTTTTTTTTCCCCTGGGACGTTGTGAGCTTGTAGATATGCATTGAACAGTATTGGTGTAGAGGGGGAAAAAAGAGGGGGCCAGGTTTAGGCCCCAGGGAGACACCAGACAGCGGAGTATAGGGTTTAACCACTTGAACTCCAGCATCTAGATTTTGGGGGGGAACGTCAGTGACAAAATAATAGATCTACAAGCTCACAACAATCAGCTTATTTTTTTCGTATTTTTTGTTGATTGAATTGATTGAATACTGATTGAATACTACTTAACCAGTAAGACTCCCTTATTGGGAGATAAGTGCCGTCAGGTCGCATACACAAAGTTTAGAAGGCAAATACACAAAGTTTAGAAGGCAATCGTAGGCAATCAGGAGGGGGTGAAATCTTGCTCTTTCGAACGACCGTCATTTTGACAAAGGAGCGTCGGGAGGGTTAGTGACTCACCCCACGGAGGTTAGGGTTAGGGTTAGGTTAGGGTGTCGAAAAGATGACATGTAGAAACAGCGAAGCGCTCCCTCAGGAGGGAATATGGGAAATGGGAAAGATCCATGTTGATGACATGACTGTAGAGATACTGTATACCGCTTTGAGTGATTTTAGGGCAAAATCTTTAGGAGCAGTGTCCAAAAATGTTTTGCAAGAATCGGCCTCATGGTGGCGCTTGAAGAGGGCCATGTGAGAGATGAGGGGTTGTGGTTTGGCAGCCAAGGAGTGTGTGTGCAAGGTTTGGCATGGATCGGGGCAACGGTGGAGGAGATATGAGTAGGGCAAAAGCACGAAATCTCGCTCTTTCGAACCACCGTCATTTTGACAAAGGAGCGTCTAATACAGTATCTGGCCTTTACTCCTGTTCGCAATTTGGTGTGAGGGGAGTTTCTCACCTGAACTGAGTCAGTGGGTCCCTAGACATGAAAAATCACAGAGGTGCTCGTCCGCCATAGTGGCACGAATGGCGCAATGGCCAAATCAAATATGGCCGCCATCAGCTATAATGAAAATCCAACTTTTGTGTATATGCACATGCAATACCTCCATTCTGACTAATTTGGGTGTGGGGAATTCATTTCTGATATTGTTTTGACCATTTTGGGTGATTTGGACCTTGAAAGGTCATGATCAAGGTCATTTTGTAATTCCGAAGACCATGGCCACAACTTGGCCATTGTTAGGAGTAAAAACAGGTGCTGTAGGTCTGAATCAACTAATTCTGACATGTATATTTCATTTCTGGTATTGTTTTGACCATTAATGATCATCTTGTCTTTGAAATATCAATATCAATTCAAAAACGATTTAGTCTTTACTAGCACTTTTATTGTATTTTTTCATAATAGTTTGTTTTGTTAATAACAAAAGACATACTAGTATAAATAGAAGTACACACCCCCATTTAACTTTAAATGGGGACTTTAAATGGGTGTTTAAATGAGCAAATAAGGCTATTTACGAATAAAAGTGACAAATAAGATCACATAACAAAATCACACGCAAAATTAAATAACAATTTCCCTCAAAGTGCACCATATTGTGATTGTGTATTATGATGCAAGTTAGTATGATGTGTTTTTACAGGATGGATTTGCTATTGTTCCATGGCAAAATATGATGCACAGAATTCCACCAGCCCAGCAACCATATCGACGAGTGTCACGCTTCAGACATGGGAGTGTACTAAAGTCAAAGTGTTCCTTCCATCCATCGATGTTCCATTGGTTCTAGTCTTTCCTCGGATTCCTTGGCTGTTGCATGCAGGTGGCAAGAAATGCACTAGGAAGGTGCCCTGATGGTCTCAGCAGTTGTACTGTACTTCTCTGCTACCATGTACTGTCAAGGTATTTGCTTTTCCAAAGTTTTTAAGATATTGTACTGTACTCGGTCAGAAGTCATAGCTGCATGTTTAGTCCCCACCTGGCTCATACAGTCATCTCCAGTCTCCAAGGCATATGTGCCTTGATCACTGTCTTGGCTAGTGGTGCTCCAAGATGAGAGACTGATTGATGCAGTGGAATCATGTGCCATAGTGCACCCCTAGTGCCATTCTGCAGCCAGATCTCCTTCATCCCCAGTGCTTGAATGTTTAGGGTGTAGTATAGCATTAATGCGAAGGAGACTACGACAACTCTTAGGGTTATGGATAGGTTTAGTTATAATGGGGCCAATTGACTCCACATGTAACACCAGCCTCCTCAATCTAGATCGAGGTCTGGGATCTCTTCACCACCAGCCCCTCATCATCAGAGACAACAGAGCTGACAGACACACCCAGAATGCTCTGATGAAGGTTCATAGCCGAAACGCTTAAGCTTTCTTGTTGGTTTGTGCCAATAAAAAAGTGTAAACTTGAGTACTTTATTCTCCACTGATTTAAAGTTTTGGATGTGCTACCTTTTTGATGCCCTGTTAGGGTACCCCCTCATGCTCATATATGGGGATCCCCAGACATCAAACCCAGGCCCTAACTCGCCAAGGCCCTGCTTGGCTTTTAACATATGTTTTATGCCCATATATGGAGATCCCTGTCCCAATGTCATCAATATTAAGGACATATCTGGCATGTTTTTACATAACATTGTTGACCCCTGATCATGCAGGGGTCTCCATTATGTGTAACTGTTCCGATACACATCACTGGCCAGATGGCCAAGAATTGGCACGCATGTCGCCCTGAGGCGTCTTACTAGTAGACACATCCATCCCTCAGCAACTTTCCAAATTCTGGGTGTCTGAGGAGAACAAACAGTTCTCCAGCTGTGTGTTCGGAATATGGTGTCCAATCAAGCCTGTGGCAACGTTACCATCATTGTCGGACGACAGTGGCTCAGTATAGAGCGCCTGCCTTGAAATCTGAAGGTTCCAGGTTCGATTCCCAGCTCTTCCTGGTTATGTGTCGAAGTGTCCTTGAGCAAGACACTGAATCCCTTACTGCTCCCGATGAGCAGGTTGGAACCTTGCATGGTTTCATGGTGTGTTAATGGGTGAATTGTAAAGTGCTTTGGAGAAAAGCAATATATACTGTAAATGCAGTCCATTTACCATTGTCTCTGATGAAGATGACAAAGGTGGAGTAAGGTGGAGAAGAGATCCCAGACATCTTGAATAGGATTGAGGAGGCTGACACATGGTGCATGTACTGACTCCATTATAACCAACCCTAACCTTCACTAACCTAATGGTCGGAATAATGGGATGTTGGAATTATGGCGGACCCCAGAGAGTTGTTGTCTCCTTCGCGTAACTGCTATACTACACCCCATATTTACAAGCACTGGCTGCAGAATGGCACTGGTGAAAATTGGAAATGCTTCCACTGCATTGATCTTGGAGCACCACTAGCTAAACAGTGATCAAGGCACATATGCCTTGGAGACTGGAGATGACTGCATGGGCCAGGTGGGGATTAAACATGCAGTTATGGCTTCTGACCAAGTACAATATATCTATGGAGACTGAGAGGCAAAGACTTTGACAGAACAAGACACAGCATTGGTAGCAGAGAAGTACAACAGCTGAGACCAACAAGGCACCTTTCTAGTGCTTGCAACAGCCAAGGAACCTGAGGAAAGACTAGAACCAATAGAACATGGATCAGGTCATGACATTAGGCTTGTCCTTTGTGCTGTATGCAGACTATGGACTGCCCATATACTATACTATGGAGTGGAGGGAGCAAGGAGGGTCATTAGCAGTCCTTTTGTTATTCATTCTATTTCAATGTCTGACTCAGTTTAACCGGACAAGTGACTTTTGTGCCCGGACAAGTGGACAAGTGAATGAGAAATGTACTTGTCCAAAGGATAAGTGCCTCAAAAAGTCAATGTCAAGCTCTGATGGATGGATGGAACACTTTGGCTTTAGTACACTCCTGCCATGTCTGAAGCGTGACACTCAACGTTATGGCTGCCTTGCTGATGGAGTTCTGTGCATCATATTTTGAGATGGAACAATGGCAAATCCATCCTGTAAAAGCACATCACACTAACTTGCATACACAGAATCACAATATGGTGCACTTTGAGGGAAATTGTTATTTAATTTTGTGTGTGATTTTGTTATGTGATCTTATTTGTCACTTTTATTCGTATTTAATAGTCTTATTTGCTCATTTAAACACCCATTTAAAGTCCCCCTTTAAAGTTAAATGTGGGTGTTTACTTATATTTATCACTATAGTATGTATTTTGTTAAACAAAACAAACTATTATGAAAAAATGAAATAAAAGTGCTAGTAAAGACAAAAACGTTTTTGAAAAATGGCATTGATATTGATATTTCAAAGACAAGATGATCCTTAATGGTCAAAACAATACCAGAAATGAATTATACGCATGTCAGAATTAGTTGATTTAGACCTACAGCACCTGTTTTTACTCCTAACAATGGCCAAGTTGTGGCCATGGTCTTCGGAATTACAAAATGACCTTGATCATGACCTTTCAAGGTCCAAATCACTCAAAATGGTCAAAACAATATCAGAAATGAATTCCCCGCACCCAAATTAGTCAGAATGGAGGTATTGCTTGTGCATATGCACAAAAGTTGGATTTTCATTATAGCCGATGGCGGCCATATTTGATTTGGCCATTGCGCCATTCGTGCCACTATGGCGGACGAGCACCTCTGTGATTTTTCATGTCTAGGGACCCACTGACTCAGTTCAGGTGAGAAACTCCCCTCACACCAAATTGCGAACAGGAGTATAGGTCAGATACTGGAGTAGTCGGGAGGGTTAGCGACTCAACCCACGGGGGCTAGGGTAAGGGTTGGGTTTGGGTGTCGAAAAGATGACACGTAGTAACAGCGATACGCTCCCGGGCAAAAATGTGATGTGACGTGTGACAGACTGACTGACAACAGCTGGAGCTTTTAAATAGCTTTTTTAAGTAACTGCGACCTGACAGTCGCAACGATTATTAACAGTAAATACAAAAAGTAAGGTTGAGTAGCGACCGCAGGGGGTACCAGCTAATTTGACTATTAAGACTTACCTAAGATTTAAAAAAAATTGCTAAAAAGAAACATATCAACATACATATGCATATGAGACATGGTGGGGGCGGATATTAATTGCCGATAAATATTGCGTGCAGGCGAGCATAATGCAAGTAAACTTACAAACAAAGGCTCTTCAATGCACACGAGAGGAGGAAAAGGGCATGTTTTTTAAACACCCGTGTCTTTTGTATTCTGGGTCCAGTGACTCTGATAAGTCACAGGTTGGGTATGTGTGAACTTTTGACTACAAAATTGTATAATTTTAAATATATATGTATTCAAACTAGAATAAATCAGGTTGCACTTGTCATTGTATTTAGCATATATCAAAGAATAATAAATTACATCAAAATAAATGTGATATTTATTCTAGTTTGAGAAGAATATCTGCAACAGAGCAGAAAGCCCGCAACACTCTAAGTTAGATGATAGGTGAGTCATTCTAAGAGAAAATATGGCTTAACCCTAAAGAAATTGATACAAAAGGTTTTTCAATGGATTCTGGTAGTATTGGGTGTGCTAATTACTCAAAATCTACCTCCCCGAAAGCTGCCATTTTCAAGATGGCTTCCGAGGTGACTGTGGGGAGCTTAAAATGGCTATATCTCAAATGGAAAGGATTTTGCTAATATTTTGTCAACTGATTCTGGTACCTCTGAACATTCTTTAGAGCATACTAAAAATAGAGGAAAATATTCCTTTCGAAAAGGCTTCATTTTCAAGATGGCGCGTGACTGGCGTCCACGATGGCTGCAGGAGCTTTAAATGCCTGGGATTTAATATGTAAAAAAGCATAACAATTATGCACATGGTGACATGTTTTTGACTTTTGGCATGGTGTTGGGTATGGACATAAGGTTTTCAAAAACCATCAGCAACAAGTTGGGCTTTCCCCCTAGTGGTCTGTTTGAAATTAATTCATTATTAAATAGGTCTATACATGGTTGAAACCCCAAATAATTGATGGAAGAGATCTTTCAATGGATTCTCTTACTATTGGGTATGCTAAATAACATACTAAAAGCTTAGGGGGGGGGGGGAAACTACTGGAAATGCATACTTTTCAAGATATACATATTCCCTCCCAATTTATATGCATTTTAAGCTCCCATGGACGCCATCTTGAAGATTATGCCTTTTCAATGGTTTGTTTCTCCTAAGCTTGTAGGAGCAACGGACCCGTTTCGACCCTTCGGTCTTCGTCAGTGTTGTGACGAAGGCCGTCAACGCGTCCGTTGCTTCTGTCCATCTGAGATAAATAAAATCATGTGAAAAGGAGATTCCTTGAGTTCTGGCGGCTACTTCTTTGTCTTATTCATTCTAGTTTGACATACAAACATGAGCCTAAAAGGTTATTGATGTAATTCACAGCCTCTAGTGTCAGTAAAAGTACAGTATACCAAATATGGCTATGGGCCCAGCCAATGAGGAGACGTTAGCGCAAATGACCAAATATGGCTACAAGGCCAGCCAATGAGGAGAAAGTAAAGCAAATGACCAAATATGGCTATGGGGCCAGCCAATGAGGAGAAAGTAACGCGAGACCCACGTGATGGCAAGGTGACTAGGTGCCGGACGATATGTAGAGCTGATAAAAATGATAAATTCAACGAAACAAAGCCAGTTAGCACCGCTCAAAAACACAAAAAGTTACAATATGGTGATAAGAGGTTTCTGACCAACAATTACGATATGTCAGATGACTGACGTCATCTAGACTTAGCCTGATTTCAGACTCTGCGCTGGAGCTTGAGTCTGACATTGTCCCATTGACAAGAGGGGAGGGGATTTAAAATTTAAAATTCCCAATCACAAGAGATCTGGTGGGAGGGGTTGTGTTTGACTTGTGTACACAAAACAGTCATTGTCTTTGATGTTTCATTGATTAGAGAGAATCACTAACAAGCTATTGACACTTGTATGGCTCAATCAATTACTGCAGTTCAAAACCCTTTTGAAGTTCAAAGGGAGCAATTAAGAGCTCTGGTGAGCCACCCCTCCCTCCACTTTTTCTGTTGATCTTCAAAAGTTAGACCCACCCCTTCTCCGTCTTGCATTGATTTCATTGGCTGGTAAGCCAAAATACCATAGAAAGAGGTGCGTCATATGCCAATTCCAGACCAAGAGAAGCAGTCCACTCAGAGTGGGCGGGTCTATTGGCTGGAGCCAGGTAAATCTAGACTGGCCATTTTAGGACCCACAACAGAGACACTGTTGTTGCGACTGAAGGTCACAGTATACCATGAGAAATGTCGCAGCTTGTCTCTGTCTGTCTGTGTCAGTCCTTCCTTCAGTCAGTCAGTCAGTACACATTTTTACAGTCTATTGGTTCCCTTGTCACTGTGACATCACTCTGATGTCACTGTGATGTAGGGCAGTGGTCCTCAACCTGCTGGTCAGGACCCCCAGGGGGGTCCCCAAATTATTTTCGAGGGGTCCCCAGATGATTAACTCAATGCAACGTTGTTTCCTCACTCAACAGTTAGCAAACTAACATAACGTTTAAGTGTATAGAGGGTATCTGCACATTTCTAAAGTGACAATTTAAGGACTTTTAATACCTCTAAAATTTAAAATGAAACATTAGCCAAATTGTCAAATATTAGCGGCAGAAATTGTGAAAATAGCCGATCTACATGTTCACAACGCCTCGCAAGGCAAGGCGTTGTGAGCATGTCGATCTGCTATTTTCACAATAGAACCGTGTTATACAAAATGTAATGCCTCAACTCTTGATGCTCGTCAGGCCGGGGGTCCCCAGTTAAAATATGATTATATTGGGCCCAGCCAATGAGGAGACATTAGCGCAAATGACCAAATATGGCTACAAGGCCAGCCAATGAGGAGAAAGTAAAGCAAATGACCAAATATGGCTATGGGGCCAGCCAATGAGGAGAAAGTAACGCGAGACCCACGTGATGGCAAGGTGACTAGGTGCCGGACGATATGTAGAGCTGATAAAAATGATAAATTCAACAAAACAAAGCCAGTTAGCACCGCTCAAAAACACAAAAAGTTACAATATGGTGATAAGAGGTTTCTGACCAACAATTTACGATATGTCAGATGACTGGTTCGCAGCCTGAAAAGGTTGAGGACCACTGATGTAGGGGAACCACTCTCAACAGAATGGGTTTGCTGCTCTGACATCACACTCTGGCTTCATGTCTCTTTTATGCCCATAATATGTTATGCCCATATATAGTCGACAATGTGATGACAGGACATATGCCCATATATGGGCATTCCCGGATCACACTTGCAAATTAATTACGTCCTTGTCCGTTCTATGCCCATAGATGGAGATCCCTGTCCCGATGTTATCAATATTAAGGGCATATCTGGGAATGCCCTATTTGGTAATGCCCATATATGGGCATGTTCTGCCAATCTCAACAGGCACGGTTGAGATTGGGTAACTGGTCCAATATACATCACTGGCCAGATAGCCAAGAATTGGCACAACCTCTCCCTTTAGGGCGAGGTCGCCTGTCGCCCTGAGGTGTCTTACTAGTGTTTATTAGTCTGTCTGACCGACCATTTTATCGAGATGTAGTCGGCCCTTGGGTGTTTTAACATTTTCTATTATGTGGCCCCCGTTTGGACACCCCTGTGATTACAGGAAAGTAAGCCGGAGATGGCATGTCTTTCTTTGTTGTTGTCTTGTGGTCTGCTTCACAGCATCCAGGAAGAAAGGCCCTCAAAACAACAGGAGTGGACCAGGAGACTGCAAGTCCAAATCTCCTCATCCCCTTTCTGCTGCTACAGTCCTGTACAAAACGCACACCCACACCACTGTTCCACACACAGACCTCCGGGATATCGTCGCTGTCGTGCAGAAGCCTCGTATCTCCAAGTTTCATAACTGTACGTTTTTTTTTTCTCGTAGCCTAAAGGTAAAGCCCTGCTTCACCATACAAGACCGTCACGCAAAACTTGTGAAAATAGCTGATCTACAAGCACACAACGCCTCGCGCTGTGCTTGTAGATTGGCAACTTTCACTAGTTTAAATCATTTTTAAAATGATGCATACGAAATGAACGGTTTTAGACATAGGCCTACAAGGTTTCCACCCGACAACGACAATATAACGATGCACAGCCACAGCAGAAAATGATGCTCTCAGCCTCGCAGGCTCCAAAACACCTCGGACACCCTGGACAGAACCTTCCTCCACACTGCTGTCCAGGGGGAAGACAGTTGTGGACTGTCTGCCCACTGTCATGCCCAAATCAGCTAAATAATGCTATCAAATTAGCAAAAAACGTTGATGATGTCAAGTACCCCCATGTTAAATTACCCAATCAAATTAATGTATTGTACTTACTGTACTGAAAGTAGTACTTTCTGTGCAGTAACTGCAATACATTAATTTGATTGGCTCATATGGGGGGAGGGGGCGGAGTTGAGCGTCCATATCATTATCTTCTGAACTACCCCCAAGCTGTCTGTGCGAGGAGGAGAAATGCGAATTTCTAAACCGAATTTTAAAACTAGCAGTTCTAGGTGTAAAAATGATTTAGAATCCGCTTTAGAATCCATTATTTACCGCTAAAAAACTACAAGTCTTCTACCAAAAAGGTGTCAGAGAGGTGTTAGCAGCCATGCTCTCTGCTCTCTTCCCCTCGGAGCACTGCGGTTGATGTCCACTGTGTGTGTGCGTGGGCGTGGGCGTGTGCGTGGGCATGTGTGTGCGCGTGCGTGTGCGTGTGTGTGTGTGCGCACACAGACAATAGCTCTCGAAAATAGCCGTGCGCCGCTGCTACAAGCTAACAACAACATGTCACGTTGTGAGTGGCACCTTACGACAGACGAAGTATACATTCACTATTAACTGATACGGCCCGCCCCCTTTTCAGACATAATGTTAAATTCCGGGGCGTGTCATGCGGCCTTTAAAGAGGTGGTGCCATAGTTTTGTACTTTTTCTGTTTTTCATTTGTCTAGGAGGTTGAAAGTACTTCATTAAACCCCCTGATGTGTTTTTTTTTAAATGATGTATTCTCTTAGTATTTGTTTGTTTTCTCTTGGAGGCTGGCACCTTGTGGCCAAAAGTGTCAGTTAAAAAACACAGATACTAAGGGTGTCACAGTATGAACTCCTCCCCAATTGCCATTCACCCAACACTGTGGGGTGTGGCTATATCAGCTGGGCCACCACCCACCATGCCATCCATGCATACTTAATGAACTGGGGGTGTGGCCACATAAAAACCCAATTTTAACTCTTTCTGTATACTTTTTTTGGAAAAAATCTTCCTCCTAGTTTAATCATAATACCTGATAATCATGTTTTAGAGGGGGGGGGGGGGATCATGGCACCACCTCTTTAAGTAAAAGTACCAATACTGCAGTATAGAAATACTCTGTTACAAGTGAAAGTCCGTAATTCAAAATGTACTTGTAAAAGTACAAAAGTATTGGCATCAAAATGTACTTTAAGTAGCAAAAGTAAAAGTACAAAATGTTTGAAAATAGCAGATCTACAAGCTCTCAACGCGTCATTTTCAAATAGCCTCTGTATAAAATAACGCTAAAGTGGATTAATCTATGTTTTATAATATAATCATTTATATCTGCAAAGTAATGTAACTAGTAACTAAAGTTTCAAATAAATGTAGTGGAGTAGAAGTAAAAGTATTGGAAATTGGAAATACTCAAGTAAAGTACAAATACCGCAGAATTAGTACAGTACTTAAGTAAATCTACTTAGTTACTTTACACCACTGGGGGCAGAACAGCCTTCCAGGGCTCGGGTTGCAAATATTATCTATTTATTTTGTTGTCATACAAATATTTATTTAGAAAAAAATGAAGCATATTTTTAATCATAATTATCTGTGATTATGATGTGTTGTTGTCTCTGTCCCCTCTATGGGTTCTCAAAGTGGGGACTGGGGACCCCTAGGGGTCCTTGGGAGGATGCCAGGGTGTCCCCAGCCAAGTGGTTGATAATTAGGAGCCAAATGGTCTCTTACAGGTGTGTAACTCTTGAGAGTGTACATTCGGATCCACTCATACATTATGTATGTCAGAGTTTTGAGTCGCCTGATATGCATGACAACAAAAGGGGGTCTTTGAAATTAAAAAGAGAATCAGTGATCTATTTTATGGACCTAATGTAAGTTGTTCTGTCTGTTTGTTTGTGTGTCTGTCTGTCTGTTAGGGATGGGACGATACGCAATATTATCGTTTATCGTGATAAAAAACACTTTAATTTATCGTGATATTGTCCTCCGTCATGCACTGGGTTCAATTCGCCTTTTATTTGCTGAGCTGCATATCTGGTATACCACTTAAACCCTGAATTTCCCCCTTGGGATAATAAAGGTAGCCTATCTATCTCTATAATTGGTAAAAGGTACTTATAATATGTCTTTGCCAAAAATGTTTTTGGCAAATGTTCCATCCCAGGATAATGGATTTTGATTATCGCGATAATATCGTAAATCGTGATTTATTTTGTCACAATAATTGTGCTATGACATTTTCATATCGTCCCATCCCTACTGTCTGTTATATGGACCTACTGTAAGGAGGTATAACTGTGGCGGACAGATGCTACTGTTGCTTCTTTTACGGTGCTATAGCCTGAATCACAATTAAAGTTCCACTATGTTTTAGTTTTGTTTGTTGTGAATAACATGTTGCATGAGTATGTTACTATGTGCTGGTTGTATTTGGTCTCCCCCTCAACTCAACTCAAACTTTATAAAGCACATTTATACAACAACAAAAGGTCAACCAAAGTGCTGTGCAAGGTCAGAATAAAGAACAAGACTGACAGTGACAAAGAAAAACAGAATAAGACAAAAAGCGAAAGTTACAAAAAGGTCTAAAAAAACAGCAGTTATAAAATGTACACAATCCAACAGTGTCAAAGGCTGCAGTGAAAAGAATAGTGCTGCTAATTCTACTGAAAAATGTCGATGGTGTGGCCTGGTAGGACACCTAGTGGTTGACAAGTGGTACTGCCTGGAGGTCAAAATTGTTGTTCACTTCAGAGTAAGAATGAATGTGTGCTCTGTTAGATCAGTGTTGAGGAAAAAGAACACTGAGCTGAAATATTCCCCTTCTGAACATTTCCCCTGTAAAGCAGCACAGGGAACCTGTTTTTAAAGCTAGGGTGTTACGTATTTTGACTCTGTTGTAGCTTGTAGGGCAGAAACCAACTATGTTAAATATTAACTTTCCAGGAAATGAAAAAGAAAACATTCTTAAAACAACACTATACTGTCTCATCAAAGTCTGACTTCACACTGTACACATGTGTATGTATCAGCACTTTACCCACCATCTCATGTGGAGTCGGGAGACTTTTGACCATTCATGTGCAAATAGTTACAGGCTTACAGCCGTCATTGATTAGAATGACAAAATCAGACGGGATAAAATAATAATAATACCTGAGTTGGACTTGGGCAGTTTGGTGGTTTCCAATGGAGTTAGGACAGAGGTTTAGTCAGAAGTGCTTTGTAATGCTTTTCATTGGTTCAATATTTGTAAAAACCACAGACAGACATAAGACTGATATATTATATATGTATTTTGATATATTGTGAAAGGCAATACCCAGAGATGGAACATGAATAAGACAGTATTTCATTTCAAGGACCCCCACCACAGTACAGATTAAACTAAATGGACCTGCAAAGGGTCCATTTTGTTCCATTAGCACACTCTCAGAGTTACAGACCTGCAAGGTAAGGGCCCATTTGGAACCACCCCAGGAAAACCTAAGGGGTCTCTAAACCCCACTTTGAGAACGACTGATAATTTGGGCGTCCTTGACATGAACAGGTTGAGAACCACGTAGTGGCCTAGGACACAATACATACAAGCTACAAATACACAGACAGCAGATGCAGTACTGTTTGATCGTTATGCAATTCTGTTTTAGCATGAGTGACTGCTTAGGAACCGAAAGGTTCCCAGTTCGATCCCGCCATCCCGGGCTCGCAGAGTTAATGTCCTTGAGCAAGACACTGTACCCCTAATTCCTCTGGAGGAGCAATTAGGGGCATGCAAAGCATGGAAACCATTATATGTTCTTGCTATCCATTAGCCAATTAATTAAGGCTTTTTAACTTATTCTCCTCAAGAGTGCCTTGGTCTAATCTTATTTCACATGCCTTGCATGGTTTCCTGTGCCATCTGTGTATGAATGTTTGTGTGAATGGGTGAATGGAATGCAGTTACATGGACAACATGTATCAATTCAGAATGAACTCATTCCGAACAGAGATTAATATTCAACTGTTTACATGGTTTACGTAACCTGAATGAAAGTATAGTCCAATTCAGACGGCATATACCACCCATCCAAACCCAAATGAACATTAATTCGGAATGGAATGAATTCCATTCTGAGGTGTTTGCATGAACATTTTTATTCTGAATGCGCAGTCATTCTGATTACAAGTGGAATATGCCTGCCCATGTAAACGCTGCAAAGTACCTTGGGTAAAAGGTGCTATACCGTAAATCACCAACTAGTAGCCCGGGCGCTTATTTCGCAAAATGGGGTCGGACCCCGGGCGCTTAAAAGAGAACAGGCTTTTATTTATTTTGGCACTGGCCAGCACTGGGCCATTAATTGGTTACTTTTCTCAAACTATAAGGCTAACAATATGGCAAGGTTTATGTTTTACCCCAATAAATTCATCCATAATGAAGGTCACATGCATGTTTGCAGATGTACTGTAACTGTATGTGCAAATGTGCACCCAACTAATACAATTTCATGTTATGGCTGGACTTCTTTCCTTTTTATCACAGATACAAACTGTTCCTGTTTGTAGGGATGTTCCTAGCGCGTAATTATTGGAAACAAAAATAGACCTACCGTATTCAATCCGAAAATTAATTGATTAATTTATTTATTGGAATTATATATAGCCCAAACTGAGCACATTTCAATCTATTAGGACAAATCTCGTTTGAAAATAATATCAAGAGTATATGAAAGCCTTTTAAAAATGTTTAATACTATTGGAATCTGCTCCAAAATAAGTCATTACATCAGCCAGCTAAAGACGCATCTAGGTTAAATATTTAACTCCCGCGCATCGCAGCTGGACGGACTCTGGACTAGTCTGAAGCATATGCAACCAAGTGACCAGCTCAGCACTCCTCAATGTTACTTTAATCCATAATGTAGCCTATGGAATTCTCAGCCAACACCAACTTTTGATTAAGCCTCCATGGTCTCACCTCAAAATAGTGGATTATTTAAAATCTTCAAATAACCGGATCACAACGAGGCAGCGGCCGGGCATGTAAACTACTCGAGGTAACGATTGATTATCCAGTAGCAGAGATTTCTACATCAAGATCCTTTGCCATCAAAGTATTAACACACAGTTTAGGCTACACCTTAGCAACTTTTCAGAGCCTATCAAATGATTCTTAACAGAGGGAGCAGTAGACTGCCTGCCTGTATTCCCTGCCTGGTACCGGTGTGTGCGAGTCGCGATGTGCTGTGAGCTTGTAGATTTGCTGTTTTCAGTGCACCACTGCCATGCAACATAAATGACCAGTTAAGTTAAATAAATAGCAAATGATACCAAACAACCAAACAAAGATAACATAAATGGCAAATAATGGCCCGGGCTGTTACATAAAACCAAATCAAGATAATATTAATTGCAATTAACTGCCCGGGTGATTAAACGAACCTGGCGCTCATTTGAGACAGGCGTTTATTGCGCAAAATGGGGTCGGACACCGAGCGGACATATGAGACCCGGCGGCAGTTTGCCACCGGGCGATTAATTGGTGATTTACGGTAAATGCACTGTTTACTATGTTAAAAGTGCAAAGGAAAGAAAAGTCTGCAAAGATTCAAGAAAGAAAAAGAAAACAAAAAAAGGAAGAAAGAACAGTCCATATGACCAGTGAAGGAAGAGGCCCAACTTGTTTCCAATATGGCTGCTGTGCATAGGGCCTATTCCAAATGAACATTTTGAAATGATGGCTGTATATGTCAAAGCCACTAGCTTGAACTTAAAAGGAAATTGCAAACTCACTCATGGGATAATTGAAATGACCAAGAGCCACATACACATACTATACTGTTGTTCCCTGACTGTCACAACCCACTGCCTTGACGACGGCAGTCACTGAACATGTATCATTGCCACCCGGTCACTGGGTCCCAAAATGTCCCAAAAATGACAGCAATATACTGTAGTGCACCAGCTTGAATCACATTAGTATCCACACGGCATACAACCAGTGTTGGGTGTAACGGCGTTATAACTAACAGCGCTAGGTTTGGGGGTAACAGAGTAACTTAACAAGTTACTTTTGCAATTTAGTCAGTTGGCGTTAATTAGTTACTTTTAAGAGCTATAATTCCCTGTTTTTTTCTGTTGCCACAAAAGAATATAATAAATAATCAATCTGTCACATTTGCGCTGTTTCCTGAATGAATGAGCTCTTCTCTGTCAGAGGAGCCTAGCTGAGGAGGCATGCATAGCTGCATGGCCCGCATTTTACATGGAAAAGGGTGACCGACCAGGAATTTGCAGTCTGTGGTGGTTGCGTAGTCATTCTACAGTTTACAAAATTTGTTGTAACACCTGGTTACACAGTCATCTATAACGGATTAGTTTTTAAAGGCAGTAACAATGACATTTTTTAAGTTACTATAAAAAGTAACGATACCCAACACTGCACACAACACAACCAGCAGCAGCAATGAAAGAAGAAGAAAAAAAAAAGGTCCTACATTAAGCCGTCTTCTACTTGACTTCATCAGCTGTATAAGTGATGGCCAGGGTCAAACTTTGGAATCCATGGATAGAGCGTCTTCGGTCATCTCCATCCTCCATACATCTTGCCAGCTGTCCAGTACTTTCCTCTCCTGCTGGGAGCTCCAGCTGACCAGCAGCATTCTCCCTAGTAGAGTTCTTCTCAACAGGCATGTAAATGAAGGCCCAGCCCTAACTGGGCCCTAACTGGGCCGGCCCGAGGCCCTACCCGGCCCGACTAGTTACAATACATTTTAGGCCCCACGCTACCCTAAATGTCGGGTTCAGGAAGAATTTGAGAACTCTACTCCCTAGCCTTGCGTAGCCAGACTATATCACTGCGTGGATATAAAAGCAATTTCTTTTTGCATTTGTCTGTTTCCAGGCTACATTCTCAGAGGTAGCCCTCCTACTGATGCCTGTTGGTAACGTGTTCATCCTGGTTGATGTTTAATACTGCACACATATTCTGGTGCAGCACAATGACTTTTGTAGAGCAGGCTTCAGGCTCACACTGCAACACGTTGAGAGCTTGTAGATCTGCCAATTCCACTATTGCTTTTTTCCTGTAGAAAAAGGTTTTACGATCAACATTTAAATACAGCAATGCATTCATTGCATTGATATTAAAAAATAAATTGTACTTCATACTTGGGTACCTTTCAATACTTGTTGTTGAGTCGTTATAATGGCCACTTATTATACTGCTTCTATCACAGCTTCTTGGAAGAAAATTACACACGCAAAATATCGATAGTATCGTGTGCTTCTGCTATGAAATTAGTACAACTTCAACGACCAGCCACAACAGCATTTTTCCAAGCAAAAATTAGGATGCACAGTGTGTATAATGGCCTGCAATAGATTGTTATGGTGTCATTTATCTTACATACATTTAGGGTATAGTTGTTTGTAGTCCGGCAAGAGCAAGTTCCCTGACAGGGACGTGCAGAGAATGTTAGAGCGGCAGGGGCTGAAATTTCTATGAAAGGGCCTTTTGGCGAAAACATCAAAAATAGAAGACCTCCGAGCTCACAACATAGGGGGAGCTTGGAGGTTGTGAGCTTGGAGGTCGGCTATTTTCGGGGCTTGATACCACACTGAACCAAGCATAATCAAGTGGATACTGGCTATGTGGCGTAACGGCATGGATTTATACACACAGAGGGCAATTCTTTCAGCATAAGATGCTGCATTCAAGTTCAGGAGAGTTTGGACAAGGCAATTCTCTTGAATGCTGCCTTCGGGTATGGCATGGGAAGAGGGCATTTGCATTTCTTTCACCATAAAAACTGCATCCATGGTCTGGAGAGGGCACTTTTTACAGACGGCTAAGAAGGGCAGGGGCTCGAGCCCCCTTTGATGTCTATGTGACACTCCAGGGATGATTTTAGAAGTTAGAAAGGATTTATTTTTAAATGATTGGTTGTTTTAGGTTTGGTTCATCAGGGTTCATCATTATCAGACCCCGATAGTCAGCCTATGTGACCAGTGGTGGAAAACGTACAGCATATTGTGTCACACAAAAGTATGAAAAGTAGCAGATTTAAAAACTAAGCTCTTAATATCAATGCAATGCTATATTGAAATTTAGAACATAAAGGCATTTTCTAAATAAATAAAAAGAAAATTGTGCCCTCAAAAATTGACACACCAAAGGCCGAAGTGGCCTTGACACTAACATTTGAAAATGTCTGGAGGCCTGTGTGTGTGTGTGTGTGTGTGTGTGTGTGTGTGTGTGTGTGTGTGTGTGTGTGTGTGCGTGCGTGCGTGCGTGCGTGCGCGCGCGCGTGCGTGTGTGTGTGTGCGTGCCTGCGTGTGTGCGTTTCATATTAATTTGATCAGATGTGCCTCCCTCCATTTTATTGATCTTAAACTCCATGTTAGACTCCACAAATGTGCACAGCCCTGCTTCTGCCATATTTTAACCTAATAAATGAATATCTTTCTAAATGTGGACTGATTCATTAGTTTGGTACTTGAATTGTTGCTTTAATTGGACAGAGAATCTCTTATTTCATCTTGACATGCTCCCACAGACAGGGTATGTAATGGTCCTGCCTGTAATACTGCTCTTCCCCCTGCTGAGGGCACTGTTGCTCCTTCAAATCCTGAACCAGTTGATGAGGCTGAGGCAGTGAGTCACTCTGCTACATTCACCTATAGCCTTGAGTTGGTAGACTCTATCACACTGCTGCCAAGGGTAATTATTGCCTTTGCTATGGCAGATTCCGAGATTCGTCAGGCTACGTGAAGCGAACCCCCATTTTGACCTTCACAAATGGGGAAACCCGGGTCCGAGTCGACCGCATGTACAGGGGCGTCACAAGGGGGGGAAAGTTACAAGAGCCCAAGGTGGAGGGGCCTTAATTATGTTATACTCTAGCTATTGAAATAGCAGATATACAAGCTCACAGCACAGCACCGAGTGCTACGCTGTGAGCTTGTAGATCTGCTATTTTTGAAAAGTTGTGAAAATGTGTGCAAATATGTATTTTCTAAAGCGAACATTTGTAACTCACATTTTGCTTCTGGGGGGTCCCTGGAACTAAATGTTTTGAGATGGGGGTCCGTGGCCAAATACATATCATTTTGGGGGTCCTTCCCATGAAAAGGTCACAGCGCAGCACTCTTACAAGGGGTGGTTCAACCATGGCACCATATGAGCGTGATTGATTGATTGATTGATTGATTGATTGATTGATTAATTGATTGATTGATTGATTGATTGATTGATTGATTGATTGATTGATTGATTGATTGATTGATTGATTGGTTGATTGATTGATTGATTGATTGAATTGAATACTTTATTAGAAAGAAAAATGCAAACAGCATGGGGTAGGCCTACATGCGGTCATACATTTTGGGCTATAAGGATAACACCAAAAAAAGTTCTGGGAACTTGTTTCCATTCTAGTTCTATATATATATATATATATATATATATATATATATATATATATCACTAGAATGGAAACAAGTTCCCAGAACTTTTTTAAAGCGAACATTTAAAAAATACATAAATATATATATATATATATATATATATATATATATATATATATATATATATATATATATATAGGCCGATCCAGCCCTGAAGCTAAGAAACACAAACATGGTATCATGGATGATGAAACAAATCATATAGATTTCTACCAACAGGGGGAAACCCTTTACCTTGGGAGCCCCAAGCAACTGTTTGACATGTTGGTTTCACTATTAAAGACTCATGCCTAATATGGGCAGGAGGGAGGAGGGAGGAAAGTGTATGGGGGTTAAATATGTAAAGCAGAAGGTGACGGAGCAGCAGAACAGAGAAGGACACTGACACTGACACAGCACTTGCAACGGACACTGATAGACACGACACCTGGAGCAAAGCAGTGGAGCACAGACTGACAGCTGTCTGTCAACATGAGACTGCTGCTGCTCATCACCCTGTTGGCAACGACAGGTAGGCCTACAAACACACTGAACACTACAGGTAGGCCTACAAACACTCTCACTGAACACTACAGGTAGGCCTACAAACTCTCACTGAACACTACATGTAGGCCTACAAACTCTCACTGAACACTACAGGTAGGCCTACAAACACACTCACTGAACACTACAGGTAGGCCTACAAACACTCTCACTGAACACTACAGGTAGGCCTACAAACACTCTCACTGAACACTACAGGTAGACCTACAAACACTCTCACTGAACACTACAGGTAGGCCTACAAACACACTGAACACTACAGGTAGACCTACACACACTCTCACTGAACACTACAGGTAGGCCTACAAACACACTCACTGAACACTACAGGTAGGCCTACACACACTCTCACTGAACACTACAGGTAGGCCTACAAACACTCTCACTGAACACTACAGGTAGGCCTACAAACACACTGAACACTACAGGTAGGCCTACAAACACTCTCACTGAACACTACAGGTAGGCCTACAAACACACTGAACACTACAGGTAGGCCTACAAACACTCTCACTGAACACTACAGGTAGGCCTACAAACACACTGAACACTACAGGTAGGCCTACAAACACACTGAACACTACAGGTAGGCCTACACACACTCTCACTGAACACTACAGGTAGGCCTACAAACACACTCACTGAACACTACAGGTAGGCCTACAAACAAACCTACAAAAAACTACAAATCTGTTGTGAATATTGTATGTGTATGTTGTGTCGTAATTACCTTATGGTACACTGAATATATAAAGAAAATAATAATAATAATAAAAAAAAAACATCCTGGCACTTCATGTCAAAATGGTTTTATTTGTCTAATTTCATTGCATTTGATATTTATCTAATTTGACCTCAATGTGTCTCCTACGCGTTATTTGGAATCACGCAACATTAACCCTAACCCTAACCTCAGTAAAACTATGCATAAACCTAACCCTAAACCTAACACTAACGGTGACTAACCTCAGTAAAACTATGCCTAAACCTAACCCAACCCTAACCCTAACCTCAGTAAAACTGACGCTGGTGAGTAGCTAACCTTTGTGCCGACGCCGTTGGTGAAACGAGCGCCTCCACCTAGAACTGTGGCGTGATTCCAAATTGTGCGTCTCCTACCCAGTACAGTGCTAGAGCACCTTCCCCATTGCTTTCATAGGATAAAGTGCTCTTTTCATGCACACATAACTTATATCATGTATTATCTCTCTGGCAGAGATTTAGCTTTTCCTGCTGTTGTTTTTATGTGGGTGAAATGCATTAGGCCAACGGTTCACAAAACTTTCAGGCTGTGACCCCCAAAAATAGTCTTGTTTGTTTGACAATTTGGCCAAAGTTTGACCATTTTTAAAGTATTGTTTGTAGGTTACTTTTGACGAAAAAAAAAAAAAACTTTGGACAGAGCCATGGTCAATGTGGTAAAAGAAAATCATTCAACTGTGATTGTGCCACCCTCAAGCCTCATGTCACGAGGCTTGAGAATCAATGAGCTAAAGGACTGCGGCAGTGCAGACGCTAGACCAGGGGTCTTCAACGTTTTCAGGCCAAGGACCCCTTAGTCGAGAGAGAGA
Organism: Nannobrachium achirus; assembly: GCF_963921795.1. Taxonomy (NCBI): domain Eukaryota; kingdom Metazoa; phylum Chordata; class Actinopteri; order Myctophiformes; family Myctophidae; genus Nannobrachium; species Nannobrachium achirus. The sequence goes on from NC_137827.1 coordinate 58,970,161, forward strand.
TGAAGCAGGGATAGTTTAGTTTCATTGTTTTTATTGTTTGTCACAGCGCAATCATCAGTGTATTTTGGGTTCATATACAGTGGTTGTACCTTGAAAGTGCTGGTCGTGGCACTGATGTGGTACCACCATGGCAGCCAAATCAGTTGAGGCACCACGTTGTTACATGCTACAACCACTAGGTGGGGTTAGAGAGCAACTAATGCCCAGACAAAGGCATATGAGACAGGTTTGTTGCTTAACTGGGTAGTTTATTTAATTTTCAAGAATGAGAAGATTTTGAGCTTTCAGTCAACAGCAATGAATTGTTGGCAATTGTATTAAATCCAGGGGAAAGGGTGAATTTAAATGCAGAGTTCTAATGAACTGAAAAAGCAATTATTGCTATATTAACAACTGTTTATCATATTTAACAACATTAGACAAATGAACTATTCTAATTTCAAAGTCTCCAGGCCAGGAAAAATAAAGGATAAATAAAATAATTCAATAAAATCCTCCAGTCCAGTTGATTATCACCTTTAGGCATTTTTATATATCCCTATGTAATTGTGAGTATTTTCTTTTTTAAAGATTGCTACTTTAAAAAACAACTATGTTTCTTACACTAAACAATGTTAGATAATTTGAAATCCATCACAAACAATGCCATTTCAATGGAACATGCAGGAATCGAACCCCTGTCCTCTGGCTTACAAGCCTGTTTAACAGCCCCCTAGACCACACTGGACCTAATGCAGAAGTGTGTCGTACTGGCTAGACTGTAGTTAGCCTGCTACAGTGACAATCTGAATAGTTGAGAAACAGATGTAGAGTTCTTAATGATAGTTTTTTGATTGATTGAAGACTTTATTAGAAGTTTGCATAGGAAAAGGTACAGTTTCATGACGGTACAGTTCACTGGTACAAGGTCTACTAAAAGGAGATCCATGAAAAGACTAAGCTTATTTCCATTAAAGTATCTCATATAAATAGTTTTAAAAATCAAATGGTGTTTATGTGATAAATGGAGGCTATATTGTTGCTACATTTCTGCCAATCATAAAAGAAGGGGAAAAAACCCCAGCTCTTTGCAGAAAACAGCCGATCTACAAGCTCACAGCGGCTGCCGAGGGGGAGGGGTGATGTCCCCATCACTTGGGGAGGGTGTGGGGAGCCATTTCACAAAGTGTGATAGACAGTCAGATCTCAGGCCTCTGCCCCCAATGCGCTGAGACTTTATGCACTGAAGTACCTGCAAATTGGTCAATCAATGATCAAGTAGAAGGTGTATTCTTTTGAATTCATGATGAAGATTCAACTTTAAGTATGCTACTGCATCTGAGCCTTTATGCAGAACCAAATTCAAATAGTGTTGAAGTGATAAATGGAGGCTATATTTTGCTACATTTTTTTTCCAAGCTTAAAAGAAAGGGGGGGGGGGACCCAGCTAAAAATGGATGGTCTTGTAACTGAATTGAACAAAAGTGTCAGATATAGTTTGAGACAGAAACAAGTTTTCAGTCAACAGCAATGACTTTTTGGCAATTGTGTTATAAAGTTATTTGTATTACTAAACTTTGGAATCCAGGGGAGGGGTGACTTTAAACATGGACAACAAAGCTTGAGTTTTAGACAAATGAACTATTCTAATTTCAAAGTCTCCAGGCCAGGAAAAATAAAGGATACATAAAATAATTCAATAAAATCCTCCAGTCCAGTTGATTATCACCTTTAGGCATTTTTATATATCCCTATGTAATTGTGAGTATTTTCTTTTTTAAAGATTGCTACTTTAAAAAACAACTATGTTTCTTACACTAAACAATGTTAGATGATTTGAAATCCATCACAAACAATGCCATTTCAATGGAACATGCAGGATTCGAACCCCTGTCCGCTGGCTTACAAGCCTGTCTAACAGCCCCCTAGACCACACTGGACCTAATGCAAAAGTGTGTCGTACTGGCTAGACTGTAGTTAGCCTGCTACAGTGACAGTCTGAATAGTTGAGAAACAGATGTAGAGTTCTTAATGATAGTTTTTTGATTGATTGAAGACTTTATTAGAAGTTTGCATAGGAAAAGGTACAGTTTCATGACGGTACAGTTCACTGGTACAAGGTCTACAAATAGTTTGAAAAATCAAATGGTGTTTATGTGATAAATGGAGGCTATATTGTTGCTACATTTCTGCCAATCATAAAAGAAGGGGAAAAAACCCCAGCTCTTTGCAGAAAACAGCCGATCTACAAGCTCACAGCTGCTGCCGAGGGGGAGGGGTGATGTCCCCATCACTTGGGGAGGGTGTGGGGAGCCATTTCACAAAGTGTGATAGACAGTCAGATCTCAGGCCTCTGCTGTGCTTGCTGGAGGTCTGAGCATTTCTGCAGAACCAAATTCAAATAGTCTTTCAGTGAAAAATGGAGGCTATATTTTGCAACAAAGCAAAAAAGAAAAGGGGGAAAAACGCTACAGTATGTATATCCCTGGTGACTGCACTGGTGGAGTAAAAGTACAATATTTGGATCTGAAATGTAGTGGAGTTGAAATAAAAGTATTGGAAATTGGAAAAGTAAAAGTACAAATACCTAAAAAATGCAAGAATCGAACCACCAACCATTGACACAAAAGGGTATAAACTACTATTTTCATCATATTAAACAAACATTCTTAGTCTTACGAAGTTCTTGAAAAACAGATTACTCAACTGGGAATTGACCTCCGATTTACCACATGTTAGTCTATGACACTAACCATTGTAATGGCCTAAAGTCTGTGGCCATGAGGCTAACAAAAGCAAGGTGTTAAACCAGTAATTTAGCATATCATTGACTCTGAGCGTCCTGAGTTAGTTCATCCTGACTCAACAGTTTGTTGACTAAAATGCAGATTAGCTTATTACTCAAAAAAAACTTCTTTGAGGCCTTCATTTGTGGAGAGAATAGATGCATCACTTATAATCGGGGGATATCTTTAGAAATAGTGTTCAAATCCTGGAATAAATTCCTTACCAAAAAAAATCTTCACCAATGTGTTTGTAAAGGTGTCTAGTAACACATCTCACAAAGACTGAAATTCAGTTTCCCTAGGAAAATCTTTGACAGCTAGGGTAATTCTGGGTCTCATTCACGCACTATACACTATACTATAGGGGGAAAAAATCACTCCCAAAAAATATGCTTTAAATGGGATGTGAGGTGTCTAACTAAGTGTTTTTAATTATTCCGAATCCATTGCAAGCATTTGTTTTGCACCAAAAACATTCATTGGGCTAGAAATGGACCCCCATACCACTGTGAAAACTGATGACTCATCACTAAACCATCATTTTATGGGCTGTTTTTAACCCAATTAAAAACAATTTGTCCTGTACCTGGGACAAACAGGAGCTTAGGCTCTCCAGCCATTCTCACTAACCTAAGCTACTAAGCTACAGCTTTCTAGGCCAGGATACATACTTGTTAGTCAGGAGATCAGGGTTTGATTGTTCCTTTAGCCTCTAAAATGTTGTCCATTCAAACTGTTCTCTACATGTTCAACCAAGATCCCGCTCAAACAAAGGGTCACATTTGTATACCCTTCACCACCAGTGGTGTAGAAAGTATTCAAATCTTTTACTTTTACTTTTCAAATCTTTTAGTTTGAAAGTGTTGGCCTAAAAATGTACTTAAAGTAGGCCTAACATTGCACTACATTAGCCTACTGTATTACAGTCACTCATTAGCATTACAAGTAGTTTTCTTTTCACTTGTCAACAAGCTTCTATCTGTTGATTGAAAGCTTATTTCTACCTCAAAATGAAGAACATATTACTTTAACACACACATGATTTGTCAGGATACTGTACTTTTCTGTCTACACATGTTTGTTCTAATGAGTTCCATTCACATCGGTTAGCAGAGAGAATTGTAAACAGTTCAATAACATGCATTATATACGACTTTCCACACAATTAGTTATTATAATAATGCACTCGCTTAGTAGACATTGGATGACATGCACATGACTAAAACTATACATTTTGGGCCACATCAAACTCACTGTTTTTTATTTGTCAAATGTTTTTAAGTATAATAAACACAGTTGTGTATAAAGCAACAATTGCATTTCAATTCAACCTAAACTCTGCATTGTCGTCTAATTTTTCTTTAATTAATAACAATCACAATGAATCTGTTCACCCTTGCCGTGTTGCCAACACTGTAATGTAGGGTTCATGGACTCACATGTGCCTCCCTGTGGCAGATCAGCCACATTACATGCTGTAACACCTCTAAAAAAGGTGGTACCACCTTTACTCAGCGGCACTACAGTGGTGCCACAGAGGCAGCCAACTGGTGACACTGCCAATCTCAAGTGCTAACGACTGTACATTCGTGTTTCCAGATATTTAACCACTTGAACCGTCAATACTTAATAAACTTTTTCACTTTTGCCGAAAATAGCCGATCTACAAACTCACAACACTTCACAGCGCGAGGCGTTGTGAGCTTGTAGATCTGCTATTTTTGGCTAAAGTTCTCAGAATATGGACGCTAGGATTCAAGTGGTTAATATAGAAAAGGAGAAAAAAAGCTTCTATCACCCAAAGATTTGGAGGACCCCCTATAGTAACTCCGAGGACCCCCTAGGGGTCTCGGACTCCCTATTGAAGACCCCTGCGCTAGAAGACAAGTAGCTCCTTCACTCAAGGAGAACACATGCATCCTATCCTATGCAGTGTTGTTTTATTTTGGTAGTGTTGTTATTGTTGTTGTCTATTTCAGACAAGCATAAAATTATCCGAATCACATTGAGGTGCCATGGCATTGGTCCGAAATCTCATTGGTCCGAATCTGGTGATGTTAACCTGGTGCCTATAAACCTAAACCTAACCCTAACCTCAGTAAAACTAAGCCTAAACCTAACCCTAAAACCTAACCCTAACTTCACTATCAAGGACCACACCATTTTTGAATGCAAGAAATGTATTAACAGAAGAAATAAGGCAAACAATTAACGAAAAACATTTAGAACAATAATGAAGATAATCCTTTGCCGTCCGGGCCGAACCTTTGAGCCGAGGTGGGGAAGTCTTCGGGGGTCCCGCCGTAGCTCCCGGGCACGACGAAACCCCCATCAGGAACCTGAAAGAAAGATAGAAATAGAAGAGAAGTAGGGTGGGGGGGTGGGGTGACGAAAACGAGAACAGAGGGAGAATGATGGTTAGGAAGCGTTTATATACTGGCGGAGGTGACCTGATTGGAGGGGGCTTGATGGGAGGAGTAGATAAGGGATTGGAGGTGACTAGATAGGAGGTGGAGACAACAGAACTGAAGGTGTGGCCCTGCTCCTGAACTTTAGTTGTCCCAACTACATTTCACTATCAAGGACCACACCATTTTTGAATGCAAGAAATTTATTAACAGAAGAAATAAGGCAAACAATTAACGAAAAACATTTAGAACAATAATGAAGATAATCCTTTGCCGTCCGGGCCGAACCTTTGAGCCGAGGTGGGGAAGTCTTCGGGGGTCCCGCCGTAGCTCCCGGGCATGACATAACCCCCAAGGCTTCAGTTAGAGGAGACGAGATTGAGCTGCCTTGAGATCATGGAGATCGGACCTGATATAGCGAAGATACGCCTGTGAAGACCAACGGCCCATGATTTGGATCATGTGCTCGGGAATGCCGTTACGGGATGCGGAAGTGGCCGCGCCGATCCTGAATGAATGCCCAGAATAATGTATGGAGGGGACGCCGGAAAGAACGAGAATATTGCGGAAATGGCCAAGGAACCAGGCTCGAGAGGCAACGAGGCCGGATTCCGAGATGAAGAGTGGGTCTGAAGGAGAATTGGACTGGAGCTTCCGGTATTGAAGGTAGTTCAGGAGGGTTTCGAATGGATTGAGGGTAGCTTGGTTTCTGAAGATGAAGACGGGAGTACTTGGGCCGGTTTGGTTTGTCTTGGATTGTTTGATGAAATAAGCCAAGGTGTCATTAGAGTGTAATGACAGATCGGAGATGCAGGCGTGGCGGCGGGAGTTGAATATCTGGGTGGATGAGGTGAACTCGGAGCATCGTAGGAAGAAGGCCAGTAAGAACATGGGTTCTAGGGTTTGACGAACGTGGTAGGAGCTATAACCTGAACGGAGAGTAGTGATGCAAGCGGCCAGCAAGTCAGATGTGAGGGGCAGACAACGGGGTTCTTGTGGAGGTTCCTGGCGTTGGAGACCTTTGAGCAGGTACGTGATCTGAGGGTGGTTGGTAAGTTGGTCCGAGCTACCAGTCACGAGTTTGAAGAAGAACACTGAGGTAGACCTTGATGGTAGGAGTCTTGATGCGTGAGACTGAATGCGCGTGTGTGATGAAGCTGGATACTGTGATGAGATCGAAAGAAGGAAACGGTAGGTTGAATTCATTATGGAAGTGACGAAAGCTTTGCCAAGCTGTCCAGTAGGTGGAGAGAGTTGAAGGTGCCAAACTGTTGAGGATCAGGTTTCGGGATGAGTGGACCAGGGGAAGTAAGGAGGGGTTCACAGGTTGAACGTCAGGGCCGAATAAGGAGGCACGGGAGTTGGATGGAGGTCTGCATGAGGGGCCAAGCGTCTGAATTTCTGAAACGAGAAACGAGACAAGGAGTCAGCGATAGCGTTGGTGTGACCGGGATGACCAGATGAGGCGGCGGACAAATGGCATGATGGATAGAGAGTTGGAGCGACCTTTGTTGATGATGTCCATTGCAGCGATGTTATCTGAGTGGATTACTATGGTTTTGCGGGACCATTCATGGCCCCACAGGACGACAGCTGCTACAATGGGGTAGATTTCGAAGAGCGCAGAAGATGACGATTGGCGTCCGCCTGCCATCTCCGGGGGCCATTGCTCAGCGAACCATCTACCGTTGTAGAAACCCCCAAAACCGGCAGAAGGAGCGGCGTCGGTGAACAAGTTGATGTCCTGAGGGTGAGTAAGATGATCTTCGTAAAAGAAGGAAATGCCATTCCAGTTGCCGAGGACATGTAGCCAGAGACGGAGTTTGGTGCGGCTTGGATTGTCGAGAGAAATAGAGTCGGTGAGTGACGGAACGGAGGATGCGATGGAGAAGAGGTGGGAAAGGAACCCTCGTCCTTGAGGAATGATACGGATAGCAAAGTTGAGGTGGCCCAGGAGTGAAAGAAGCTGACGTTTGGTGCAACTAGAAGAGAGGAGGAAGTTGGAGATCAGGAGGGATATCCTGTCGAGCTTTTCCTTCGGGAGGGATGCTTGGAACTTGAGGGTGTCAAGAGTGATCTCAAGGAACTCGAGTGAAGTGAATCGGCCTTCGGTTTTCTCCACGGAAAGGGGGACTCCTAAGTCTTTGAAGACTGAAGTGAGTGTGACCAGGCCTTCGGCAGGTGGGGAAGAAGGAGGAGAAATGATCAAGAAGTCGTCCAGGAGATGAACCAGGTATGGGATTTTGTGGTTGTTAGAGAGAATCCAGCAGAGGGCTTCTGACAGGCAGTCGAAAAGTTTGGGACTGCTCTTGCAGCCGAAGGTGAGCCTAACGGCGAAGTAGTAGGCTCCTTGCCAGCGGACGCCGAAGAACCGCCAGAAGTCTGGATGTATTGGAAGGACTTTGAAGGCGCTGACGATGTCAGCTTTTGAGAGCCAGGATCCTCTCCTGGCACGTTTGATGAGGGCGATGGCGTGGTCAATGGTGACATAACGGAGGGCGAAGTCTTCGCTCGGAATTAAGCTGTTGATGCTTGGGGTGGAGGTACCGTGTGGAGCTGAGAGATCGATGATAATTCTCTTTTTCCCAGAGTATGGCGATCCCTATGGGACTGATGCGGAAGGTGGCAAAAGGGGGATGGTTGAAGGGTCCGATCATGAAGCCTTCCTTGACTTCTTTGGCAAGGAGACGATCGACTTCTTCTGATTCTTGCAAACCTGACTGAAGGTTATTGCACACCAGATTTGAAGACGGTTCTGCTGTGAGTCCGGGGTGAAATCCTTCCTTGAAACCGTTAATAAGGAACTGAACGAATGCAGGGTCAGGGTGATTTTTAAGAGCAGCTGCTAGAGCTGGTATGTTACTCAATTTTGTGGGATTGTGGGGACAAGCTGGGCGGGCGTGGCCTCCGGCACAGAAGGTGCAGACGTGCAGGAAGCGGCATGAGGACATCAGGCAACCTGCGTCATTGAAGTTGTTGCAGATCGGACGTCCTCCCTTAAGCATGGTGGGTCTGCCCTTCTTTGTGATGAGATTGGAAGATGAGGAGGCTGAAGACGTGGCGGGTATCATGGGAGGCAGCGCTGGAGTGGTAGGTGGAGAAGCTGCAGTCAGACGGGAGAAGACTGAGGGGCGGGTGGATGGCTTTGAGCGGCCTTGGAATAAGGAGGAATTGGCTGGGATGGAGCAAGTGGAGGCTGGATGAGCTGGGGCATGGCAAAGAGAGCATGGAATGGCTGATCGAGCTGCGAAGGTGCGACAATAGAGCTCGTCGTCTAGAGTTCCCCAGTAGGTGCCTTGGTTAAACTGCTGGAGGCGAGCGGAGGCTTTGGAGGCAAACTGGATATGATATTTATAGAATCCGTCCCCTCCAAAACGGAGAGCAAGGTTGAGAATGATGGATAGATAGTCGTCAAGTTCTTGGCGACGGCCTGGGAATTTAGAACATATTATATCTCTGAAAAGAGAGAAAGCGTAGGCGAATTCAATAGCGGAGAGATCCCTGGATCTTGGGGATGGTTTATTTGTTTTGTCGTTATTGTCTGGAGAGTTGGCTGAAGAGGAATCGAGGACAGATGGCGAGATGAGGAGAGCCAGGTCTGTGTAGTTACTAGTGAAGTCAACGCTTACCGCCGGTCAGAGAGAGGTCCACACAGGAGGCGGCAAGACTCAATGGCTTAGAGCAGGGGTCTTCAACGTTTTCAGGCAAAGGACCCCTTAGTTGAGAGAGAGAGATGAAGCAGGGACCCCCACAACCTTTTCAGAGATTCCATATGGTTTCATGGTTTGACAACACAATCATCAGTGTGTTTTGGATTCATGTCAATTTGTGTTTTCAGATATTTAACCACTTGAACCTTGTCAATACTTAACAAACTTCACCTTTCACTCTGTACTTAGTCTGCTCTTTTTCCCCTCTACACAGCTTTTTGCCGAAAATAGCCGATCTACAAGCTCACAACGCCTCGCGCTGCGAGACGTTGTGAGCTTGTACAGTAGATCGGCTATTTTTCACTAAAGTTCTCAGAATATGGACGATAGACAAAAACTTTCTATCACAGAAAGATTTGGAGGACCCCCTAGGGGTCCCGGACCCCCTCCTGAAGACCCCTGGCTTAGGGGTTAAGTTGGACTCAAACCCAGAACAGTTCAGACACTAGCATACGTTACTAATCTGATCTTTAATCTGTCTGTAATCACATTCCACCTATTTCAACTGGCAGGTGGTGTCGCCTCCTTCAAGGTGAAGGGCTGTCCTGGTGGATCGGTACTTTTCAGATGCAACGTCCCTCGAGGACATAAGTCAGTGGAGAACACCGTACAACTCTGCAAACGGAACACGGAGAACGGCTTCTGTCATGTTTTGTTAAATAGTACTGAAAATGACTTGTGGGAACACAATGACAGATTCTCAGTGTTTTACAACAAAACAGAGGGACATCTGGAGGTGGCCATCAGAGATCTTCAGAATGACAGTGGGACCTATGAGTGTGGTTCTCCTGAGAACACAGTGGACATAGACGATGGTAAGAGACATTGTAACATTTACTTACAACCAACTTACTTTGTACCTGCTTACTTACTACTTACTGAGAAATGATGACACACTGAAATGGTGTGATGCCTGACATCTAATGGTGAAAGGAAGGATCAGTGGTGGAAAAGGTACCCAGATGTTTTACTTCAGTAAAAGTATCAATACTGCAATATAGAAATACTCCGTATTTAAAAGTCTGTAATTCAAAATGTACTTGAGTAAAAGTACGCAAGTATTGGGATAGGGATAAAAATATGCTTAGACTACAAAAAGTAGGGGGGCACGGTGGCACAGTGGTTAGCACTTCGCCTCACAGCTAGAAGGTCCTGGGTTCGAGTCCCGCCGGGGAAGGCTGTGGGTGCTGGGGGCGGGTTTCTCCCTCCGCGTCATCAGCGCCCCACACCCTAGGTGGGGTCGGCGATAGGGCCTTTATGTGGAGTTTGCATGTTCTCCCCGTGTCTCCTAGGCTTGATACCCTCAAAAAAACATGCAGTAATCCTGGTCTCAATAATGCCTCCCCCTGGCCAGCCGGGGCGCTTGATGGAGGGGAAAGGAACTGGTTGGAATAACGTGTTCCTTCCACGCGCTACGTCCATCCCGGGGAAATCCCCCCTGTCAGGTGAAAAGAAACAACTTGGACTACTCATGCATTGAAGGAAGCATGAGGTCAGTCCGTTGTCTCCCCAGGCACGGCAGAGGAAGAGCAGAGCCCAGTATTACATAGGCAATTGGCACTGGGTGAAAAAATGGGTTGCAAAATCATGGGATAAAAATTATTAAAAAAAAGACTGCGAAAAGTAAAAGTACAAAATGTTTGAAAATAGCCGATCTACAAGCTCACAACACGCTGCAACGAGTTGTGAGCTTGTAGATCGGCTATTTTCAAACAGCCAAGGTATAAAATAGGGCTAAAGTGATTTATGTATATTTTATAATATTACAATTTATATCTGCAGAGTAACTACTAACTAAAGTTTTCAAATAAATGTAGTGGAGTAAAAGTACAATATTTGGACCCGAGATGAAGTGGAGTAGAAGTAAAGGAAATTGGAAATACTCAAGTAAAGTGCAGATACCTCAAAACTGTACTTAATTCAGGCTTTTGCAAATCCCGCCCCATTCTGCCCTGTTACTATGGTGGGACATTTGACCCTGGGCAGATTGTTTTTATAGTGGCAGTGAATGGGATTTTTTTATTTTTTCATAGCCTCATTACAGCTATATAAAGTACCAAAGGAAAAACATCTAGGTGATATTAATAAAAAGGGAAGACAAAGGTACAGTAGTTACATTGCAAAACAGGGGTTTTACCCGAAAATACATGTTTTAATTTGTTTAATCCCAGTGGGACAGAATCATCCATTGCAGATTCTTTTATAGTGGAAGTGGATGGGATTTTTTATTTTTTCATAGCCTCATTACAGCTATATAAAGTACCAAAAAAAAAACATCTACGTGATATTAATAAAAAGGGAAGAAAAAGGTACAGTAATTACATAGCAAAACAGTAGTTTTCCCCCGAAAATATATGTTTTAATTAGTTTAATCCTCTGGATCAGAGAGAGAATAGAAATAGAAAGAGAAAGCGCATTGCATCTTGGGTAGGAAGAGGAGAGCCAGATTATAGTTCTCCTCACATAATAGGCTGGCTTTTCGTAATTCTGCCCATTTAAAATATATGTACCCCAATGGTAACTCTTAGACCATTGATAAGGTCCATGTGAACTAGTTTGTTGAAGCTTATTCATTATGATGAGCGAGATCGCTATCACCGCCCGCGGCCGTACTGGACGAACGCCGTGTCGCGCAGAGCGGACAGTTGTTGAAAGCCTGAAGCAACATTCTCCACTGCATAAACTCCACCCTCGATAGCAAAAAGTGAATGGTTTTTTCTGGTTGGCCAGTCAGGGAGTCTCAGGGACCAATCAGAAGGCTGACAAACGGTGAATTACTTAAGTAAATCTGCTCAGTTACTTTACACCACTGGGAAGGATACTGAACTGGTCATTTACTATGGGTTAGTGTTGGTACCAGGTCATCTGGTACTATCTATTGTATTCTATTGACTATTCACACCACAGCCATCTTTGATCACATGACCACATTGGGTAGCAAGCAGCCAATCAGAAGCTCAAAACAGCATATTGGGTAAGGCAAGACCCTCCCGCAGAAGCTTCTGATAGGCTGCTTGCCACCCCATGTGGTCATGTGATCCAAGATGTGAATATGACTAATAGTCTATAGTGATAGGGCCCAATTCCAATCCATTGACTTGCTGACTCACTGACTTAGCCAAAGTCAACGTGTGCGTTCACGTTGGGGCTTAAGGGCTTGAGGGTTGTTCCAATGTAAATCGGTAAGTCAGTGAGGGTGTTGGAACGCCCCCTTTTTGTTGACTTAACGTAAGTCCGAACATTTGCAGCCTTTGGCAAAGGAATTACCCACAGTTCATAGCGTTACTAGGAGAATCCTCTGAATCCTCCAAATATCATTTAAATATGGAGATGAGACATGAATCGCGGTAAGAAAGTCAACAAGCAGTAGTGCTTTCACACTGTTCTCAAAGGGAGACAGGATGGAAGATATAGCCTATATTTAGTCAAAAATAAGGGGACACATGATACAAGACATGTGCAAGGTAAATACATTGTGCATATACTCTCTATACACTTAGACTTTATGTTGGTTTGTTTACTGTTGAGTAAGAAAACATGTGCAAGGTAAATACATTGTGCATATACCCTCTATACACTTAAACTTTATGTCGGTTTGTTTACTGTTGAGTAAGAAAACAATGCTGCACAATAAGTTAATTACCTGAGGACCCCCCTGAGGGTCCTGACCCACAGTTTGAGAACCACTGATGTAAAGTGTCATGAACCAGTAAGACTCCCTAATCGGGAGATAAGCGACCGTTGGTCGCTTATCTCCACAAATAGGCCAAAAGTTTGTTTTACCAATTATCAAGACATACGGGCAGTTGACAGTTTGCCATGGTTACTCATTGAAGTTGAATCTCCATATATGGAGATAACCTACGCATCACACTAAGTCTGACCTCACCAGCCCATATTTGGGCATGAGCAACTTATGTCTCCATATATGGAGATATGATGACATCACACAGTCCTCAGCCGATGATGTGGCGTGATGTCATACAATACACAAACGAGCCCTACAGTATAAAGGGGCAATTCTTGCCAGGAAAGAAGCATTTCTTCGACTCAGACCTTATCGCCAGGGTTGGCTTATAGCAGCTGTCGGTAGGACCATATATGGATTCTGTTAGTGTGGATCTCCTAACAGGGCATCATCTGGGATACGATCCCTTTTATGCCCATATATGGAGATCCCTAACATAATCCCTTTCATGCCCATATATGGAGATCCCTAACAGAATCCCTTTTATGCCCATATATGGAGATCCCTAACAGCATCCCTTTTATGCCCATATATGGAGATCACTAACAGCTAACAGAATCCCTTTTATGCCCATATATGGAGATCCCTAACAGAATCCCTTTTATGCCCATATATGGAGATCCCTAACAGAATCCCTTTTATGCCCAGTTGGTTGCTAGGGTAAAAAAACATGGTTGCTATGGTAAACAGTTGGTTGCTAGGGTTAACAGTTGGTTGCTAGGGTAAAACCATGGTTGCTAAGGTGGTTGCTAACGTACACTAAAAGACCAGCAACAACAGACTGTTGCCACAGCAACGTACACAAAGGTTTGTGTACACATGTGGTGTGATGTCATACTGAAGATATATGACATCACACCGTACACAAACAAAGGTGTGACGTGTGACGTGTGACCGAAGGACGGACGGCCGGTGGAGGTTTTGGTAGTAAACTGCTCCCTAACGGTCGCAATTAAACACTCATAAAGTGCTGTTCCGTTCCCTTTGGAGCTGCACCATCTAGCTGAGTCCCCATGAAGTTATTTAGCTCACCTCTAGGGGGGTGTACCCTCACGCCCTTACCGTGCTGACGTCACTTAAGTCAGTAAGTCAACAGTCAACAGGGCTTAGGGAGGACATTGGAATTGGCCCAGAGGGTGACATCACCTGGCACCAAAATCAGATGGCCAGGAGAAAATAAGTATTAGGGACATTTTAAACTAAAGCATTACTACTTTTTATTCATTCACAGAGGACAAAGCCTGCCCGACGCCGATCAGACACTACCAAACTGCCCTGACCAGACAAAACACCACCATCACCTGTCCTTATCCAAATGGCTTTAAGGACGGCCTCAAGTTCATGTGTAAAGGACAGCGCGTAGAGAGTTGTCAACGTCTCAGTGAACAGGAGAGGTTCTCTCTGTCCAGTGACAACCATATCCTGAATGTCACCATCAGTGAGGTGAATCTGCAGGACGAGGGCTCCTACTGGTGTGGGGCGGACATGCAGGACACCGACAAGCACAGCTACAGCACACTGATGGGAAACGTCCAGCTAAGAAGTAAGCAGCAAAACTTCTACCTTTTAACTAAGATTCATTTACACACAGGAGTCATGAAACTGAGTGATGATTACATTAATCCATCTGTATAGTGAGCAGATTTATGCTTTTAGGTTTAGGTTTCTTTGGACATGGTAGCGCTGAAGATTAACTGTAGTCATACTGTAGTTCTTAGAGGAACTCTTCCCACTAACAATATTAAATATTCTTTGGTAGGACACAGAACCAACTTCAATCACACAACTCCTCACAAGTCACTTTAGTTAAAAGCATTGTATAAAACACACAATAATAATATATACATTTAAAAAGGCATCAAATGGCATAAAGAGAAGTGTGAACATTTACAAGACTTCATGTTAATCAATTTGTTTGTTTGTTTGTTTGTTTGTTTGTTTGTTTGTTTGTTTGTTTGTTTGTTTGTTTGTTTCTTTCTTTCTTTCTTTCTTTCTTTCTTTCTTTCCGATCCATGTATCCACCTATCTATTTGTCTAGTTATGAATACAACAAATAATTTCAAACCATTCGATCCATCGTCATTTAATATTGGACAGGGATATTCATTCGGGTGTTACTATGGATATGACACAAAGGTAGTAAGGAGATTCATCTGTAAAGGTGAAGATCCATTCCTCTGTCACCATTTCTTAAACACCACAAAACACAACGTCAACATGACCAGTGGGAGGTTCTCATTGGTGGATGATCTTATAAAGAAGTTCATATGGTTCAATATCAGTGGTCTGAGAGCAGAGGATGGAGGGACATATTGGGGTGGAGGAGAGGATTCTGATGGAACACCTGTAATGTACTGCACACACCAGCTGAGTATAGGTATGTTATCACAATGACAAGGTTTGGTTGAATGCTTACATGTCTATGGTATATAATAATGTTTGGTTTTGTCAGAAACATTGAGGATGTTAAAAAGGCCAGTGGTCTAAAGTAGCTAAGTACATTTACTCAAGTACTGTACTTAAGTACAATTTTAAGTTGTGAGCTTGTAGATCTGCTATTTTCAAAATTTGAAAACTCGTGAAGTGGGACTCTTTTGGTACTTTAAGTACATTTTGATACCAATACTTTTGTACTTTAACTCAAATTTTAAATTCTGGACCTTTACTTTAATTAAATAGTATTTCATACAGTATAATCTGTATGTTCATTTGTTTGTTTTTGTTTAATTGTTTGTCTGTCTGTCTGTCTGTCTGTCTGTCTGTCTGTCTGTCTGTCTGTCTGTCTGTCTGTCTGTTTAGGTCCATCTACCCTGACATTGTCATGGAACTTGGGAGGTAATGCATGGTTCTGGTCTAAATATGGAGATGACACAACGGTACGGAGATTTGTCTGTAAAGGAGAAGATCCATTCAGCTGTCATCGTATTTTAACCACCACAAAACACAGATTCAATGTGACCAGTGGGAGGTTCTCAATGGTGGATGATCTTATAGAGAGGAAAGTAACTTTCCGTATCAACGGTGTGAGAGCAGAGGATGAAGGGACATATTGGTGTGGTGCAGAAGATCCTGAAGGAACACCTGTAATCTACAGAAGAATTCAGGTGGCTCTAGGTATGCTATCACAATGTGTACCTGCATGCATCACTGTTGTCCTGTTGTACATTTCAAATATTCAGGGTGTCACAGACATACACATACTATGTAGCTGCTAGCAACATTATTTGACTTACAGCTTCCTCAACATAATGGATAACAATACAAATAAAATAAGACGAAACAATAAAATAAGGTAAAATAGTAGTTAACTCATACGGAGCCGATCCCGAGAATACTCGTGAAAAATACTCGAGTATCATGGTGCCGATCCCGAGTATACTCGCGAAAAGTAATATATTACTGTAACGTCGGTTATCCTACCGGGTACATGCGCGGAAGGTCCCGAGACGATCTCCCTCGCCGATTCATCATCATCACGGATCCACGAGCACAAAATAGTAATCCCATAACATTGAGGCAGACGGGGAATCTCATCTTTAATGTCCATTATCTCCAAACAACACTTTCAAAGCGAGGATGGCAGTAGATTCTCGCTTATATAACACATGTTGAAAAGCACCGATCGGCCATTACACAACACCATGTGGACGATGACCGCTTCCTGTGAATGACGCGATGACGTCAAACCGGAAGTGTTTACGCTATGAACTTCTGGCCTTCAGAATAAGACAACGGTCGTGGATGCAGCCTGCGGGAGGCACGCTGGACATTTTAATCCGTTAATTTCAGGAGCACGAAATGAGTGTTAAGTAAGTATGAACAGTCACATACAGTAGGTGGCTGAAATGGTGGATGTAAAGCGATACATAATTGCGACCGTCAAGTCGCACTTACTATCAAAACCTCCACCGGCTGTCTGTCCGTCTGTCTGTCAGTCACACGTCACACTTTTGCCCTGCTCATATCTCCGCAACCGTTGCCCCGATCCATGCCAAATTTTGCACACACACTCCTTGCCTGCCAAACCACAACCTCCACCCATCAATTCTCACATGGCCCTCTTCTAGCGCCACCATGAGGCAGATTCTTGCAAAACACATTTTTGGACACTGCTCCTCCCCTAAAATCACGCAACTCGGTACACAGTATGTCTACACTCATCAGATCAACATGGATCTGTCCCATTTAGCGCCACCTTCAGGCTGATTTTTTAAACCACATTTTTGGACACTATTCCTACAGATTTGGCCCTAAAATCACGCAAATCGCTACATGGTATGTCTACACTCATGTCATCAACATGGATCTGTCCCATATAGCGCCACCATCAGGCCGACTTTTTCAAACACATTTTTGGACACTGCTCCTACAAATTTTGCCCTAAAATCACGCGAATCGGTACACACTTGCTCTACACTAATGTCATCAACATGGATCTGTCCCATTTAGCGCCACCTTCAGGCCGATTTTTTTAAACACATTTTTGGACACTACTCCTACAGATTTTGCCCTAAAATCACGCAAATCGCTACACACTTGCTCTACACTCATCTCATCAACATGGATCTGTCCCATATAGCGCCACCATCAGGCCGATTTTTTCAAACACATTTTTGGACACTGCTCCTACACATTTTGGCCTAAAATCATGCTGCGACCTGACGGTCGCTTATCTCCCGTTTAGGGAGTCTTACTGGTACTGAAACCAAGACAAAATGGGTTTTCATGTGTGCAGTGTGTAAATGTGTAAACTGTAGTCCTATACAGTCTATATCACTATATGACATGAATCTGTCCCTGATCCTTCTGGATTCAGTCCTGGTGTCCTGCTATTGTTTATCACTGGTGTGTCATCATGGGGCACAGAGTGGATGTGAACTCTGAGTCTGAAACAATTCATCTTGGTGCAGGGACATCCCAGGTTAACCTTTTTTATGTTGGCATTTCACAAACACTTTATGTTGGGATTCTCAGCGCAAAACATTTTACTGAGGACTTACAATATATGGTTGATTTAGTAAAAACACTGAAGTAGTAGCAGTGTTGATTTTGACAGCAAATTCTGATTTACCGGTAGTTTTAGTCAGTCTTTTGATTGAAATTCTGTTTAGTTTTAGTCATATTTTGAATTTTGAAAATCATCTGAAATTTTTTACTTTTAGTCTAATATTAGTCGACTAAATCAACTGTAGATTAGATTTAGTCAATGTAATTTGGTGGGCCTTGACGGCGTCTGATTTTTACTTGGCTGCATGCTGAAAATAGACATGCTCAAAACATTGTGAGCTTGTAGATCTTTTTCTTTTTTTTCTTTTTTTTTTCAGAGCCCAACACCCGAGCCCAACCAAACCAAACATAAAATGACTTGTCCTTTCTACTGGATCTCTTCTCCACCAGTCCTTTCCTTATAGTCTAGCTTTTATTTGTTGACAAAATGTACAGTATATTATTTAGTCATAGTTTTAGTCTTCATAGCTTCGTTTTTATTTAGTATTTAGTATACGTCACTGAAAATAGATAGTCAACAAACATTTTTTCCTCATAGTTTGAAAACTTGTGAAAGGGGACTCTTTTGGTACTTTAAATACATTTTGATACCAATACTTTAGTTCTTTAACTTAAGTACATTTTAAATTCTGGATTTTTACTTAAATTAAGTAGTATTTCATACAGTATAATCTTTATGTTTATTTGTTCGTTTTTGTTTAATTGTTTGTTTGTTTGTTTGTTTATTTTTCTGTCTGTCTGTCTGTCTGTCTGTCTGTCTGTCTGTCTGTCTGTCTGTCTGTCTGTCTGTCTGTCTGTCTGTCTGTTTAGATCAATTTACCCTGACATTGCCATGTAACTTGGGAGGTAATGAAGGGTTCAGGTCTCCATATGTAGATGACACAACGGTACGGAGATTCTTCTGTAAAGGAGAAGATCCATTCAGCTGTCATCATATTTTAACCACCACAAAACAAAGAGTCAATGTGAACAGTGGGAGGTTCTCAATGGTGGATGATCTTATAGAGAAGAACGTAAGGGTCCGTATCAACGGTGTGAGAGCAGAGGATGAAGGGACATATTGGAGTGGTGCAGAGGATCCTGAAGGAACACCTGTAATCTACCACAGAATTCAGGTGACTCTAGGTATGTTATCACAATGTGTACCTGCATCACTGCTGTCCTGTTGTACCGTACATTTCAAATATTCAGGGTGTCACAGACATACACCTACTATGTAGCTGCTAGCAACATTATTTGACTTCCTCAACATATTGGATAACAATGCAAATAAAATAAGATGAAACAATAAAATAAGGTAAAATAGTAATATTAAGTAACTACAGTATGAACAGTCACATAGTGGCTGAAATGGTGGATGTAAAGCGATACATAATACGGAAACCAATACAAAATGGGATTTCATGTGTGCAGGGTGTAAATGTGTAAACTGTACTATATACAGTCTATATCACTTTATCACATGAATCTGTCCCTGATCCTTCTGTATTGAGTCCTGATGTCCTACTATTGTTTATCACTGGTGTGTCATCATGGGGCACAGAGTGGATGTAAACTCTGAAACAATGCAAGGTGTCTGTCAGAAACATCCCTGTTTTATGTTGGCGTTTCACAAATACTTTTGTTGTTCGGATTTCCAGCATAAAACATGTTCTATTATTTAATAATATTATTATATATAAAAATAAAAATAAAACTAAGGTAGTAGCAGTGTTGATTCTGTTTAGGTTTAGTCATATTTTAGTAATCTGAAATGTTTTACCTTTTGTCAACTAAATCTACAGTTGATTTAGTCAACTAAAATGTATTTTGGTAGGCCTTGGCAACAGATTTTCACTTGGCTGCATGACTGAAAATAGCCGATCTACAAGCAATGTGTTGTGCTGAGACCACACACTTGTCTTCTAGCTCTACTGGATCTCTTCTCCTCTAGTCCCTCCCTGACATTTAAAGGACAACTTTGTTTTTTACACCAAGTGTTCATATTTTAGATTGTAATTAGAGATGAGTGTTAAAATGTTTTCACTTACTGCTTTCTATTGTTTTAGCAGTTTTAGTGATTTAGATTTCAATGGTTGGGGGCATGCATACAAGTGGCTAAATATGTCTTGTTTAGACACAATAAGCCTTTTCCCAAGATGCACCACAATCTTTCATGGGCAGATGTGACTTATGGGGGCTAATGTTACTGTAATAAATAGTAATAAAGAAATCCCCAGTTTATTGTGTCTGAAAAAGACATATTTAGCCACTGAACACATGCCTCCACCCACTGAAATCAAAATCGCTAAAATGGCTAAAATAATAGAAAGTAGTGAATGAAAACATTTTAACACTCATCTTTTCTTTTCTTTAATGTTAGTTGGACCCCAGGCATTTAACAGGAATGTTGTGAACTTACTGAGCAACATTTTTACCCAATTCCCTATTCTTAACTCATTAACTGCCAAAAACGTGAATCCCTTAAAAATCCCGTTGTCCCACCCTGCCACGCCCGTGAATCCCGTGAATAAAAAAAAAAAAAAAAAAAAAATGTTTTTTTTTTTTTTTTTTTTTTTTTTTTTTTAATTTTTTGGACCCCAAAAACGTTAGTAGGCATGATAGCGATCGCGAAATTGCTTGTTTAACCCCCATACAACCCCCATACAACTCAGGTAGCAGACCTCCAAGCTCACAACAGTGTAAAACATAATGGCTGCTATCTCATGAATGCCTGAACGGATTTCCATTCGGATTTTTTTGTTTGAAAGCTGTGAGCAATGTGGACACACGTGGTGCATTATCTAGGCATGGGTGTGCATGATCCGTGCACTATGAATTACATGGAAGTCTATGGAGACGAATGGCAGTTAAAGAGTACGAAGGTATTGTTAAATGGCAGCATATGAGTTAATAATATATGCCACACTTGTACTTTCTGTTTGACTATGTTGTTCACATTGAGCTCATATTCAGTTCCTCATATTTAGATATGATGACAAGCAGCTAAACATGAGGAAGTGAATGTCAGCCAGTTGGTCAGTTGGTTCACAAAAGCATATTTAAATGCATTAACGCATGAAATGGTCAAAGTTATTGCAAATGTTGCAATTGTATACAGAACACAGTCTGATGTAAAGTCTGCAGTCATCCAGGGACCTGGTCCGTCTCACGCAAACATAGGCTAGTTCAATTCTTAGGATGCCGCAACAGAAGTATGTGGATGTCCCCAATTGAAAGCTCTCCCACACATTTTTTTCCATTAAGTGAATAGATAATATAATATGATAGAGATGAAAATATATTGTACTGTATATAATCACACAAACGAATCAAACAACAGAAAACATAAAGAACTAGAAACTATTGTTCCTTCGAAACAATTGTCGCTTCAAGCCAAAAAACAATGGCTATAAAAGTACAAAATGTCAAGATCGCAAGCAGTGCTCTCTTTGACGTTACTGACTTAAAATGCTAATCGAACTACAGTGCAGACAAGCAGTGTTATTACATTAACTTAACGGTATGAACAATTAAATCTAAATAAAAATATAGCTGCAAGCAGCGATAAAGTGGCCACGCCAGGAAATAGTAGGAAAACAGGAAAAGTAAGAAATCAAAGAAAAAACTAGAAGCAGTGTTCTTCAGAGAACAAGTCTTCGGGAGGTCAGGTAGTTTTTTTTGGCCTCCTGGTGGTGCTATAATAGGCCAATGTGAAGAGGGTGCCACGTGTACTTGGGCTTTTCACAGCAATCGAATGCTGCATGCGTGATTTTGTTCCAAAAATTTGTTATGCAAAAGTTGACCCGCTGGTGGCGCTATAAATGTGAGAAGGGTGGCATCTGTTCCTTGACCTAGTGGGAATGTGCGTGCAAAATTTCACGCACATCGCAGGCTGTGTTCATGATTTGAGGCTTTTTGGCCACTTTATCGCTGCTTGCAGCTATATTTATTATTATTTTATTTTTTTTGCAGTTCATAGGCATATTAGATTGCGTAGAATGTTTGATGCAAATTGCTAAAAAAAATCCAGGATTTAAGTGTTTTAAGCGTTTTACAAACTGCTCAAGATTGGTTTCAGTGATATTTGGACTAAACCTCTACAGTATTTCATCATGAAAATGTGACTTTGCGTGTCACGTCACTCCTGAGGCAGAAGAATAATTTACATAAAACTGCAATATTCATTGAATTATTAAAAAAGAATGTTTTGATTAAAAAAAAATCAGATCAGACTGATGTTTAGATATTGGTCCAAAGTTCATGTAAAAAATCACAGGATAAAAACGAGTTTAAGCGTTTTACAAACTGCTCAAAATGGCGGAAAATCTAAGGGCGGAGCTTACTTGACAAAGATACAGATGTGTTCCTCTTGAGTCAAGGCAAGCTTGTGTAAGCGAGTTGCTTGTCTTCTAGTCAAACGAGGCATGACTTATGCCCATTTAAAGTTTGAATTTCAAACGCTTTGTATAGCGCCCCGTTTGGCCAATTGGAATAAGATTGGTTTCAGTGATATTTGGAGTAACCCTCTACATCTTTGCCAAATGTCATGAACATGTGACTTTGCATGTATGATTTAGAGGCAGAAGAATAAATTGCATAAAACTGCAATATTAATTCATTCACATACAAACTTTCACCCCATAAACTGAGTAGATATTGGTCCAAAGTTCATGTGAAAAAGGTTTTGTGCGCGTGACGTGAAAATCCCAGGAGGAGATAGATTTTTACTGCTTTCCATATAATTCCAAACGGTGGGAGATCTAAAGGTCAGAGGTCAAAAGTCAGAGAGACAAAGTTGTTTGGCATGAGCAGACGCATATGTGTGTCCAGGTTTCATGGCTGTATGTCAAACGGAGCATGAGCTATACCTGTTCAAAGTTTGCACTTTCAAAGGCTTCCTACAGCGCCACTCTTTGGCCAATTGTTGTGAAAAGTAATAGCACACGTCTCCACAGTAAGCTGAACACATTAAAGTTTGAATGTTGTTTTTTGGTTTAAGTATGTAGGAGTAGATAGGTGCCAAAGTTTTGAGGAGAACTTACTATGATAGACTCGAGTGTGGTTGCCCGCCCCGCCCCGACGTGAGTCGCGGGGTGCACCACCGGGACCCCGAGGAAAACACAGAGACCCGAGTGAGACCTTGGGATGGATATACGTGTGCTCGCTTTCAGCCAACCCACAATTAGGCTACAATATAAAAACAAACTATTAAGACGCCCTCGGGGCAAGAAGTGACCTCGCCCTTGCACTGAAACAACCATAAGAGTTTGATTGCAGTACTCAGTAGGAGGCGGCCATTGGAGGAGGCGGGCATTGGAGGAGCTGGAGGCGGATTAGAAAGGTTCATAGTATCCAATAGAATCATGGAGGAGGCGGGTCTTGGAGGTGCTGAAAACAGCAGACCTACAAGCTCACAACGCAAGCAAGCGCAACGCTTTGTGGGCTTGTAGATCGGCTGTTTTCGCCACCCAACACAGCCACCGGTGCCCAGTCGTTTTTAGAATACTACAACGACATGGATTATTAATTCTTATTGAACACAGGAAAATAACACGTTTCTTTAAGAATATTATTAAAAGAAACTATTTACTATATTAATAATATAGTAAATAGTTTATTTTAATATAGTAATAATAATAATACAGTAAATAGTTTCTATATTAATAATATAGTAAGTTTCTTTTAATAATAAATCAGCGGTGAGAGACACCCCGGTGGTCAGCAGCGAGGCCCCCGCCGCTATAGCCCCGGCGGAGCCGTTGAGCCGTTGACCGTCACCGGCGAGGCGACGGTCATCGGTGAGGCGAGGTGACCATCGGGTCTCCCGGTGGAGGGTCGACGGATCCCCGCACGGTAGCCGTGAGTCAGCCGCCCTGCGGGGTTCTCTCGCCGCCGACCACGGGGTGACCGTGGTCGGGAGATCGTGGCCGGGAGATCCGTGAGTAGTAGTCTCCCGGTGGAGGGTCGACAGATCCCCGCACGGTAGCCGTGAGTCAGCCACAGCGGAGGTCCGTGAGAGGTGCGGGGGTCAGCTGTCAGCAGCGAGACCCCCGCACCTCTCACGGACCTCCGCTGCGGCTCCGCTGCGGCTGACTCACGGCTACCGTGCGGGGATCAGCAGCGAGACCCCCGCACATCTCACGGACCTCCACTGCGGCTCCGCTGCGGCTCCGCTGCGGCTGACTCACGGCTACCACCGGGAGACCACTACTCATGGACCTCCGCTGCGGTCACCCCGTGGTCAGCGGCGTGAGACCCCCGCACTCCCGCAGGGTGGCCGACTCACGTCAACCCTCCACCGGGGTGTCTCTCGCCGCCGACAACGGGGCGACCGCGGAGGTCTGTGCGGCGAGGGATCCCCCCTCCGCACAGACCTCCGCGGTCGCCGACTCACGTCAACCCTCCACCGGGGTGTCTCTCGCAGCGGGCGGCGACCGCAGCGGGCGGCGAGGGACCCCCGCAGGACGGCCGACTCACGGCCACCATGTGGGGGTCCCACGGCACCTCTCACGGACCTCCGCTGCCGTCACTCCGTGGTCGAGAGATTATTAATAATCATAATAATTTATAATCAATGAGAAAAAGGAGTAAGTTAAATGCTTGTCATTTATTAGTTTGACTGTGCAGTAAGTTTGTTCAAACCTGTCTCAGTTTCATTCAGTTTCATTCAGAGCGTCATATACCTTTAAGAAATGGACAGCTCCAAGGCCCGCCCCCTCCAAGGCTCCCTACAAGGCTCTCCAATGCCCGCCTCCTCCAATGCCCGCCTCCTCCAATGCCCGCCTCCTCCAAGGCTGTGTACTGCAGTCGGACCCGTCTCGAAACAACAGAGACTGACACAACATGTCCATATATGGGATATTGATGACATCAGGGCTCTCCATATATAAAAGGGACAAGGACCAAATTAATTTGCAAGTGTGCTTGCCATGACGTGAGTCACACTTGCAAATTAATTCTGTCTTGGCCATATATATAGTGTGACATGAGGCTCTTGGCCATACAGTATATGGAGCATGACATGAGGCGTGACTGACTGACTGACTGACTGACTGACTGACTGACTGACTGACTGACTGACACACACACATGAGCTGCAGGTTTTCATAGTAAATGTCTTTGTTGACGTTACAGTGAGGCCGTCAATATCAGTGAATCCACCAGGACCAGTTGTTGAGGGCAGTAAAGTGACTCTGACCTGCAGCAGTGATGCCAACCCACCAGTAGACATCTACACCTGGTACAGAGACAGTGGAAGCAGCTCTGTCTCCACTGGTCCTCAGCTGGTAAAGGACAACGTGTCTCCTGCAGACTCTGGACTGTACACCTGTCAGAGGACAAACACACATGGATCCATCATGTCACCACCCTACTCTTTAGACGTTCTGTGTAAGTCGACGTGGTGTGTGTGTGTGTGTGTGTGTGTGTGTGTGTGTGCGTGTGCGTGCGTGTGTGTGCGTGTGTGTGTGTGTGTGTGTGGCCTTTATGTTTTTATTGCAGTTTACGCTCGTCAATGTGGCATGGCGAACTCATGGCCTTGTGCTTAAATGTTTGTTTATAGCTCAACAACAATATTCTTGAATATTACAGTAGAGCTTGTTACAACAGCGTTCTTCCTAACTTCACAACTCAATTTTCCTCCTTCAGATGGTCCCAAGAATGTTAATTTGTCACTCAGTCCATCATATGTTCTTGAAGGAGGTTCAGTCACTTTCACCTGCAGTAGTGATGCCAACCCCAAAGTAAAACCAGAACTATATAAACTGTACAAAGGTTTGACTCTTGTGAGTTCAGAGCAGAGTCACATCATCTCTAACGCCCAGAAACACCATGGAGGACAGTACAAATGTTTGGCCAAGAATGACATCAGCCATGCCATTTCTGCTCCAGTACCACTTGAAGTTCAATGTGAGTATGGTCAGATTTGATATACAGTAACGTTAGACTAACACATTATATTGATTACTTTTATGTCTGGTATTGTCCAAAAGGGTTTTAAACAGAACACAGTGAGTATTAGTGATGTAATTGCTGATGTAAAATATGCAATCATCCAGGGACCTGGTCTCATGAAAACATAGTTCAATTCTCATGAGGCCGCAACAGAAGTATGTGGATGACCCCTGTTGACAGCTCTCCACCCTGTTTTTTGTCAGATTAATGGTAAAGGCCATTAAGTGAGAGGGTTTAGAAAATTAAATATGATGATAGAGAAGAACATATATTGTACAGTATATAATCACAGAAACAAATCAAACAGCAGCAAACATAAAGAATTACAATACAAAAACAAATAATGACTGTTTTTGTGTCTTTGTTGACTTTACAGTGAGGCCATCAATATCAGTGAATCCACCAGGACAAGTTGTTGAGGGCAGTAAAGTGACTCTGACCTGCAGCAGTGATGCCAAGCCACCAGTATACATCTACACCTGGTACAGAGACAGTGGAAGCAGCTCTTTCTCCGCAACACATGTGTTGGTCTCCACTGGTCCTCAGCTGGTAAAGGACAACGTGTCTCCTGCAGACTCTGGACAGTACACCTGTCAGAGGACAGACACACATGGATCCATCATGTCACGACCCTACTCTTTAGCTGTTCTGTGTAAGTTGATTTACACCGTGTGTGTGTGTGTGTGTGTGTGTGTGTGTGTGTGTGTGTGTGTGTGTGTGTGTGTGTGTGTGTGTGTGTGTGTTTGTGTGTGCGCGTGCGTGCGTGCATGCGTGCATGTGTGCGTGCGTGCATGCATGTGTGCATGTCTGGAGCTAATCTAGCAAACCACTGGACTGCAACAGACCTACTGTATATGCAGTTATTGATTACTCTAATAGAGCCCCAGGTGTGGTTATAATGTACAAATGTTCCTTCCCTGTGTATTTTTGGTTACTTCCTGAAAGCTGAAAGCCTCTGAGTCAAAAGGCCTGTTTGAAAAACACTGAATTGACTATAAAAGAAAATTCCTATGAAATTTTAAGTGTGCCTGCAGCTCGCTAAGTGTGTGCATTAGCATTTTAATATTAACATTTGAAGCATTAGCATTTTAGCATTAGCATTAAATAGTTTTAAGTAACATTAACATGCATTAGCATTTTTAACATTAGCATTATTGGAAGAAGCTGTTAGTCGTTGGGACTGTGGGACCACCCACTGAGTTTGAGACCAGTCAATAGGAAGACAGAGCTTAATCAATTACAGATCATTCCTATTGGCCCTGTAAGTACACCCACCAAATTACGAGACATTACAATGCTGCAAACTGGAGTTATGGCTGTTTAAAGCTCAGCCAATAGGAAGAGAGGGGCGGGGATTCAGCAATTACAGTTCATTCCTATTGGCTGTCTAAGTACACACAGCAGTTTCAAGATGGTATCATGCTGCAAACTGGAGTTATAGCAGTTTAAAGCTCAGCAAATTAGGAAGATAGGGACAGTCCAGAGTAATAAGTCCTTATTGGCCGCTTAAATCCAGACACCAAGTTTCAAGACTGTACCATGCTGGGAACTGGAGTTATGGCCGTTTAAAGGCCAGCCAATAGGAATACAGATGGGGCGGAAAAAGTCCAAAGTCGTGTGAGCGTTTTAAAGTTTAAAAAACGTTGCTAGGCAAAAGTATGCCAGAGTAATGTGGCGCCAAAGTTTCTTTTTTTTTCTTCTTTTTTTTTCCGGAGTTCCTCATTCAAAGTCAATGGGTTTTTTGGGCGTTGTTTTTTGCAAATTACGTCGTCATGGTAACGCGGACCGGAGAGAAAAGTAATCGCAACCTATTCCTGGCCGAGCCGCACGTTTTGATGTATATGCTGTATTGCGGGGGTGGCATAAATTGTGCGGCAGTTATTACGTGCCGAAATTTGTGGCGACATTACTTAACTAACTAACTAACTAATTATGGCGGATTACAATAAGTGTTTTGCCATTGCATGGCAGGCACACTTAATGACATCATAGACTCAGCCCCTCCCCTTTTACCATTCACCCAACAATGTGGTGTGGCTAACTTCAGCTGGGTCACCACCCACTTGGCAACCTTGCATACTTAATGAACTGGTGGGTATAGCCACATGAAAACATCCTTTTAACACTTTCTGTACACTTTTATGGAAAAGAAAAGTTTTGGGGGGATCATGGCACCCCATCTTTATCTTATTTTTATAAAGTCAATGGGTCTCTGATCAGGTTGAAAGATTCCCTAAATTTGGAGTCATACAGTATGTTATAGACATGTCATAGATGAATGACATCGAATGATATGTCAGGCTGGTTACTTGAAGTCTGAGATCCACATTGCAGCCACACCATTTCTATGCGGATCCTGAGATCTGTATGATTTTCTAGCTTACAGTCTATTGGCAATGCTTGATGAGCATTTTGTTTATAGGTTATGAATTGCATTCAGACTGTTCTGGCTTCTTTCAAGTTAACCTAATCGAAGTGTCATAATGCAATGGCAGATCATTTAGCTAGTTTTTAAGAGTGTTCATTTGTTTCATGATAGTATGAATTGTTTAATTTTTCATATTTTTTCCTGCGCCAGTCAGTTTGGCAAATCAGGGAAGCAGATGCTTATACTCCCCCAAAACACCGAGATTTGGTGCGTCCTCCACAGACCCGTGGACAGACAGACATAGATGTTTTCTTTGTTTCTCTGAAATTGTTGATCTGACTGAATTGCAAACATCACACCATGACAAGTTTATCCTTGTTAAAAATGTTCATTCCAATATTGACTTCCATGGCCTGCTAGCAGCATGCACGATATTATGATGCTTATCAGTTTAGTATTGGTTTGGACGATAGCTGTGGACACACAGACACACACATGGGCTGAAAACATAATCTTCCCAATGCTTTTGGCCTGGCGGAGATAATCCCTTACAGTTTACTCACGTCAATGTGGAATGGCGAACTAATGGCCTTGCGCTTAAATGTTTGTTAGCTGAACAATATTCTTGAATATTACATAGAGCTTGTTACAGCAGTGTATTTTCTAAATTCACAACTCAATTTTCCTCCTTCAGATGGTCCCAAGAATGTTACTTTGTCACTCAGTCCATCATATGTTCTTGAAGGAGGTTCAGTCACTTTCACCTGCAGTAGTGATGCCAACCCCAAAGTAAAACCAGAACTATATGAACTGTACAAAGGTTGGACTCTTGTGAGTTCAGAGCAGAGTCACATCATCTCTAACGTCCAGAAACACCATGGAGGACAGTACAAATGTTGGGCAAAGAATGAAATCAGCCATGCCATTTCTGCTCCAGTACAACTTGAAGTTCAATGTGAGTATGGTCAGGTTTGATATATAGTAACGTTGGACTAACGTCTGGTATTGTCCAAAGAAGTTTTAAATACAGCAAATATTGTAATGTTATACAGAACACAGTAAGCATTATGTTATAAGTGATGTAATAGCTGATGTAAAATCTGCAGTCATGCAGGGACCTGGTCTCATGAAAACATAGTTCAATTCTTATGATGCAACAGAAGTATGTGGATGTCCCCTGTTGACCGCTCTCCCACCTGTTTTTTGTCAGATTAATGGTAAAGGCCATTAAGTGAGAGGGTTTAAATATGATAATATAGAAGAAAATATACCGGTATTGTACAGTATAATAATCATAGAAACAAATCAAACGGCAGAAAACATGAAGAATTCCAATATAAAAACAAATAATTACTGTTTTTTTTTGTGTCTTTTGATGTTATAGCGAGGCTGTCAATATCAGTGAATCCACCAGGACCAGTTGTTGAGGGCAGTAAAGTGAGTCTGACCTGCAGCAGTGATGCCAACCCACCAGTAGACATCTACACCTGGTACAGAGACAGTGGAAGCAGCTCTGTCTCCACTGGTCCTCAGCTGGTAAAGGACAACGTGTCTCCTGCAGACTCTGGACTGTACACCTGTCAGAGGACAAACACACATGGATCCATCATGTCACCACCCTACTCTTTAGACGTTCTGTGTAAGTCGACGTGGTGTGTGTGTGTGTGTGTGTGTGTGTGTGTGTGTGTGTGTGTGTGTGTGTGTGTGTGTGTGTGTGTGTGTGTGTGTGTGTGTGTGTGTGTGTGTGTGTGTGTGTGTGTGCATGCATGCGTGCAAGTGTGTGCATGCATGAGTGCATGTGTGCATGTGTACCGATGTCTCTGGTTCACATTGGCACATTTCACTTAGGTTTTCTCATCTCACTCATGTCACTTTGTCTGTTGACTTCACTCAGCAACAAAATAAAATTACAAAAATTCAAAGGAGGCAAGCAGTGATCACCCCATGATGTGGACTGCAATGTAGTTTCAAATGCACTGCATTGCAGGCTTATTTTAGAGTAAAAAACTAAAAAAGAAGAAGAAGACACGTGTGACATGCATGAGCTGGGCAGATTGCCCCAGGAAATGTGCCAATCTCAACCCAAAACAACGGTATGCGTGTCTGTGTGAAGCTAATCTAGCAAACCACTGGACTGATCATCGACTGACCTACTGTATATGCACGATACCTGATACTTAAATATACAATGGGCCTCTGATCAGGCTGAAAGCATGACCACATTTGAAGTCATACAGTGTGTTATAGACATGTCATAGAAAACTGATATCATATAATATATGATATGAATGATATCTCAGGCTGCTTTTGAAGTCCGGGAACCATACTGGATAGGGGTATAACGATACATTTGAACGATTCGATACGCATCACGATACATGGTTGACGATACGATACATGGACGATATTGGTTTATTCATGGCGATACGATACGATTCGATTCAATGATTTAAAATCGACATAGTAACTATTTAGCATTAAATATGTGTGAAAAGTGATACTAGAGCAGTTTTTTAAGGTAAACATCGATTATTATGGATATAAATAAGTAAACACTGTGATTCTTTAGCAAATACAGTTTACAGTTTAGGCATTTAGCAGACGCTTTTAATCCAAAGCAATTTACAATAAGCAGGTAATACATCACTATAATAAGCCAGATAATATGTCAGTACATCAACAACAATATAACAAATGCATAGGAATATCAATCTAGAAAAACAATAACATAGGTAGTCCATGCACCTAATCAGTAAAAAACGTTTCTAAAACCTAAAAAATGCTAACTAGCTTCATGAATGGTCAATGAGTGTTACAGTAGTGCTATGGGTTTAGGTGGAGTCTGAAGAGGTGCGTCTTCAGTCCATGGCGGAAGCTATAGGGAGTGCGTCTGTAGTTCTAAGTGCGACAGGGAGTTTATTCCACAGTTTGGGGGCCAGGAGGGCAAATTGTCTAAGACGAGTGGATTTTTGTCCTGGGGTTTTTAGCGAGGTTTCTGTCAGCATCCCTGTGTTGGCTGATCTGAGCAAACGGGTGGGGTTGTAGGGGTTGATCAGGTTTTGGAGGTATGGAGGATCCGTACCTTTGGCTGCTTTGAAGGTCAGCATCAGTGTTTTGTATTCAGTGCGGGCCGCAACCGGGAGCCAGTGAGGGAGTGGAGAAGGGGGGAGACATGTGATAATTTTGGCTGGTTGAAGACCAGTCGTGCCGCGGCATTTTGGATCAGTTGGAGAGGTTTAAGTGCACATGCCGGGAGGCCAGTGAGGAGAGAGTTACAATATTCAAGTTTTGATATGACAGATGTCTGGATGAGGAGATGGGCTGACTCCTGGGTGAGGAAGGGTCTGATTCTACGGATGTTATAGAGTGTGAACCTACAGGACCGGGTGACTGATGCAATGTGTGCCTTGAATGATAGCTGGCTGTCCAGGACCACACTAAGGTTTCTAGCAGTTGGAACAGTTGTCACCAATGCATTATCCATGGAAATAGTGAGATCTTGCATGGGGCAAGTCTTAGCTGGGAAGAAGAGAAGCTCCGTCTTGTCCGGGTTCAGCTTGAGGTGGTGGGCTGACATCCACTGTGAGATGACGGCCAACATGCAGCAATGCGTTCTTCCACCTGGGTGGCAGAAGGGGGGAAAGACAAAAACAGTTGAGTGTCATCAGCATAGCAGTGATAGGATAGGTTGTGAGCAGAGATGACAGCACCAAGGGATTTAGTGTACAGGGAGAAAAGGAGAGGGCCAAGTACAGATCCCTGGGGGACTCCGGTTTGGAGGGTTCGGGGGGATGAAAGCAAACCTTTCCATGAGACCTGGTAGGTCTGGTCAGACAGGTAAGAGGAGAACCACTTAAGTGCCGTCCGGGTGATGCCTAGGTCAGCAAGGGTGTCCAGGAGCATCTGGTGATTCACTGTGTCGAATGCCGCTGATAGATCCTGAAGAATCAGGACTGCGGAGTGGGAGGCAGCCTGGGCAGCATGGAGTGCTTCTGTGACTGCTATGAGTGCCGTTTCTGTGGAATGGGCCAGTTTAAAACCTGACTGGTTGGGATCCAGCAGGTTCTGTGAGAGATGGAGAGAAAGCTGGTCAGAGACAACACGTTCAAGGGTTTTTGAAAGAAAGGAGAGGAGAGATACCGGTCAGTAGTTCTTGACGTCTGAGGGGTCAAGAAGGAGTGGTGATACTCTAACTGCCTTAAAGGCAGATGGGACACAGGCTGAATCCAAATCCAAATATATGGACATTATATTACAACACATGGACAAACCTGCACTTTGACATGAGAGAGATTACACACATTTATCGATAGACCAAGAGTATCTATATGGAATGGAAAAGTAATTAGACCCCGCTTTTTCATTTTCTCTCAAGGCACAAATATTGTAAAACGATTCGATACCGTTTATTTGCATTGTGCATATCGATATAGTAGATCATTGCAAATTAAAAACGATTTTTCGATTCATTCACTATATCGTTACACCCCTAATATTGGAGCCACAACGCTTCTATGAGAATCCTGAGATACAAATGATTTTCTAGCTTACAGACTTGGCAATGTATGATGCATTGCCATTGTTGAATGAATGCTTCTTTCAAGATCAAAGTATCACAATACAATGGCAGATAATTTAACTAGTTTGTTTAAGAATTTTCACTTGTTTCAAAATATTCAATCAAATATTGACTTCCATGCACAAGATTATGATGCTTATCAGTTTAGTAGTGGTTTGGACAATAGCTGTGGACACACACAGACACACACATGGGTGAAAACAATCTTCCCAATGCTTTTGGCCTGGCAGAGATAATCCCTTGAAGTTTACTCACGTCAATGTGGCATGGCAAACTCATGGCCTTGTGCTTAAATGTTTGTTAGCTGAACAATATTCTTGAATATTACATAGAGCTTGTTTCAGCAGTGTTCTTTCTAAATTCACAACAACATTTTCCTCCTTCAGATGGTCCCAAGAATGTTACTTTGTCACTCAGTCCATCATATGTTCTTGAAGGAGGTTCAGTCAATTTCACCTGCAGTAGTGATGCCAACCCCAAAGTAAAACCAGAACTATATGAACTGTACAAAGGTTGGACTCTTGTGAGTTCAGAGCAGAGTCACATCATCTCTAACGTCCAGAAACACCATGGAGGACAGTACAAATGTTGGGCCAAGAATGACATCAGCCATGCCATTTCTGCTCCAGTACAACTTGACGTTCAATGTGAGTATGGTCAGGTTTGATATACAGTAACTTAAGAAGTAGTTTTAAATATTCAGACCTTTCGTTGTGACCACATACAGTATTCAAAGCATAGATTATCAGGGTTTGATGTTCGAGTTTGATGGGGTTTACTGTACACTTTGTGAACAATTGTGAAGAATGCCTGCAACTTGATTACTTTTTTTGTCCAGTGTTATCCAAAGGAGTTTGAACTAGATCACGCTCCTCTGTTGTCTTTATAATAATTGATAAAAGACAAAAGGCTTTGTAGCAGTGAGTGTAGAGCAGTGTATTTCATTGCTTTTATAATGGAATGTCTTTACTAGCAGTGTCTTGGCCTGTGATACATATCACAGTGGGACTGATTGTAGGACTACTTGTTGTGATTCTACTGACCACCCTGCTGCTCCTGCTGTGTCGACGCAAAACAGGTGGGTATTTCTACATCAGAAGGATTACATTTCATTTACAATGTGTGCAACTCTCCATGAAATATCATGAATACCATGACAAAGCACTTTGAAGGACAACTTGTGTGGTCTTTATTTTTTACAGGTCTATGTGGTGACAGGTATGTAGCCTACAGTATTGATATCTGTTCTTTTCTCTGAAGGACATGTAACACATTCCATCTCGTTTATCTTCATATTGCTAAACATTCATCTTTTCATTTATAGACCCATTCAATCTCAGGGAACCAATCAAAATGGGGCTCCAGATGACGATTACTACCCCCTGCAACAACGTTAGTCTTTGGATCAATGTTGTTGGCACTTGACTCAAAGGCCTGTGTGTGTACTGTGTGCGTGCGTGCGTGCGTGCGTGCATGCGTGCATGTGTGTGTGCGTGTGCTTTTTCCTGAAGAGTGGAGCATCTAACCAGTATATTCTTTCTATTTTTGTCCTGTAACTGGATACTGAAGTGCACTGTCCTCCTTATGCTTTACCTTATAGCCTTTATAACTCACAAATTGTAGGTTGTTGTACATTCAATATCTTGATTCCCTGGATCATGATGCACTCCACCATGCTCATTTCTGCCTATTTTAATGCTTATTTGTTTACCTTTAGGCACCACAAGCGTCTATGACGTACTGACGCACCCTCATGACCTTGGAAATGGTACAGTATATAGCCTACTGTTTAAGTATTCTCTTACTCAGTGGTGAAAAAGTACTCAAATGTTTTACTTAAAGGGGAATACCACTCATTTTCAGCATTGAACTATGCCATTAACACACCTTGAGTTGTTGGGTGAGGTATATTAATGACATAGTTCAACGTTGAAAATGAGTGGTATTCCCCTTTAAGTAAAATTATTAATACTGCAATGTTGAAATAGATAGAATTAAAAGTCTGGAATTAAAAATGTACTTGAGTAAAAGTACGAAAGTATTGGCATAAAAATGTACAGTACTTAAAGTAACAAAAGTAGAAAGTACTCATTAGGCAGAATGTTCCATTTCTCTAGTTTTCAAATCTATAAAACATTTTAAAAGAGCAGATCTACAATAGACCGGGTATTTTCAAATGGATAAAATGTATACAGGGAAGTGGTAATTTTGTAATAAGCAAAATCTCCAAAGTAACTAGTAGCTAATGTTTTCAAATAATTGTAGTGGAGTAAAATAACAATATTTGCCTGTGAGATGTAGTGGAGTAGAAGTAAAAGTATCGGAAATTGGAAAGTAAAGTCCAGTAAGTAAATGTACTTGAGCGCAGGGGGTGGTACTTTACACCAATGCTCATACTTGTTTTTACAAGTTACATCATTGATTGTTCTTTTTCTGAAACTCTGATGACTGAATGAGACTGAATACACCAACATATTCCTCACATTATTAAATATCCACATTCTGCAAAGCTTATAATTGACTTTCAACTTATGTTTGTTACTGGGAGGTTATACTAAGTGTATTATCTGTATAACTTTCCAGTTATCCACAGTATGACAAAATATTATATTACATGTTCAATGGCAGTGTACTGTGCTTTAATGACTGTTATTAGGGGTGTAACGATACATTTTAACGCTTCCAGTGCCAGCCCCTAGATGGCGCCGTTAGAATGCCAGACTTTCTCCCATAGGGGACTGCATTAGCATCCGGGGGCTCACGTTGCAGTGACGCGCGTGCTCACGTTCGTGCACGTCATGGAAAGGTCCCGGATGATAATGCTAACAGAATAGCTATTCCCATTTTGTCATTTTAAAGATCATTTTTCGGCGATTTCGCCGTAAATAAACCTCGGCGCGCATCCCTAAAAACACAATCCAGAGATATGGCCCTTCAAAGATGTGGGTTTTCATTGGATTCGGCGGCGATTCGCGGCGCCGTTCGCAGCTAACGGCCGGCTTGGCGGCCCCCGGATTTGGAACACTGGATTTTAAATTTAGGCTCAGGCTTCAGAAGGCCTCGGATCATTTTATTCATTTCATTAAAAAAGCCGAACATGTACGGGATAGGCACACTGGACTACGTTCCAGAAGCGGCGCTGAACATTCGGTGAACATTGGGGGGCTCAAAAATGTATTTTAAACCATTTTTAATGGAATATATCGTCGGACCATGTAAAATGGCTAGCTGGCTAGCGTAGGACGAGCCAGGACCACCCACGGCTCTACAAGCAACTCAGGGTAAGTAAAATAATAAAAAAAAAGTTGTATTGGACTGAAATAAAGCCGAACATGTTCGGGATAGGCACTAAACCAGTTAATAGCGATTCGATACATATCACGATACACGGTTGACGACGATACATGGACGATATTGGTTCATTCATGGCGATACGATACGATTCGATTCAATGATTTAAAATCGATATAGTAACTATTTAGCAAAGACATTAAATCTGTGTGAAAGGTGTGGATAGTGCAGGTTTTTAAGGGAAACATGTATTATTATGGATGTAAATAAGTAAACACAGTGATCATCTGCCAAATACATGGACACTGTATATTGACAAACCTGCACCTTGACATGAACCCAGAGATTTACACACATTTATCGATAGACCAGTGTAGCTATATGGAAAGACATATCATACAAGTTACAAGTTACAACTTTGATTAGTGTAAGGGAGCACTCGTTTTTTATTGAAGGTAGTTAGAGGAGCAAATATATAAGCCCTGATATAAAATGCCATGACCCTCCCTCTCAGTTTGGGGGAAAATCAATGACCCTCCCCAGGCTTTAAACGAAAAATGATTGACCCTCCCCTAAAAACATGACATTTACCACAGTAAATTCTAAAACTTTAACTTATAATAGGGCTGTCGTGGTTAGGAATTTCTGGAGACGATTAATCATCATACAAAATAACTGCGATTGACGAATAGGCTATATTGTCTATTTCCCCACCTTCATTAGGCTATATGTATACCACTATGATAGTATGAGCTTTGATAATCCACATACTGTACTCCTTAATGAAGAAAATGATCAATTTAATTGCTTTTTGAACACCAAGAAAGATTAAAATGTTAGAGAGCAAATTAATTATCTGCCCATTATCCAACCGCATTAATTATATTATCCAATTTATATATCCGCATCCATCCTCATCCACAACTTACATAATGTCAAATTATTATTGTTTTCTGGTATTCTCAGAAATGCATTAATTGATTTAGCCCACAGAATCTCTATTCGTCTTTTTTCAGCTGCGCTGATGCAGTCAGACAGACAGGCAGGCAGGCAGACAGGCACGTACACACATTGACATCAAAGGGGGCTTGAGCCCCTGCCAGATCAGTCTGTAAAAAGTGCCCATGAATGCATTTTTTTACTATGGTAAAAAATGCAAATGTCCCCGGGCCCTTTCCATACCATAACTGAAGGCTGCATTCAAGAGAATTGTCCACCAAAAGGCCCTTTTAGAAATATCAGCCCCTGCCTCTCTAGAATTTCTCTGCACGTCCCTGCAGACAGGCACACACTTCACCGAGAGAAAGCGAGCGTTCGAGACAAGAGCGACACAGAGAGAGGAACAAACAAACAAACAAACAAACACACACACAGCTTTCTAGTGGGAAGTTTAACTTACCTACAGTAGCCTATACTAAAGCAATACGCCACAAGAGGCGAGTGGTTACCGGGGTAGTATACACCAGCTGAGAGGCGTAGGGAGACACGAGGCGCAGCCGAGTGTCTCCGACCCTCTCAGCTGGTGTATACTAACCCGGTAACCACAAGCCTCGCGTGGCTTATTGCTTTTCTAAAACGGTCACAATATGGCAACATGAAAAATCATAGACATGTACCAATTAAAACTGTTCTATTTCACTAATAATTCACTATAAGGTCTGCTCTGCAAGAAAGTAGTTCCCAGCTACAAGAAAGTAGTTCCCGGCCAGGCTGCAGAAACAACACACGTGTTACTTGCAATCACTTTATTTTAAACAGCCCCTTCCCAAAGCAGTTTATCGACATTAGACTGTCATTTTAGCCAACAACACAGGCGCAGATAATGAATTGAACAAAACAAAAGTCACAAAGTAAGCATTCTTAACATGTAGTGTCCCTGTTAACATTTATCTGTATATCACCGAGAATTGTGCAATTGGTAAAGTACTGTTCTGCCATGTTGTTGGCAGTGCAACTTCTCTTAGCTGGGGGGACAGGGGCGGGAGTTGACTCTGCACAGGAGGTGCGTTTGTTGCCCGCAAGGACATTGCTCCAGCTTCTCCTAGCATCGTAGTTTGGCTGCCAGTAAGATAGCAGGGACGACTCGCATTTGTGCCCGGTCACTGCAATGATTTCTCTTCCCTCCAAGCCCGCATCAGAGAGTTTTTGTATCGTGGTGCTTCGCAAGCAGTGGTTGGTGTATACAGTTCCAGTTCCAGCTGCTTTGCAAATCCGAGGCAACATACTGGAGAGGTAGTTTACTCCCATGGGCTCTCTGGTATACCTAATGTTAGGCGAGACAAGAGAAAATGTCGTCACTGTTGAGTAACCAAACTACACTGTAACTATGACACAGCAGAGCAGAATAGGCTACAAATAAATAAACAAATAGCTAACTTACCACAGCTCATTGGTGTAGTTTGCTCGCTTCGGGTGGAGATAGAATGCGGGTGGATTATCCGGCAGCAACGACAGATATTTCTCCAGTGAAGCGACAGGACACACTGGGTTCCCAGGCAGCTCGAACATAAATCCCCGGAGAGACTGTTTGTTTCTTTCGTTGGGGTCTTTGTGGTTTTTAGTGCATTCGTTGAATGCTAACGTCACATACTTGAGACCGTTCTCATCCTGGCGGATGGCAAATGAATCAGGTTTCAGTTCACGGTTGCCCTCTTTAGCTCTGCGTCCCATATGTAGCTGCACGTCAAACCATACTTTATTGACGAGACCCGCTGGTGTATTCGGATTCAATGCTGAAGAGTTCTTGATTTTTTGAAAGTCTTCCTCTGTTATCGCTGGGTGATGCGTTGTTGTGTCACGTCCTTCTCGGCGGAGTTTTTTCACGACTGCAACAAAGACGTTGTTACTGGTGGTGAATTCAGAATCTTTCAGTAGACACCAGGACCGGCTCACCGGTGGGTCATTTATGTACCTGTTGAGCCCAGCACGTAGTCCCACATAACTGCTGAAACCATAGGATTCGCCTTTTGTGGTTTTCACGTTGGCATAGAAGCGCCTCAGAGTCTCATTCAAGTCCATTTTGGTGACCGTTTTAAAGTCAACAGACACGTCCTTCTCGGTACACCAGGTCTGAAAACAGCGAACTGCCCACATTGTCTGTTTCACAGTCGTCTTTTCATTTCTTGTCAGTTCCAGCTTTTCTAGTTCAATGTCACTTATTTCTGCATGTCTTCGTTTTGCCGTTTCTTCCTCCATATTGTCGCTTTCTTGTTGTAGCCACTCGTCCATAGTTAGTCCCCCCAACAGATCAAAATTCACTTTCCATTCCATAACAAAGCAGAAGAAAGGCAGTTCCGGGTATTGCTGTTGTGCGCGGAGTGATCTGTGATGCGGTCAGCAGCACGGTTGAATGGGGAATATGGGGCGCTTGCTGTTTTTACAAGCCCCGCCCGGTGCCATCCTATGCATGTTGGCGGTGCTTAGAAGCCCCGCACGGCAGGATTTACGTGAAAATCAAGCGTCCCCTTCTCTAGTCTAGGTTGACAACACTGTAGAAAGAAATAACGCACCTGGGTTTGATATAAATTGATTCAAGGTATGGGTTACAGTCTCAGGTATACCATGGCAACCAGCCAATCAGAATCAAGGAATGGAACTAGCCGTTTTAGAATTTGCAATTTGCGAGAGGTGGTGAAGGATATATGAAAGAGATTCAACTTTAGAGGTAAGTTTAGCGCAACAAGGCATGCCGTGATGCTGATGCCTTTAAGTGGTCGCAGCTCTATCGTTGGAGCACTGGTGCCTCGTTATGAAAAATGTACAAATTACACAAAATAACACACTCACACACACACACACACACACACACACACACACACACACACACACACACACACACACACACACAAGCATTCAGAGATTTAGCTTTTTTACTGTTAGATATATTATGTCATAATTTATTTCCTGCATTATTTAATCCGTGGTTATCCGAAATTAATTAATAATTATATTTGATTGATCCAAATCCGCCCTCACCGCGGATCCGCCTCTGACCTGGAGAGGGCACTTTTTACAGAAGGATATTAAGGGCAGGGGCTTAAGCCCCCTTTGATAGATAGATAGATAGATACCTTAATTAACCCAAGGGGGAAATTAAGTTACCCAGAAGGCACACCTTTGATGTCTATGTGTGCACAGTGGCTGTGGGACACACAACACAACCCAATAATCTTCAAGACTGAGGATCGTGCAGTGTAAATGCTCATACGATCTGATTAAATAATCATGAAATCTGGTCGTGCACAAACTCTTGTCTTCTGTAGAGGCCAGAGAGTGTCTCCGCTCCACTCATTCAAGCACTGACTACTGAAGAGCCGCACTTCTGTGAAGCGTCAGATAGATCGGCTGTAACATTGAAGAGAAAGCAGAGGGGGGTATCATTGACTATTGTATTTTACTACAGCGTTCCTTAATTAAATATTATTGAAAGGAACGCTGTAGTAAAATACATATAACCTATAAAAACCAGGACTATTTTTAATTAAAAATCGCATGACCCTCCCTGACACTAAAATTAAAATCGCATGACCCTCCCTGACACTAAAATTAAAATAGCATCACCCTCCCTGACACTAAAATCAAAATAGCATCACCCTCCCCTAAAATTCTCCTAGTGGGCCCCTCCCACTATTAACGATACGTCCCTAATCAGTTTGCAGAATTCTTCAGGGTTTTTTCTTTTTTTCTTTCTTCAGCAGTCTTCCGTGAAAAGCATTACTACAGCCAATGAAATGCCAGGCTCTATATATATATATATATATATATATATATATATATATACCAGTAAGACTCCCTAATCGGGAGATAAGCGACCGTCAGGTCACATGTATACACAAATAGGCCTGTAAGTATACCATTGGTTCCTGGGTGTAGGGGGACGTGCGTGGCAAATGTATTGCTTAGGTAGGGCTAGAGAATGTGGGGTTTAGCTCTAACAGGGTAGTTTTCAAGTAGTAGGAGATATGTTAGTATGTAGGTAGAGCAAATGTGTAACATAGGTGTTGTGTTGAATTATGACAGTCACAGATTGTGTTGTGGTGAGCACAGTGGGTCATTGATAAGAATGACGCCCAAATGGGATAGATCCATGTTGATGACATGACTGTAGACATACTGTGTACCGCTTTGACGGTCGCAATTTACTACCAAAACCTCCACCGGCTGTCTGTCAGTCAGTCAGTCTGTCCGTCATGTCACACTTTTCCCCAACTCATATCTCCGCCACCGTTGCCCCAAGACATGCCAAACTTTGCACACACACTCCTTGCCTGCCAATCCACAACCTCCACCTCTCACGTCATACGGGCAGCCATAGTTACACCTGGAATGTTGAATCTCCATATATGGAGATAACCTACGCATCACACAAAGTCTGACCTCACCAGCCCATACTTGGGCATGGACGACTTATATCTCCATATACGGAGATGGCCATATATGGAGATACGATGACATCACAGAGTCCACAGCTGATGATGTGGCGTGATGTCATACAATACACAAACAAGCCCTATATAAAGGGGCAATTCTCACCAGGGAAGAGAGCATTCCTCGACTCAGACCTTATCACCAGGATCAACTAAGCGTATAGCTTATCATCACATCCAACCATCTTAAGATACTCAGCTAGTGCTCCCAGCAAGACTTCAGATCCTCTCATACGATTCAAGGCATCTCGGTTAAGTTCTTACCGGACACCACTGCAACTCCTTGCCTGCCAATCCACAACCTCCACCTCTCACGTCATACGGGCAGCCATAGTTACACCTGGAATGTTGAATCTCCATATATGGAGATAACCTACGCATCACACAAAGTCTGACCTCACCAGCCCATACTTGGGCATGGACGACTTATATCTCCATATACGGAGATGGCCATATATGGAGATACGATGACATCACAGAGTCCACAGCTGATGATGTGGCGTGATGTCATACAATACACAAACAAGTTTGGCATGTCTTGGGGCAACGGTGGCGGAGATATGAGTTGCGGAAAAGTGTGACATGACGGACAGACTGACTGACAGACAGCCGGTGGAGGTTTTGGTAGTAAATGCGACCTGACGGTCGCAATTACTGTAAATGTTCAATGAAAGTGTATCTTTAATGTATACTGTGACTTTGTTTCAGGTCCTTAGATAGATGCATGTTCAACATGACAGATGTGCTCAATTGGAACTTCAACATTGCCCATGCTCATCACCCACCTTTTTCACCAGACATTTTGCGAGCCTAGGATGTCTCAACCTTGAATACAAGCAATTAATAATGTGATTGGCTTTCAAAACAGTCAATGCGACTTTGCCTTCTATACCAGCATATCTGACTAAATACCTCCAAAAAGTGAGCAATATCACCACAACCACAATACCAGCAGGAGCGCAAACAACAATCTGGTAACACCCACCTATAGGACAAACATGAGTAAATTCTCCTTCTACAACACTGCCACCCAAGATGTGGTTCACTGGCTTCCTTTAAAACAGGCCTGAACTTCTCGCATAGACAAGTGCCCCCCCCCCCCCCATCCCCTTTCACCCCCTCCCCTTTGTAAATAATATAGTGTTTTATTTGTGTTTTGTTGTTATTTTTATGTTTGATTAATTGATTACATATAGGGCCCCAATGGAAAAAATTAATAGTTCAAATAGTTGATCTACAGGTTCACATTGTGTCGAAAGTGTTTGATTGTACTCTTGCTGTTTTGTATTTCTGTCTAATGAGATATTCAATCAACCAATCAAACCAACTGGTAAATGTTTAGGAACATGCCTTAAAATAATGTAAAATAAAGTGTTATACATGAATTGAACCAATGAGTGGAGAAGACACACAGGAAAATACATAATGTGACCCTGGTGGGTCAACAGCCTGTGTCTAATTGTTACGTGATGGGCACATTTTTATGGTATATTAAAAATAAAAGTTTTAACAGAAAAAATCTCAAAATACTTTTATTTAATACATCAAATTTGAATAATCTCCATGAATAAATTAACTAAAGGTTTTTAGTAGTAGTGAAAATAGCTGATCTACAAGTTCACAACGTGGCACGAAGCAATGCATTGTGAACATAACATCTCTGTTATCTCTTTTGGGTCTCAAGCTAAAATGTTAGGGAACCGAGACAGCGAGATCCGCAACCAACCTATTCCCACCGACCTGTGGGAATATGTAGTATCACTGGCTTGTACTTTAAAGGAATTGTATTATTGTGTTTATGTCCATAAATGACTGGGCGGCTGTAGCTCAGGAGGTAGAGCAGGTTGGCAATGATCCATGGATCGGCGGTTCAAATCCTGGCTCCCCCTGTATACATGTCGAAGTGTCCTTGGGCAAGACACTGAACCCCTAGTTGCTCCCGGTGAGCAGGTTGGTGCCTTGCATGGTTTCCACCGCCACTGGTGTATGAATGTGTGTGTGAATGTAATGCACATTGGATAAAAGCACTATATAAATGCACCATTTACTATTTAGGACTGGATAATATTATATGAAATGTTTGTACAAATTTTGATAATGTTTAGATTTTCTATGTTTTTGTTAATATGGTGTGTTACATTCTTTTTCAAATCCCTTCTAAAAACAAAAAATCTGTAATTCAACATTTTCAACAAACACATGTCTAATTGATTTAAATGTGAACACATAAGGGGCATCTTGACATATCTTTGCTTGCATTTTTATTTCAATAAAAGCTGCAGGTCAACTGCAGTTCAATAAAACACTTGGCTGTGAAGTCTCTGTGAACTATTCACTTTTAGCATCTTTCTTTGTTAGCATATTGGTTCAGTTCTTGATTTCATTGTACAGTTGTTTCTTGAAATTGTCCACGATGTCTACTCTATTCTCTGGTGCTGTTATATTGTACGGTGAGACAATGCACAGATAATCTGGTTGCATTAACCTCAAATCAGCAAGCTGGTGATTTAAAATGCAACTGAGGAAAATCTATTTAGATGCAACCTGAAAACAGGAAAATGTGACTTGTCAATGTGATATTCACAATAGTGTACAGCAGGGGTCTTCAACAGAGGGGTCCAGGACCTCTTGGGGGTCCTCAGAGATACTAGAGGGGGGCCGCCAAATGTTTGTGTGATCGGATAATTATTTTTATATTAACCACTGGAACCCTTGAAATCCCTATTTGAGGAGAGCCTAAGCCAAAAATAGCTGATCTAAAGGTCACAACGCCTCATGCTACACTATGTAAGGGATAAATACTGGCTCCGCGGGGGTTGTTCATATATAACATCCCGACGGACTGATAACTCCCCGAGGCGCCAGCCGAGGGGAGTTATCAGTTCGAAGGGATGTTATATATGAACAACCCCCAAGGAGCCAGTATTTATCCCGCTTATTACCCGGCTACTAAATCAAATTAATAATTTGACTCAAAACTAAAAACAAAACAAAGTATTTCCTTGTTTACAGACGGCTGGAAGTGTTCCACAAGTGTTGCGCTGGGCGTCCTCCCAGCGCAACACGGTCGACTTGGAAAACAAGGACGTGCTGATTAGATAAGGTCCATATTCTGACACTACGTCGTCTATTTCTCGCTTAAAATATTTTTAAAAACATTCTTCAGAGCAACGTTTAGTTGTAAATGTCGCTGTGTGTTTGTTTTCATGGCTGACATGTTGGCTACAGCACAAGATTCACGCAGTGCAGCTTGACTGCAGCAGGTGTTCTGAGTCTTTGATTAGGCAGCGGTCTGTTATTGAGCCGAGCGGTCTGCTATCCAGAAATAACAGACCGCTGATTTCAGCGCTCGACCAATCAGAATCAAGCATTGAAACAAGCCGGGTAATAAGTAACATTAATGTTAAACTTGAAAGGCATACATACATCAAATCAATCTCCAGGGAGGTGTTATTCTCTTAAACCCATTTAGG
Organism: Nannobrachium achirus; assembly: GCF_963921795.1. Lineage (NCBI taxonomy): Eukaryota > Metazoa > Chordata > Actinopteri > Myctophiformes > Myctophidae > Nannobrachium > Nannobrachium achirus. The sequence continues at coordinate 59,014,871 of NC_137827.1, forward strand.
TACAATGGAGTAACCTTGATAAAGTGGTCTGTACAAAACCGAAACAATAAAAGATGAAACACCACAAGACAGCAGACTCATGACCTTTGCCCACAAATCGGATTGGGGATGTGTGAATACTTTTTTAATACTTTTCTGCTGAAAACACAAGTGAGAAGAGAAGAAATGAGTCATCAGCACGGAACCGACTATGAGCAGTTTATTCAATTTCCTCTTTATAGAAAAACATGCTATTCTCTCACAAAAGTCAAATAAATGTATACTACAATTTATAATACATAATACATGTAGACCTCCACACAAATGTTTTGACTCAACTTAAAACATATTAATATTAATATTAATATTAATATTAATATTAATATTAATATTAATAATATGTTTTTCATTGTTTCTTTTGACCTTTTCATTGCTACTAAAAACATCTAAAAACTTGGCCCTGGCCACTTCCCTTTCTGCACTCCTCTGAATGCTGACAAAACACACTTACAGTAGTTTCTCTTCCTCATCTTTGCTTTGCACGATGGGTTGTGGTGGTTATGCAGTCGCTGATGCTAGGGAAGATAAGATAAACCATGAGAGGATACACCACATGGGGGCCCTTCCTAAACCACCAACTTCCGTAATCCAGAAGGATTCCAGAAATGAAAATGCTTTGCGGAAGAGAGGAGTTTACGAGGCAAGGCCCTTCCTACACTTTGTAGAGAAGTTGGATCCACAATTGACTGACATTGATCAGCTCTCAACATTGGCCAAATCATCATGTTGTCTATTTTTGCCAGACCCATGAAATGGGTAGGCCTACATAAGCAAATGTCGGTCTGTCCCTTTTCTATATAAAGGGTATATATGATGATGACATGATGATGACATGCCTACAAAAGGCATGATGTCATAAATGATGATGACAGACAGGGGGTCTGGCACAACCAGGTTGACCTGGTCTAGTTTTTAATCTTGGTATACAGTATATTCTATATATTTTTCAATTTATTTTATATGGTGTATAATTTGTCTTACACACCAGTAAGACGCCTAAGGGTGAGTCTTGGTCATCTGGCCAGTGAAGTATATCGGACCAGTTACCCATATATGGAGACCCTTGATACCCAAATGGAGAACCATGTATATGGAGATATGCTGTGATTCCCCAAACAAGCTTACTCAGTTATCCGTTTTATTAAAGTCCTATGACATTTGACATCCAGGGATGTAGTGTGTGTGTGTGTGTGTGGGGGGGGGGGGACGCACGTGTACGGCGTTCCAACACTTCAAGTTCTCACTGATGAGAAAAGAAAATTCTCCCATACCGTGAAGCAGAGCCCTCTAGGCTAGGGGTCTTCAACAGGGAGTCCGGGACCCCTAGGGGTCCTTACTACAGGGGGTCCTCCAAATCATTGTGTGATAGTAACGTTTTCCCCTGTTTTTTACACTTGAACCATAGCATCCCTATTCTAGGCAGAACATTTGCCAAATAGCAAATAGCAGATCCACAAGCTCACAATGCCTTGTGCTGCGAGGCGTTGTGAGCTTGTGGATCTGCTATTTTCAGCAAACAGCTTGGAAACGTCACGTCACCCCACCAAAAACGTGCACGTGTGGGGCGTCCCCCCACTTCCAAATTTAGCACTACAACACTGCTGACATCATACATACAATCCCTTTTATGCCCATATGGAGATCCCCATATGATTTAGAACCAGCCACACAGATATGGGCTGTCTGGCCATCTGTCTTGGACATAATATGTCCTCACAAAAAAGCGACTCCTCTACTCCGCAGTGAGGCCGGACTTTCACTTCGTCGTGTTGCATTCTGAAACTAGCTGATCTATAAGCTCACAAAATCCATATATTATATGGATTCTGTTAGTGTGGTATATAGCCGATGTGGCCTCCATATATGGGAATTCCCATATGAAGGCCTGTAAGATATTGATGACATCCGGGATCTCCATTTAAGGGCATAAAAGGGATTCTGTTAGGGTGGTTCCCCTGACATCTCAGTGATGTCAGAGGGTGATGTCAGAGCGTCAAAACCAAGAGTTATACGGAGACACCGTTTTCATACTAGTTGCAACAATGGAGGGGGGGGGGGGGGGGGGGTGATTCTCTCTAGGTCGTCCTCAGACGAGGACGACCTCCTTTTTAGGCTAATTTGCAATGTGAAAGTTATTCACTTGATTGCCTGATTGTACATGTCAAAACTTTTCCAAAATAGATAATTAAAGCTAAATGGGAGAAGTGTGTAGGACTTGGTGTGACTCGTGCGTGTCTGACTGTGAGCACTACAGTGGTTTCATTTCCCCAAGTTGCATGCTGCCAACTTCACATACACATTCACATTCATGTTAAATCACGTGATATAACGCCATTGTATATACAGTAAATCAGGCTTTACAGATTTAGTGTCACCGGCCATGACAATGACGAAAAGTGGTTGATAAAATACCGACTGTGTGCAAACCCTGTGCCACCGACTCCTGGTGCTCCAGAATGGATGCAAAAGTAGTGGCACCCCAGGACCCCCGCCACTGCAGCGCACATAAAATGCCGTAACTCGGGCTAGGAGCGACCGGGAGAGCCGGGGCCAGTACCCACGCGTCTGCCTTGGCGGCACCAAGAGAGCACATTTTTGGACACTGCTCCTACAGATTTTGCCCTGAAATCACGCAAATCGGTACACAGTATGTCTACACTCATGCCATCAACATGCATCTGTCCCATATAGCGCCACAATCAGGCCCATTTTTTCAAACACATTTTTGGACACTGCCCCTACAATTTTGCCCTAAAATCACGCAAATCGGTACACAGTATGTCTACACTCATGTTTCTCTTCCCATCTTTGCTTTGCACAATGGGTTGTGGCGGTTATGCAGTCGCTGAAACTAGGGAAGATAAGATAAACCATGCGAGGATCTAGTTCAAAACACACCACATGGGGGCCCTTCCTAAGCCACCAACTTCCATTATCCAGAAGGATTCCAGAAATAAAAATGCTTTGCGGAAGAGAGCGGTTTACTGCTTTAGGCTGGGCCCTTCCTTGACTTTGTAGAGAAGTTGGATCCACAATTGGTGACTGACATTGATCAGCTCTCAACATAGGCCAAATAATCTCTTATGTTGTCTATTCAGATTTTTCTTTTTTTAATCTTGGTATACAGTAGGCCTATATTCTATATATTTTTCAACTTATTGGAATATGATTTTATATGGTGTATAATTTGTCTTACACATCAGTAAGACGCCTAAGCAAAAAGCCATGTCTTGGCCATCTGCCAGTGATGTATAGGCTATATTGGACCAGTTACCCATATATGGAGACCCCTAATATACATAGATAGATAGATAGATAGATAGATAGATACCTTTATTATCCCAAGGGGGAAATTTAGTTGTCCAGTAGTAGCACAGCAGTATACAGTTATTTACAAAGTTACAGAGACGTAAGAAAGATAGATAAGAGGGAAAAAAACAAAACAAAGACAAGAGCAGTACAGTACCAATAAGGAGAAGGTGCATCCATAGAGGGGGCGAATAATATATAAGAATATATACATAAAGTGTCTTGCAAAAGAGACCATAGCAGTCAATGCTAGTTAGTGCAAACAAGTATCTCACTGTCAATGTTAAACAAAGCAAAAATACTCAGAAACTACCAACACTAACAACCTAATAGTGCAGTGTCAAAAATCAGTGCGAAAAAAAGAAGAAACTAGGAAGCGTGTCACCGCAAGGCGCACATGAGCACTCTTCCTGGAAGGTCCTTAGAGGAGAACCATGTATATAGAGATATGCTTACCCAGTTATTCGTTTTGTGAAAGTCCTATGACATTTGACATCACATACAATCCCTTTTATGCCCATATATGGAGATCCCTGTCTTTTAGAACCAGCCACACATATGGGCTGTCTGGCCATCTGTCTTGGCCATATATGGATTCTGTTAGTGTGGTATGTGGCTGATGTGGTCTCCATATATGGGCATTCCCATATGAATCCTGTTAGATATGGGCTTAATATTGATGACACCAGGGATTTCCATATAAGGTCATAAAAGGGACTCTGTTTGGGTGGTTGTCAGAGCGATGTGATGTCAGAGCGTGACAAGATGTGACAGTTTTCATACTAGTCACAACAATTGGGTGTGGGGGGGGGGGGGGGTCTCATTTGCAATGTGAATTCACTTGATTGCCTGATTGTACATGTCAAAACTTTTCCAAAATAGATTCAAAATAAAATAAAAACTACAGTAGCTACTGTTTCCAAATGGGGGAGAAGTGTGTAGGACACTGTGTTGGTGCGACTCGTGCATGTCTGACTGTGCACACTACAGTGGTTTCATTTCCCCAAGTTGCATGCTGCCAACTTCACATACACATTCACATTCATGTTAAATCACGTGATATGATGCCATTGTATATACAGTAAATCAGGCTTTACAGATGTATTGTCACCGGCTATGACAATGACAAAAAGTGGTTGACAAAATACTGTGTGGAACAGGTATGGATTATGGCAGTGGCAATACTTTCTATATAACACATTCATGACAGCACAAAGAGGAACGCGAGGAGGAGTTGGATAAGAGAGAACAATCCTTGTAGCATTTAAACAACTGACAGGAACAGAAGGTGTATAGAAACCTGCATGCAGGAACTCAAGAACTCAAACTAAACCCGGGAGACAACAAAGATGCAGTTGACAGACTTTACTTAGACATGTCGAGTAACTGCTACACACTTTACAAACAACACAAACACCCACAGTGGCATACTGTACAACCACCACTTCAACACAAACTGTGACTCTCTAAGAGTGCATCTTTAGAATTCTTAGTCAGATTTGCAAAATTCGGAATTCATGTGACCTTTTTTTCTGTTCAGACTTCAGAAAATAAATCTGATTCCAATCTGGATGTAGCAAAACATCTGATTTATGCTGAATTTGGCTGCCAGTCGAAACTGGGCCAAACTTCTAACAAGCAGAGCCTCAGTGGTGTGATATGGATTTTAGAAGTGGTTCCCCTCTAAATTCATGACGTCACATGCACGTCACGTGCACGTGCGCGCATGCCTGCCGCTCGGTGCTATACTGTATAACACAACATTTTTAATCTAATTATATTTCTTATTTAGTTACATTGTTAATTTGTTTTTATTTTTGTTTCAATTAATGTATGTTCCTTTGGGTTTTATATAAAATAACTTTACATAGACTTTATAGACTCACCCACACACAGTAAAGTCTGCTAGCTCCTTTGGGAACCTCTCCCGAGTCCCTTCGCTATGCAGCTCTGACAAAATGAGTGATTTAAACTCATGACATGAAGAGTGAGGAGCTGCATAGTGGAGGGAGAGGTTCCGAAAGGAGCTAAAAGTCTGCAAAGAATGCTAGGCGAGCGTAGGCTATATGCTGGCCGCATATAAGTGTAAATGAGCCTGCCTACCAGAGTATTGTTATGCAAAGCAGACAGGTAGGGGATTGAAGTGTTGACCGAGCCGTCGAGCCGTCACACAACTTGACGACGTGCGTGCATGCGTGTGTGCGTCCATACATGTCGGGCGCGTGTGTGTACAGCTTGATAATAAGTGTGGGCTCGCCGAGCCCAACCGAGCCCACGGCATCTCAGCCCTGCAGAGCCTGACACTAGAAGTGTTGCACACAAGAACACAGTGTTTAAAGTCTCACGAGCTTGTCAGACAACCAGGCTGAGCTGGTCCTGTTTTTGACAGCAAACTTTGATTTAGTTTTAGTCATAGTCTTTTGAATACATTTTCATTTAGTTGTAGTCATAATTTAGTCACCTGAAACGTTTTAGTTGAGTGAATATCATGAGATTTTAGGCGACTTAATCTACAGTTGAGTTTGTCAACTAAAATGTATTTTGGCAGGTCTTGATGCCATCGTAATGACAGATTTTTCATTTGGTTGCGTGCTGCAACGCGTTGTGAGCTTGTAGATCTGCTATTTTCAGCATGCAACACCGGAGAGCAACCAAACATAAAATGACTCTCTTCTCCACTAGTCCCTCCAACATTTTAGTCTAGTTTTATTTTGTTGATGAAATTGTCAATATATTTAGTCTTAGTTTTAGTAATCACAGCGTAGTTTTTATTTAGTATTTATTTAGTTTTCGTCAGTGAAAAAAACGCAGTCGACAAACATTTTTCGTCATAGTTTTAGTCAACGAAATCAACACTGCCTCACAGGTGATGGTCAGAGTCAGACAGAGTCCTGGGCCTCAGGTATAAGAGGAGGAGGGGGAACAGGAGCTGGGCTTGGGAGGGGCAGAGGTACACTCTGTGGCAAACAGTCACACCAAGGACAAAACAGGGGCACACTGTGCAGTACAGAGCATGATCATGACAACAGCGTCTCTATGCAGATTAATAAATGAGTTCAGACAAGTCAAACTCCATAACTAAAACACTGGGGGATTCATATCTAAACATTATGCAGCCTTATACGGTCATGGAGGATGAGCCATTGAGGATTTCAGTTTCGGATTAAAGTGAGCCTGTCCCCTCTCGCCAACAATAGAGGCACAAGTTCTGAGCCTGACCTATGATCTGGAGGCACAAAGTAAAACCCTCTTGCAAGACACAAAAGTTACTTAAACCACTTTGGAGACCAAGCATGCAACTACATTATAAGACTATCTAACCATGCATTTACTGACTACATTAAGTGCATTTCTTTACCGCTTGTACCTGGGGTGAGCAGTGAGCTGTGTGTGTGTGTGTGTGTGTGTGTGTGTGTGTGTGTGTGTGTGTGTGTGTGTGTGTGTGTGTGTGTGTGTGTGTGTGTGTGTGTGTGTGTGTGTGTGTGTTCCTCACCTACTGCCAGGCTGTGAGGCCGGATTTAGACTGCAGTCAAATCCAGCCCAAATCCGATTTGGTTCCCAAATCCGATCTTTTGGCCCGACTTTTCACACTGCATTTGCAAGTGACACAGATCTGATCTGTGTGTTCAGACTGATTTTAACAGCATCAGCCCAAAGCTGCCCTGTGGCGACATATCTGCTTTGGTTACCGTGGTAACGACGTAGGCGTCATGACGTTGCGTCTCAACGTTGGCGCTAGTTGATTACGTTCAGAAAATGCGACAAAACAAAAACAAACACACGTTAAAATATTGTTTTTTTTCTCTTCTTTTCTTTACTCTTGTGTTTCGCTCTTCCCTCTGGTTTTATCTATTTAGCTCACATGTTTTCTATCTCCTCTCTTGTTTTTCTTATGTGCTCAGTGCGCTTTAATCAAATAGTAAATACTTGCGCTCTGTAATGATGTCATTACAGCCGCGCTCGGGTCGCGCAGCAAGTGATGTTTGGCCAGTTTGATGTGACTTGCATGTGACTTGTGTATAACTATGGAGTGGATGTGGTTACTGCTTTCAGACTGAGACAGATGTCCTCAGATCCGATATGGATCGGATTTGAAACCACCTTTGGATGTGGTTTTTCAAAATCGTATTTCATGTGACCTGCATGTGACCTGTCTGGATTTAGACTATTTAAAAAAAATCGGATTCCACTTTTGATGTGACTCAGATCTGATTCAGGCTAGTTTTCAGTGGCATTGTAAAGCCGGCCTCAGGCCTTCTTGAAAGTGTTCAGGAAGAGAAGTTCTTCATAGGAAAACACACTTTATCAGATCTACAAGCTCACAATGGGTCGTAACGCATACAATCAACTATTTTTATCAGATAATTGTTGTAGAGGGGAAAAGGGGGCCGCTCTCCATTCCGACATGCTGCCATTCCGATATTGACTTCTAATTGTCTGAGTGGCGGCACTTCCATAGAGGTTAGGGTTTGGGTTAGGGTTAGGGTTAGGTATAGGGTTAGTGTCGGAATGGGGGGATGTCGGAATGGGGGGACGCACCCCCTGCTCGTTATGCATTCTAACATCATTTAAATGGCACAACTTGGACACACCCTCTGACTCAACAGACCACTGGTGAAGAAATGTGTGACACTGAGCACTGAGCTGGTTGTGTTCAAACTGGTCTGCCTTGTTTCCAATAAGGCAAACATAGCTTACTTCTTTACCCACGTTTTATTTCACATGATTTCAGCGCAGATGATTAGCTTAATGTGCAACATAGTTTTCTCACTCAACTGTAAACAAAATAGCCTACAGTTGTTGGCACATTTCTAAAGTGACAATTTAAGGACTTTTAAGACCAATATAGAATTGGCCAACTTTTCAAATATTACGTAAGAAGCAATCATTGTGAAAATGGCCTATCTACAAGCTCACAGCGGCCTTGCATGTCATGTAGTTTGGCTACTTTCACATTAGTCTATGATCTGTGAGTCAAACTAAATGTAATGCCTACAAGTCCTTGTCAAGGGGGGGAGGGGGGGTTGTGATTTGAGAACCCTTGCTCTAATAGTGTGTGGATTATTAAAAAAAAATCTTAGAGTTAAACACATTCAACGAACCGACTCTGGATGAAGAGTAAGTTTAAGTAAGATGAAACAGTACTGCAGTTTCCATAAAGAGCCTCTAGGTGTCAGTATAGGACCAGAGCATTACTATACATAACCCCTAGTGTGGCTGCTATAAGCGTGTTTCCTAAACCCACCAGGATTGAATTAAGACCCGCCTCGCAGAAACGCCCCTCTCCATAATCTTAAGTATGACATTGCATATGAACGTTAGTGCAAAGCATTACCTACTACCTACCGAACCATTACAATAATACACACAGAATACGGCCAAAGCCAAATCCCAAACTATAACAATCAGTAAGAGTTTTTAGTTTTAGCGCAGTAGTGACAAATGAATAGCTTTCTCAGTACGTTTTTCTCTTTAGCAAAGTTACAAAGTTTTCCCTTTTTTAAGCACAGTACAAAGTAAGTTTCAATTTATTATATATATATATATTTTTTTTTTCTTTTTTTTTCTTTTTTTTTTTAGCACAAATTAATAGCTGTGTATGTGGTGACAAATTAATAGCTGTGCATTGTGCAAATACAGGCTTTTCTCAGTACAAGTTTTAAGATTGTCTTCATGCCTTTACTAGGTCTGACTTTATCCACCCTCCATGTGTCCGGCAAGGATTTCAGCCACTCCTGGAAGTTCTGGCGTTTCCGCGAGGCTGGTCTTAACTCAAGCCTGGTGGGTTTAGGAAATTTATAAACACCATATGCACAACTACAGGCATGATTAATGCCTTATGCTGCTTGCTACTCCATGTCTGCCCGCTCCCTATGGGTACGCTATTATTGTATCCATAGGATATGCCTTGTAAAGGAGCGCTTGTTTTTGGTGGAGATGACTTGGAGAAGTGGGCACCTGAACAACTGGGCACTAGGGACATGTGGGCACTTGGAGAGGTGGGCACCTGGACAACTGGGCACTAGGGACATGTGGGCACTTGGAGAGGTGGGCACCTGGACAACTGGGCACTAGGGACATGTGGGCACTTGGAGAGGTGGGCACCCTGGACAACTGGGCACTAGGGACATGTGGGAAAGTGTGCAAGGACTGACAGATACAGATCTCCATATATGGCCATATCAGTTGGATCACTGAAGAATTAAGAAAATGGTTGTTTGTACTTTTGAACATTGAGGTGAGGTAATGTTGGGAAGCTGAAAGGATATTGATATTGGATGAGGGGTGCTAGTAGTTTCAGAACCACTCATCAACCTACACTAAAATCTTGACATTTTGACCCCATCTCCTCGCTTTGGAAATGTGTCACATTAACTGCGTTTACATGACAGCTTCATTCCAATCTGATCTAAATAAACCCGATTGAAGGTATTGGATCAAGTGTTTACATGCGATGAGATCAATCCGATCGGGTGTTTACATGTGCCCACTTTTAAATCGTGTTGTGACGCAAATGATTAAATAGATCACATTTCCCTGTATCCATTAATAATAATAGTAATAATAATGGAGCCTAATGCAAATGCACAGCCCCACCAAAGTGAAAAAATAATCTGCAATGCTCTTTTAATTAGATTATTGGGGATGTGCGTTGTTCTGTATACATGTATTAAGGCTCTTTTCCACCGGCAGCGATAACGATGACGATAACGACTTAAAAAAGTGGGTTTTCAATTGAAGTGGATAGGCAGCATCCACCCAACACCGATAAAGACAACGATAGCCGACAACTACATCGTTAGGATCAACAACGATGTGGTTAAGATCACAGTGATATGGAACTGGGTCTCTGACAAACAGCTCGAGGTGCGCTCTGCGCGAGCGGCTGTTAATTGGCGCCTCTTCACATTGATGTCCGATAACTTTATCGGACATCAATGTGAAGGCATAATTATCGCTGTGATATTTTATGGCTATCGTCATCGTTATCGCTGCCGGTGGAAAAGGGCCTTGTAATGGCAAAATATAGTGTACTGTGTCAACGTAATGTTAACTGTATGTCAAAGGAAGAGAGACAGACCGAGGGGTGTCACACTTCTTTGATGATGGGTTCCCAGATTGGGTTAACTGAGACACAGAGTAGGGGTGGCAGCGGTCACCGGATAAAATGCCTTCTCCCCTGTAGATCAACTGGCACTGTTCCAAAGAAAACAAACATTGTCTCTCACTTACCCCCGGACCCCCGGAGTCGCCTGGCTAGGTGAACTCCCGAGTCGTATGTTATATGAGACGACAGGTAAACCGCAACATCCCATCCTGTCCCTTGGGACTGCCTCCACTCCTTCCGTACATAAGTAATAAACATTACTTATGACCTATGCTGACCCCATGCCACATCTATCATTTCCACCCAAGATGTTTCCCATGCAGGTGCACCTTTGTTCTACAGTCCTGAGAGATCGTATATAAGGACTACTCACCCTGCATCAGATTGTCATTGCCATTCTCATTGTCAGTTTGTGCTTTGACCCTATCCATGGATAGTTGTAAATAGAACTTTCTTTTATTTGATACTTTTACATTGTTTTGAGTTTTCTCTATTCTTTGGACAAAGTGTTGTCTCGTCCTGATCATGATCAGCTTTGATTAAACTTCTTCTTCTACTTGACTTTCAACTTGTTCTGAGTTTGTCTTCTCTTTGATACATATTAAGTATCTAGTCCTTTGTGAATTTCCACCACATTTTGGTGTCAGAGTGGGATTCCACGACTGGACGCCGCGGCTAGCCTGGTGCGGTCCCTGACTGGCCAGCCACCCACCCCGTCTACGGCTTCAAAACTATTCGATCTGCCGAGGAGGGATTAAAGGGTGGACACCGGGCACGGTTCCGGGCTCTCCGCGGGGGAAACGGCGCTGGAATCTTCACACGGTGAGATAATTCACACACTTGTTTTGAAGACTATAATTAGAACCACATGCTTCTTTTCGGTCCTGACAAAAGTCTCTTTATTCTACGGAAAATTGTCATTTTTTTTCTTGTTTTATTCCCTCTTTTGGCCTGGGCCTAGACTAGGTTGTTTCTTGTAATTGCTTTATTATTATTTCTTCTTGCCGTTGTTATATTATTGCTATTCCGTGCAAGGAATACGGTTTGGTCCTTTTCTGAGTTTATGGGCTGTGAGTCACAAGCGCGTGCAAGTTTTTTTTTATTGGGGTGTTCCTTTTCGGGGAGCCTGGTTCCAGAGGTTGAGGCCCATACAGTTAATTATTGTCTTTGTGGGTGACTCTTTGGGGAACTTGGCTCCCGGGAGATGAGGCCCGTACTTGGGTGATCCTTGCGGGGAACTTCAGTTCCAGGAGTTGAGGCCCATACAATTAATTATTGATTCTCTTTGGGTGACTCTAGTGGGGAACTTTTTGTTCCCGGAGTAGAGGCCCATACAATTAATTACTAAATTCTCTTTGGGTGACCCTCTGGGGAATTTATTTACCAGAGTAGAAGCCCATACACTTAATTACTATTTTCTCTTTGGGTGACCCTCGTGGGGAACTTTTTGTTCCCGGAGTAGAAGCCCATATAATAAATTACTATTTTTCTCTCTGGGTGATCCTCGTGGGGTACTTAGTTCCCGGAGTAGAGGCCCGAACAGTTTAATTACTATTTTTTTTCTTTGGGTGACCCTCGTGGGGAACTTCAGTTCCCGGAGTAGAAGCCCATATAGTCAATTACTATTTTTGTGGGTGACCCTCGTGGGGAAATTAGTTCCCGGACTTGGAGCCTACACAATCGGTAAGCACGTTAGGGTTAACCCAGCACCTTAGCCTGGGCGGTGTGAAGACGTTCACATTGAAATAAGTTATATAAGGAAAATATCTGTCGACAGTTGTAAACTGTGCCTCGTGCCAGCCATAAACTCATGCCTTTAGCCCTTGTTATATGCCTTAGCCCCCAGGAACCTGACACTGTTTTATCTGTGCAAATTTGTGTGACGGAGCCGTTATTTATGGTTGTCTTTCACTCTCTTTTTACTGGTCTCCTCACATTTCCTTTTACTGATGTTAATCGTTTTGACCCCCAGGACCCAGGCTTGTCTTGTCTGTGCGCATTTGTGCCACAAATCCTTTTTGGTTGGTTATCTATTGCTCTCCTGTTGCTTGTTTTATTACTTTTTTTTAAAGTGATGCGGAATCTTCGTTAACACTTTCAGTGCCAGGGCGTCATATGACGTCCGACACGACCTTGGCAATGATGCCAGAAAATAATATTGGCGTCATATGACGCCAGATGCTTTTTTTTCATATTACAGTAGTACAGTGTTGGATCTATGCGGTAACCAAGATACAGCCCTTTTGGACGATGGGACGGTCGTCATGCATGACAATTCAGTGGCGTCAGTTCAGAACAAGCTAAGGTATGGCAACATGACTGGTGTCTGGTGAAGACACCAGTCATGTTGCCATACCTTAGCAACAGGCACGATGAAAAGTACATTTTTATTATTTCCCCCTGTCAAGGTATGGCAGCTGCATACCCCTGCCATACCCAATTGACGCCCCTGCATGACATCACACGCTTATGTGACGGCAACAGTCCAAATTCAAGCATGCTGATTGGCCGGTTCCCCCCAGAAACAAGGGTCTCAAAGAATTCAGTGACTTTTACCGTAAGCGGACACACAGCAATCAGAGGGAGAGAGAGATATATTGAGAGAATGAGCTAGAATTAGTTATAAAATCATTAGATGTAGTATTATTTAGAGAGATAGAGATAGAGAGAGAGATCGGAAGGTTTTACCTAGGAGGAGTGGGGGAAGGGAAGGGCTAGTTTCTTTGTAGGTTGGGGTCCATTTTGTAGAAAAAGAAAACGCCGTCCCAGTTACCGGACCGTTGCTCCGCTGATCAGAGAGCAAGTCATGGCCGCACATGGAGACCAAGCAGGCAGCCGAACCATGCCCCGTGGCCGTGGACACCAAGCCCGCAGCTGCCCAGCGCCGCCACCGACCATAATCAAAACCCGAAGCACCAGTTGGACTTTCGTTTGTTGCTGCGCGGCTGCGTTTGGGACTTGACTGAGGCGACGCGTGAGGATGAACGGTGATGCCGTTGAACGCTGATGCCGGCGATTTGAAGAGAATTCTGTGTTTTTGCTGCTGTGTCGGGGGAGCCAAGGAACGTCGCCAGCCATCCACAGTGGACGGAGGAGCTACGGCGGTGATCCGGACCGGAGGCAGGCTGTTTGGAGCAGTGTATCATCTTACGGCGCCCACCGGCTGCACCGATAGGTATGGCCCCGGAGAGCGGAGTTGCAGCGGGCGCTAATACACCCAAATGAGGCCGTGCGTGGACTTAGCCAAGGAGGACGACCCGGTCGCTCGGTGTGCTGCGATCAGCGAACCGGGTAAGCATTATAAAGCTATGCTTTTTACGTTTCAATATGTTCTATACGTCTGTCTGTCTTTCAATGTTATATGAGATCAGTGCTGTGTTCTGGGGACTCACCGGGGACTACCCTCCACACCTCGCCCGACTTGGCACACCCTCGCAGGCACGGCGCCGCCAGGCGCCGGCCTCTATACCTCCGTGATGGAGGAACAATAAAATATGAACGGCGTCTGCCCTCGTGAACCTTTCAAAGTAGCGTATTTGATAGGGATTATGTACTATAGCGTCTGCCCTGGCCAAACGAATAGTAGCTGATCGTATGCCCTCAAAAAAAGTCTAGAACACACCACTGTATGCATATCATAAAGTGTGTTCCTGTGGAAATGAGCCATGAATCTGTAGGTCTACTCTAATGCAAGCTTGTAATACATTCTTCAATCAATCAATAACCGATGTCAATAAGCCTGACCTGCTATTGTTTTTTTTCCACGTAGGGTGCATTTGGTAATATACAATTCAATTCAAAGGAGCGTTATTGGCATGAGAAAACATACGTTTACATTGCCAAAGCAAGTATCACACATACAATAAAACTAGACCAGGTCAACCTGGTTGTGCCAGACCCCCTGTCTGTCATCATCATTTATGACATCATGCCTTTTGTAGGCATGTCATCATCATGTCATCATCATATATACCCTTTATATAGAAAACCAGGACAGACAGACCGACATTTGCTTATGTAGGCCTACCCATTTCATGGGTCTGGCAAAAAACAGTTGAAAATGCTATGTCGCATTGTCATTGCCAGACCCATGAAATGGGTAGGCCTACATAAGCAAATGTCGGTCTGTCCGGTTTTTCTCCATAGATGGTCATGATGATGACATGATGATGACATGAGGGAGGGATAGACCGACAGACAAAGCCTTCATGTCATCACAATGTCACAAATGATGATGACATGAGGGAGGGACAGACAGCCTATAAAGGGACAGACAGCCTATAAATGTACCATTAAATTTATAGGCCCAGAGGGTTGGCAGAACCGGGGTCTGGCACAACCAGGTTGACCTGGTCTAGTTTTATATATATACAGGGTACAAATAGCAGCATTATTTTCCTCATAGTACATAAAGGTATCAGCTCTGTTTCATACTGTATGTGCAGTAGGTCTAGATGTCAATCCATGGTTTGTAGTAGGTGTATGAAGTTCCTCCAACTTCTTCCAGTAAGAATACATTTCTTTATAGTTTAGTTTTTTATTGTGTGTGTATACCTAGATAGATAGTTTAGTAATACAATCAGTGTGTGTGTGTGTGTGTGTGTGTGTGTGTGTGTGTGTGTGTGTGTGTGTGTGTGTGTGTGTGTGTGTGTGTGTGTGTGTGACATAATAATCTATCAAATCGATCTCAAATCTGTATCAAATTTGTATCAAAGCAGAGCCTATAGAATTCAGTGGCCACGTATATATACATATATACATTTGAAATTATTTAGACTAGTGAAAACAGCCGATCTACAAGCACACAACGCCTCGCTTGTAGATCTGCTGTTTTCACTACTTTTGTGCGACAGCCTTTGCTAAAGAACATACAAATTATACAGAAGCACGTTCATTTAGTATTTTGTATTTATTTCTATCATATACAGGGCCCGTGGAGTCTGACTGGATGGAGGAAGGATGGGAGCCCGATCTGCAACCAGACCAATGACAACGCAGAGGACAGTATGATGGCGGAGATAGCGAGAGCGGAGGAGTCAGACTTCTCTTCCTCACAGCTATCGTTCACAAGCCGGAGATTGCCATGCAGTGGTCAAAAAAACATTGCCATGCCGTACTTTCCCAGAACAATGGCAAGGAACAGGTACCAGGCCATTTTGAGGCACCTGAGGTACACACACACACACACACACACACACACACACACACACACACACACACACACACACACACACACACACACACACGGTGAACAGTACCATCTTTGACCTTTATTTGTGGTGCCTTTGACTCCTGAATGTTGGCTTGTTGAATGCCTTTTTTTGAGAATACAGTACAGTACAGTACTGACTTTTATATTATTTTATTTATTCTTTACTTGCTGCACATTTATTTTATTTTACTTTTATCCAGTTATATTTTATTTTTGTGAAGTCATATTTGTGATTTCTTTTTTTTTGGAAATATTTGTAAATATTGTTGAACATAAATATGTTCATGCTGGATGTGTGAGGTACTCACCAGGGTTAGGGTTCGATGTTGCCATAAAATAAAAGGTTGACATCGCTTTTCTGACTTTTTGTCTTCCTGACCTTCTAGACCAGGTAAAAACACAGTGAATTCACAGTGCATAGTTCTATCAAAATGTAAGGCAATTTCTACCTTCTGAGTCATTTAATACTTTTTCACTTTGCCCCCTTGAAACTAGACGATGGTACAATATTTTTTTAACTTTTTTTGCACATAATGAAAGTAGGCATGTCATTCTTTCTGTCAAGGGTACTTGTGTTCCGTTACCATTTACCAATTTGTTGCTATGGCTTCCTAAAGTTTTTTTTCTTTGAACTCAAATATCTCAGAATCTAGATTTCTGAGGTTATTGACTGGTTTGCGCAGTGCGCACTCTCGAGCACCTATCTCCAAAACCGCTCACCGAAATCACTCCAAAATATTTTTGGTAAAAAAAAAAATCCTCTTTTACCAAACCTCCCATTTTTGTTCCGATGTGAATATCGGATCATTTCCAATTTATTCCCTGGAATTGGGGCAGAAATGAATGGGACCTAATGGTGGCACTGGTAAGGGACGGGGGGCAGGGGGGGCTGGCACTCAAAGTGTTAAGTTTTTCTTATGCGGTACTTCAGTGGTTGCAGCCGTGAGCTTATACTTTTAGCCCTCATGATACACTTGACCCCCAGAGCCTGACACCGTTTTATCTTCATACAGGCTCCCGTTGGTTGATTGTCTGTTACTCCCTCTATCTACCTCTTTGTTACTCACCTACCTTTATCTGACCTCTAGTTGGTTGTTAGTTACACTGCTCAATTATTTACGAGCATTTTTTATCTGACTTTCAGGCTTGGATACGGTTTTCTTCTGTTTTTCTTGAGTTGCTTAACATCGAAGCTCTCGCTGCCTGGTTTTGACATGCTTCCATAGGCTCTCTGCCTCCTGGACACTGCTCTGAGTTTCATACTTTTAGCCCTCGCTCTGATGGGCTTCACTACGTCCACGATACTCACGTTGATATAATTGAATATTACCTCGCACATTGCACCCCAAACCAGGGGCTTCCTTCTGACTATCTCTCTCCCCGACTGGACTACTGACGTGACATTTTTATTTGCTTAACTTATGGTAGAAGAAAAGAAAAAAAAAAAGTGTGGGGTGCTATCTAGGGCTATTTTTAGTGTCAACATTATTAGGAGTTATATTGGTGCCAAGACTGTTTCACTTTAGTGGAGTTATAATACTACCAAAACTATTTTCACTGTAGTGGAATTATATTGGTGCCAAAATTATTCTTTAGTGTTTAAAGTTATCTTCACTGTCTTGGAGCTATAAGCGGCCAAAATGATCAGTGTTATATTGCTGGGAATTATATTAAAATAATTATATAAAAATGTATATATATATTATTGGACATTTCGAATTGTCTAATTAGTTATTAATTATTAAAGAAATATAATAATAATAATCACAATAATAATAATAATACATAAATAAAAATAAAATAAAAACATTGCTGCTATTATTGTCCAAAACACCTCTATTGGGACTGCTGCTATTCGATATTATTGTTGTCCTATTAATTGTTACAAAAAAAAAAAAAAAAAAAAAATCATTTGTTTTATTACTTCTGTTTTATAAAGTGTATTTCTCTACTGTTCACAAACTGGAAGGCTTATACTGATTGTAGAGGTTGCAGAGAGTAGGGAGAGAAACATGTTGAGAGGGGGTTATCAAAGAGCAAGTAACCCCAGCACTGGTTCTGCTTTGCTTTCTTGTTCAAGGGTGGACCCAGAGCTGGATTGCACGCCGTTCTCACCCCCACCTGCACCACCCAATGTGTCTGCTGCCTCGCCACCACAACCAAGCCCACCAACCAGGCTGCCATCGCCATCCTCCACGACCTCAACGACCTCCGCCACTTCCAGCTCCTCCAGCCAAGAGCCTCCCCAGCACCCTCCCGTAGCGGCCTCCACCCCCAACAGCCTGTATGCCGACACACAGCAAGCCATAGCCACTTCCACATCATCGGGAGAAGGAGGGGCGTCGGCTTCAGGGGCATCCGCTCCTAGCCCCTCCGATCTCTGTGTTGCACTACAGAAAGATATTAACAACATGATGGAGACGCTGAAAGCAGGTTTGGCTCAGTGCGCTCTCTTCAGAGCCAACCTCTGCCCGGACATTTCCACCGAACATAAGTCAAAGTTTGTAGGCTCTCCAGCGACCCTTCCTGACTGCGTCACACACATTGAACATGAACAGGTAGCTAATGACAAGGCTGTCAAAGCAAAGAAGAAGATGGAGGCCACTGTCCACGGAAAGGGTAGAGGATTTAGAGTAGGCAGGGGAAACAGAGGCTGGAGAGGGAGAAGGAGAAGGAGAGGCTTCAACAAAAACTTTGGGTCACAGCGTTCAGGCTATGACCACGATAGCTCTGATGACGGCCCCGACAATGGCGACAACGCTGACTACACTGAAGAACTGTGGGAGCCAGGGTGCTGCCGCAACTGCGGTCGCCAGGGCCACTGGCGAAACGAATGCCCAGAGCCTCCACATCCTCGCCGTTACCGGGCCAGATTGAGGAGAGAGGGACGCAGAGACGACAGAGACGACAGGAGAGGTGGGTGTGTCCAGGCTGATTGATGGCCTGACCAGGTGTTGCAATCCGGGCCTGGGGAAGTCCTTTCTGCTTTGCACTGCGACAGGGAAAGTTCAGGTGACAACACAAACATACACAGCCACACAGCCATGCAACCAACACACTTAAGCCAGGAAACTATTGACCAAGTAAGTCTGTGATATAATTGATGTCTTAAAAAAAAAAAAAAAAAAAAAAAAAAATGTGTGTAACAGGGAATAAGATTTTAAAATGTATTTCTTATTCTGACCGCTGATCTATATTTAGACGCAGGAAGTGTATGTTTTATACAGGACCTAATTCCTTTATGTTTATCAACGCTCCCATGCCAAAAAGCACCTAGTTCAATTAGTACGTGAATGTAACATTCATACAATTTTGAAGTACTTAAAGTACATTTTTGTAACAGAGTACGGTACTTATATGTTGTAGTGTTGATACATTTACTTAAGTAAATGTGGACTACTTTTAACATTTCACCAGCTATATGACCCTAAAATACAAGCTGCTACAATCTTAGAGCAGAAGGTTTTTCAAAATAGGTCTAAACGTGGTAGTTGGGACTGTGACACTGACAGTTGACGAGGACACACTGGACCTGTTTTCAATCTTTTCTAGCTGCAGCAGTGATTGTTCCTTGTGATGAATCTCCTATCAATCAATTTTACTTGTCTAAGGCACCTGTCGAGGGAGAAACCCACCGCATGGAGATTCTGAGAGGACCTGCATGATGCGAACAGTGCCGTCTTTGAGAGGGTAGCTTTGGAGCCAAATTCATACACCATCCTCGCCCAAATAACACCAGAGTGTTGTACCATTAACTTCTTGAATCCTTTTCATAGCGTCCAGCGGATGAGGCGAGTCAGTACTGGGTTGAGTTCATCTTCCAAGGTAATACCTGGGCTAAGTTTAGCCAAGGGTTCTTGCAACGTTCCTTCTCTCTTTAACGCTGCTTTAAAGGCAGACCTAGATAGTATTGTTGTCTTACGTGGACGGCCTGTGAGTGCCTCACGTGGTTTCGTGTTATTTGCACCTGACTGTGTATGCACTCCATGCTGTTTCGCTGTTGTTAATGACTCTAAAATGTGCCACCTGTCACTGCCATGTTGGCTATGCTATAACACACTGTTGCTTTGCATGTCTAACATCACTGTGAAACGTTCCAATGTTCTTAAGCCTGCTATGTTGCTTACTACTTCCTATTAACATAGAGATCTGCATCCTTGTTAAACAGGAATTCACTGTTGACGAAGAATTGCTTGATCATAATTGTCTCCAAACTGTTAACGCTGCTTGCATCCCTAGGATTGATCCCCCTCCTAGATGCTGACCTAGAATTGGCCTGTGACGGCTCATCTTCCGGGGACTCAGAGATTGGGTCCGGTAATAGCTGGAAGCTGCTTTCGGCTGCCATCGGCAGCTATGTCTCTGTTCAAAATCTATTCCAGGTGCTGTTAATCACCTACATCGCCGTCAAGGTAGCTGAGAGGAACACCAGGATCCACACGTCCCAGTCCACTGAAAGTGCTACCGCCCACCGCCACCAGTGGAAGGACAAAAGGAGGGCGAGGATGAGAAGCAGATGAAGTGCATTGACATGCACCGACTAGATGAATTGTGTTTGGCAACACAACAACGGATGACGTGAGGACAGCGCTCTCAAGTCCCAGTTTGCATTAAGCCCCTCCCTATCACTGTCCCTCCATAACACAGCTATGTGCTGTTACCACTGCCCCAACCAGCACACTGCTCTTTCTTGTACATCTCAAAAGACCTGCCCATGACACTTAAACAAGGTTATTACGAGTGGCACTGGCCGTAGGCAGCAAACGCTCTACCAACCTGCCTGCTTTGACCAAAGGTTAAAAGAAGGCCACCTCAACCCGTTCGGTGCCAACTGGATCGCAGAGGCTCTGAAGGACAGTGTGTGGTTACGCCATTTGAATTATGTACCTGACTATATGTCACGCTGTTCTCTGGATATGAGCCCACGAAAGAGACACTTGTGTGCGCATTCTATCAACAGCCTAACTGTAACATTTAGAATTACATCTGTCCGAATGTATGGCTCTTACTTCCAAATGGGTTGTTTCTTGTTCTTGTTTCTTGTTTTTATTCTTTTTATGTTCTCAGTAATATTTGGTGTAAAACCATAATAAAGTTTCCTTACTTTGTATATTCATAAAGCTTGCTATAACCTAGAGGGACTTTCCCCTCGGAAAAACAGCCCTTGCTATTTCTCTGTGTGATGTGTTTGATAAAAATTATACTACAGGTGTTTTCCTGAAAATGTATGATTTATATTATTCATTCTAGTTATTTTATTTAGTCATAATCTAGTACATTAGTACATTCATTTAATACATTGGGTATTATGCATGATTGGTTTTGTTATTATTTGGTTTATTGCATATCTATCTCATACGTATTAATCAGCCATATATTTTGTATGTTAATCAATAAGAATATTATTGTTTAAAAGGAGGGAATGTAATGGCAAAATATAGTGTACTGTGTCAACGTAATGTTAACTGTATGTCAAAGGAAGAGAGACAGACCGAGGGGTGTCACACTTCTTTGATGATGGGTTCCCAGATTGGGTTAACTGAGACACAGAGTAGGGGTGGCAGCGGTCACCGGATAAAATGCCTTCTCCCCTGTAGATCAACTGGCACTGTTCCAAAGAAAACAAACATTGTCTCTCACTTACCCCCGGACCCCCGGAGTCGCCTGGCTAGGTGAACTCCCGAGTCGTATGTTATATGAGACGACAGGTAAACCGCAACATCCCATCCTGTCCCTTGGGACTGCCTCCACTCCTTCCGTACTGATAAACATTACTTATGACCTATGCTGACCCCATGCCACATCTATCATTTCCACCCAAGATGTTTCCCATGCAGGTGCACCTTTGTTCTACAGTCCTGAGAGATCGTATATAAGGACTGCTCACCCTGCATCAGATTGTCATTGCCATTCTCATTGTCAGTTTGTGCTTTGACCCTATCCATGGATAGTTGTAAATAGAACTTTCTTTTATTTGATACTTTTACATTGTTTTGAGTTTTCTCTATTCTTTGGACAAAGTGTTGTCTCGTCCTGATCATGATCAGCTTTGATTAAACTTCTTCTTCTACTTGACTTTCAACTTGTTCTGAGTTTGTCTTCTCTTTGATACATATTAAGTATCTAGTCCTTTGTGAATTTCCACCACAGCCTTTAGGCCTATATTATCATTATTATAATCATCACATCACAGGCCTTCACAGGCTAAATCTCGATATTCTGACGGCCATCCAAATCCAATGTCCCAGAGAAAGTGAGAGAGGTCCTGTCGGGTTCATTTGAAGAACTATAATCCAGCATTTTGAGGTGGAAACATGGATAATTATAATCCAGAATTCTGAGGTGGAAACATGGAGAATTATAATCCAGAATTTTGAGGTGGAAACATGGAGAATGCACAGGCTTAATCATAAATGTGCTGCCTGAGAGTGAGAACCATATAAGTTTAATGTAACTTGGAGTTGGAGAGCAGAGCTGGAAAGTTATTAGTGAGTCCAGACCAGCTGTGGCTCTTGCATTAATTGGTTTGGCCTACTTTTACGGCTTTTTTGATTGATTGATTGATTGATTGAGTGTGTGTGTGTGTGTGTGTGTGTGTGTGTGTGTGTGTGTGTGTGTGTGTGTGTGTGTGTGTGTGTGTGTGTGTGTGTGTGTGTGTGTGTGTGTGCGCGCGCTCACGTAGGCTACACAGATATTCTGCACATTTATAGATTGATTAAAAAATGCGTTTATAAACTAAATAGACTAATGTGGTGAAACATCACAAAAAGTGCCACAATAATGGCCAGGAAGCATGCACTGAAAGAACATGATCAGATTCTAATTGGGTTAGGTGTATACATGGAAGGATTTTCCTTTTGATCGGGTCGTAAAAAGGTCTAGACCACCCCTCTGCATCCGATCAGAATTTACATTGGGTTGGTTTTGATCGGGTTTATTTAGCTGTATACATGGAGAATTAGATCGGGTTTATCTAAAATCTTGTTTTTAATACGATTAGAAGTGTCCATATAAACGGGGCTAATGAGAACCTTTGAAAATGTATATTCTCACTATGATGAAATATAAAAAAAAAAGGGACATTAGGGTTCATGTATTTAGCGACGTGTTGATGTTCTGTTGACATCATTGTATTCATCACGCAATGACATCACACTGTCATCATCACAACCTTGCCTTTATTATGAAATATCAACCAAACGAAAGGTAATTTGGCAACTTTTGACAACCAATCCAAAAGTGACCTCAGACCATTAGTTGTCGAAACTACCAAACAGATTGGAGGATTACAGCGACCGGCTGCCTCGACTGTGATTGCGCTGGTGCTGATACATTTATCAACAGTCATCCTTAATTGCGTAATTGCGTCCACTGAAACGTTACAATAGAGCACACACTACAGTGTGAGAAATGTTCCACTGGACGGCACATTTGAATGGAGGACCCAGTCTATACAACCATTCCTCTGTGGCAGTGGAGCACAAGGTGTACTCATTTGGAGAGAACTGTCATGGAAGGGACAGTGATCATATTGAAGTGCATGTCTTCAACACAGTGTCGTCAAGCTGGATGCCGTTGCCTCCAATGACAAATGGAAGAGGAGAACATCAACTTGAGGTTCCCTCCGATCGCCGGTGCCATACTACCGTGTTGATAGAAGATATCGTCTACGTCTGGGGAGGGAATCCTTGCTGCAAGGTTCTTTATGCATTTGATGTCAACACCCACAGATGGTTCAAACCCGATATTTCAGGGACCGTTCCAGAGGGGAGGTCCGGCCACTCAGCCTGTGTCTTGGGGATGGTCATATTTATCCATGGAGGATGGACCCAGACTGGTTACACTAATGACACCTACAAGTTGGACACCACCACGATGGTTTGGTCTTTAATTAAAGCCAGTGGGACTCCTCCACCTGCTTCAGAACATCACTCTGCCACCATCATAGGGACCAAGATGTTCGTATTTGGGGGCTGGGAGGGAAATTGGGTCTACTACAACATCATCAGAGTGTTTGACACAGAGACCAACTGCTGGCTGAACACGCCTTCTGCAAAGCTTCCTCCAGACAGACGCAACGAACATGCAGCCTTCGCCTACAATGGAGAGCTGTACATATTTGGTGGCTACAACTGGACCTCCACTGACTACAACAAGTACTTCAATGATCTGTGGAATTTCAACCCAGAGACCTTCTCCTGGAAGAAGGTTGTGCCCAAGGGGAAAGGACCGGATCTAATGTATGGTGCGAGCTGTTGCATAGTGGGAGATCGTATCATCATCACTGGGGGATGCAAAACACCCAATGACCTGTATATCTTAGACCTCAGTCCTAGTCTCAAGACTTTATGCAAGCTAGCAGTTATTCAGTACGGTCTGGAGCAGTGGGAACTCCCACACAACATCAGGTGGGAAATGGAAGCCATGAATATGAACAGCAGCAGAAAAAGAAAAACGTCTGCAAAAGAACAGAGACGGCTCCAGAGACTTGTGACTGGGGGGGCTATGGGGGGGCTGGCTTTTATAGAGCGGGGGCTAATGAATTTTGGCAACAAACAATAATGAATAATACTATTACGACAAACACAATTCTCTCGCTTAGGGTATTGATAACTGAACAGACAAAATCATTGGTAGATGCAGGGTTCGAGTTATGTGGGGGCCAATGGGGGCTTAGCCCCCATAGATAAAGTCTGGGAACCCATAGTCAAAAACCCCTATGGGGTCTCTTTTTTTCCCAAGTGTTTTTTTTTTTTCTCCCCTGCGCTCTCTGGCTCTCATCAACACAAACGTAACCTCTCAGTGGCATGTAGGTGCTATTTGGCTACTATTTTCCAGGACAATTTCAAAATAAACATGTTGAATGATCAATTGTATAGATGAAAAAAATAAAATAAAGACTCTTGTTTTGAAATGCGCTTCTGTGCAGAGAGGAAATGGCTTTCATAGGACGAGCCTTTAACGGTCGTCCACTCTGTCGTCAGTGCGTATCTTGCGCCCTGATGGACTCGTGGTGAAATTAACAACACAGGCATAAAGGAATATAACAGAACACCAAGACAAGACCATGTAGGCTATAAAGGCATTAAACATCGTCCTGCTCGTCTCATCGTCACTCAGTCAACAATTGGTGAGTGAGTCGTGGCTAAAGTTGGAGTAATGATGGATGCTATGCTGCTAGCTAACACTGTTTTGGCTAGCGTTGTGGACACATTGTATGGGTCCTGAAAATAGCAGATCTAGAAGTTCACAACGCAGCGCGAAGCGACTCCTTGTGAGCTTGTAGATCGGCTATTTTCACTTCTACTTGTTTGGGTTTAGTTTCTCTTGGTTCACGGGCTAAAACGTTTGGGAAGCAATACCATAATGCTTGCTGTAGTAGAACAGTGGTGTAAAATTAAGTAGATAACTGAAAAGCTTTTGGAACTGAATGATTATATGATACTGGTGTTGTCTGTCTGTTGGAGTGTTGGTACCAAGAATTCCATCTACTATAACTATATAGACTATCTTGCTGGCTGGTGCATGTGGAAAGGGGCAAAGTGAAAGTGTAGTGTGCCGTTCCCGATTGTTTAGCAAAAAAACCCCTGCGGAAACCCCAATAAAATGCGATAAAAACGCAATCAAAACCGCGAAAAACCGCGCGTGCATGACCCCCCCCCCCCCCATGTAGGGCCCCCATAGCTCTGGGAGTATAACTCGAACACTGGGTAGATGCCAACTCCAATCTGATCTGATAGGGTTTTTGTAAGGCTGAAGACGCTTTCCAGCATAGTGA
This sequence comes from Nannobrachium achirus, assembly GCF_963921795.1. NCBI lineage: Eukaryota > Metazoa > Chordata > Actinopteri > Myctophiformes > Myctophidae > Nannobrachium > Nannobrachium achirus. The sequence continues at coordinate 59,040,317 of NC_137827.1, forward strand.
CAGTGTAGAACAAACTGTCCCTATAGTATGGTTACATAGAAGTCAGTCAATTGTCTTTCACATATTCATATATATTTCATTTATTTATTCCATAAATTATTTTCATCACAATTTATCAACAACTGCACTGCCCCCCTAGCCCCCTCCTGGAGCCGTCCCTGCTAAAAAATAATGCAAACAAACAAGACAAGAATGATGACTCGCTGGTAGGGCTGTCACAATTATTACATAATCATCTAATCGTGATTATTTGACATTATCGCAATTATTTTGTCATAATCGTCATAATCGTGAATGTTGAAAAATTTCCAAAATAGTGGAAATAGCAGATCTACAAGCTCACAACGCGTCACTAGATCGGCTATTTCCACTATCAAAGTTATTTTTTAAGTAGTAAGTTGTCAAATATGTCAGTAATTTCTTTGTATATTTAGGTTATGTGTCATATCTACCATGTACAACTTCAAAGCCTAAAAGCCAAACAGAAATGTAATTATCAATGACAAAAACACAATTAAATCGTTAATCGCCAATTATTTGAGTGACAATTAATCGTCATGTAAAATGTCGTATCGTGACAGCCCTACTCCCTGGCATAACCCACAGATCACTAAAGCACAGTCCATGATGCTCTTCTGTATTTTACAGAATGGACGATTTTAAAGCATGGCTGCCATAGTTTTGTACTTTTTCTGTGTTGTATGTGTCTATGGAGTTAACATTACTCTAATAGGCCCCCAGGTGTGGTTATAATATATCTTCCCTGTTTATTTTTATTTTTTTCCTGAAAGCTGAAAGCCACTGAGTCAAAAGGCCCAATCGAAAAACACCACTTTAGTGACACAACATCCTCCCCTTTTTACTGTACAACAACAGCTGTGGGTGTGGCTTCAGCTGGGTCACCACTCACCTGAAAACCATGTATACTTCACAGATCAGATCAGCTAACACAGGGAAGCTGACAGAACCTTTGCCTCACCTCTTCAGACTCCAACTTAGCCCATTCCACTTGCCTACCCTCAATGACCATACATGTAATTTACATAGCATTCTTTTTATACGGTAGACCTATGTCAGCCCTTTTTTAGTGTGTTTAATAATTAATAATTATAATAATTAATTTAGCTGATACTGATACCGATATTTGTTCTAATTGATATGTACTACAGTATGTACTTATTTCCCCCTTTTGTGCTAGGGAAACAAACACATCTTCATTAAAATAAATAACTGTCAGCTTTATTTGTCGATATCGTTATTGAACGAAAACTGCAAATATTGGCCGATATCGGCAGATACGTTTTTTTCTTCTTTTTAAACCAAATTAAACTAAACTTGTCAATGTTAAAACGTAATTGTGTGGATTTACTGTATTTTTATTTTTATTAATAGTTGTTATGATCATTCAACTATAGTGTACATTGTAACATTTTATGTTTTATCAGCTTATTGGCCATGTAAGAAAAGTAGGGGATGCCCAAAATACTCACCGTATAATACGTAAAGTAAAAATAAAAAATAAATAAAACATAAAAAAACACTTGAACATTAGCTACAACACAATGCATTGTGAGCTTTTATATTCTTCATTCTTGACCCTGACTTCCCGTGTATGACATCTTTAAAATGATCTCATGTGCAATGAAAGGGAAACATCGCACCTGTGCCCAAGCTATCAAACACAACACACGTGCACATCTCCTGGTATGGGCCGTCCTGTCCGTGACAGCTGGGGTGGAGTCGGTTTCTGCGTACTTTCTATGACGTTAGTCTTGTGTGACGTCAGACTCTTACTACGGATATAGGGACACACAAAGTCGGACGTAGGAGGGTTATAGCACCGCTTAAAATAAAAAAAAATAAAAAACCCACATCAATATTTTGGAGCGAGCATGTGTGTATGTGTGTGCAGTACGTGCGTGCAACGCATGCTTGCCTTTGTGCACGTGGGCTTGCGTGCATTAGATTAGAAATTGATATTCCAAAAACAGAGGTGTCAGTTCAGAAAAAGCTAAGGTAAGGCAACATGACTGGTGCCTTGCTTTGCGCGTGTGCAAGGCACCAGTCATGTTGCCAACTTGCCATACCTTAGCAACAGGCATGATATATTTTTTCATGAAGTAGGCCCTAACCCAAACCCTACATTTTATTTCATTTGTATTTTTTCGGTTGTTCAAGTACAGCTGGCATGTTAGTAAACGTGCCACAATTCACAATAATGCATTGTACCTGTGCAGCTGACCTGTGGAACCTGGGAATATACCATTTTGTCAAGATGGGGAGAATACAAGTGTGGAGAATATAATCATAATACCTTGTTAAAGTGACCATTTTGTATCATTTTTACTTATTTTACTGTAATTTAACAACATAATAACCAGCACAGAGACAAAGAGACATTCGTGGATTTATATTTAAAAGTAACTTTTATTTTCCCCCTGGACCCAGGGTCTGGCAGCTGCATACCCAATTGACGCCCCTGTCCAAAAATAGCTCCTTGCTTGGGGATGCGCACTTATCTTGTCTCTCGTTGTGGCGTCCCTTTATGTTGCTGTGCCTGAGCCTTGTTTCTACCCAAAGGAGCGTTTAACAGTATTTCATATCTCAGATGTCACAGCTGACTGCGCTGAATCCAGGAAGTGTCACCCTGCCCCTTCTGAGATCAGCCAGAGCCTGTATTGATTCACTGGATCAACCCCTTCCTTCTCAAATTTGAGTGATTGTCACAATTACGTATACACTCTGCCCAGGGAGCAGATGATGGCGTACAAATCATCAAAGTAGTGGTGCTGTGGAAATGGTGCTTGCTGTAGTAGGGGTGATAAGCCCCTTTTCCACTGGCCCAACACCACACCACTCCACACCACACCACCCACTTGTGCCAGGTTTTCCACTACAAGGACCTGGGTAGAGTGGTGTGAAAGTGGTACTAAACGTGGTACTAAAAAGTATCCAATCTAGAGTAGGTCTGAGCTAGGCCAAACAGGGCCAAACACTTCATAATGACTGAGCACTCACTGACTTTTCATTTAGACCACCAGGATATAGTTGTAATACATCTTATATTACATTTGTAAACTGCAGCCAGCGGTTTTTGTTTGTCAGTCAGTTTGTTACTCAGACACGACCAAATGCAGCACTCCAATTGGCTAGGAATGATCACGTGGCACAGCCCATGGATCTGTAACCCTACACCAGCCCATACAACAAGCCTGAGAGAGAGAGAGAGAGAGAGAGAGAGAGAGAGAGAGAGAGAGAGAGAGAGAGAGAGAGAGAGAGAGAGAGAGAGAGGCTTTACAGTCCCCGTGGGTCTAAACCGAAAGTGAAACTTTACAACGCCAGAAGGCAGCAGAGCAGTCCTCAATTATTCATTATTTTCCTCACCGACACCAGGAATAAGGGACGTGTTTCAGCCATAGGTTTCAGCTCAAACAGCCTTCATCTGCTTTGTTCTAGATGCAACCATGGAATAATTATAACTTTAATTGAAAGCACTTGGTCAACTTTGGAATTGGAAGCCAAGCCTGTGTATCCTCCTCTATCCTAAGCTATAGTATGCTTCCCCCCCCAATTTTTTTTTTTTTAACTTTGTTTTTTTAATTTCTTTTTTTTTTTTTACTTAACTTAACTTAACTTTTTTTTAGTAAAGAAGCGGGCGTGGACTCTAGATGTGAGCGGGCCGTAGGCCCGCGAACCTCTAGTGATAATAGATTCTATTGTGTTATAACCACTAATATAATGTATTATAACTAGAGGTTCGCGGCCCTTCGGGCCGCTCACATCTAGAGTCCACGCCCGCTTCTTTACTAAAAAACAAAAAAAAAAAGGAAAAAAAAAAAAAAAAAAAATTGGGGGGGAACTATTGTGCCGCAGCACGTTTTCGGTCGGACATATTTGACCGCCGGACGCACTTCCGGTTAAGAACTCCGTGTGCCACGGTCGTGTCTGACAAACAAATAAATACCACTGGCTGCAGTTCTAAAATGTATGTATAGATGTATTATACTTATCATAGTAATACATTAATACTTTATAAGTGTATTATAATCACAGTTATAATCCATTATAGTGTATTATAATTTAGGATAGTTGTAATACAAATGTATAGTGTATTATAATCACAGTTAAAAGGGTGAATTTGTTTCTTACCGATATAGGGGTACTTTTGTGTAATGGAAAATGTAGATATTTTTATTTGGTGTGGTGTAGTGTGGTGTGGTGTGGTGCTAAAGCTGCAGTCGAAAAGGGGCTATAGTGCATGCACAAATCCACTCTAGCCCAGGTGCTGGACAAACAGCAATACAAGAGAAGAATAGAGTCCGCAACACTGGTATACTCAGCTCTGTTTTATTGCTTCAACGTTTCGATCCGTTTGGACCTTCTACTATTCCTGAAGAAGATCCAAACGGATCGAAACGTTGAAGCAATAAAACAGAGCTGAGTATACCAGTGTTGCTTGCTGTAGTAGGCCATATCTAGGCCAGATGTAGGCCACGAACGAACGTACGTACCTACGTATGTATGTATGTATGTATGTATGTATGTATGTATGTATGCATGTATTATTATATAGTTCTCACAGTTTTGTGGCAATTATCATTCATATTACTTTTATTGACACTTCCCTGTTAAAAAGTCTTATTTATTATTAAACACACTTGATTTAAACCGACACGTATACATTATTAATGGCCAGAAAGAGGTTGACATCATAGTTTTTAATTTCTTTTAAGTTTTTATAAATAAAAAATAAAATAAAAAAAACATCTTATTTAGGGTCCTGACACGGCTGACTTATAGTTCGTCTCAGTCTTCTTGGTGTCTGAGGGTGTGGTGGTGGACATCAGCTCTTCTGGTAGGGTGAGGGTAATGGGCACCAGCCTCTCCCCCGCCGTGGTCTTGGCTGTAGTGGAGGTTCTCCCCTCCTTCTCGGTGGTCTTGGACATTGTGGAGGTCCTCTCCTCCCCCGCCGTGGCCTTGGCTGTAGTGGAGTTCCTCTCCTCCTTGGCGGTGGTCTTGAGTGCTGTGGCGACGGTCGACAGCAGCTCTTCCCGTGGCGGGGTGAGGGCAATGGGCACCAGCTTCTCCCCCGCCGTGGTCTTGGCTGTAGTGGAGGTCCTCTCCTCCCCCCTGGTGGTCTTGGACGTTGTGGAGGTGAGGGTAATGGGCACCACCCTCTCCTTGGACCCCGCAGGGTCCTTTTCGCAGGGTGCCTGGATGCACAGGAGACCCCCGTCCAGGGAGCAGGTGACAGACTCGGGGTTGACGCCTTCGGGGAGGTGGAACTCCTGGCGGAACTGGTGGAGGCGGTGCGAGCTGTGGCCGTCCACTTCCTGTTTGCTCTCGGAGCGACCGCTGACCCGCAGCTTCCTGCCCAACTGTCCAGGAGAAAGAAAGGCCACAGTTTATAGGACTCTGCTTCTCACACTGATTTCAACCCATCTACGCCTGAACGCAAATCTGTTCACTTTAGATTTTAACCACTTCAAGCATTGTTTTATGCTTTAACTTTTTGAAAAATAGCAGATATACAAGCTCACTGCAAGCTCGCAGTGAGCTTGTATATGTGTCCGAGGCTGGAGAAACCGTCCAAATGTCGGCAGTTTTAAAAGTCAGAAAACGCGAAAACAAGAGTGATTTAGTTTTGTCTTTGTTTTTTGTTGTTTTGATATAAACACAGTTTGAATATATTAGAGGGTTTTCATTCCATAAGATATCTTTGTTAAGGTCGCTAAATGGCAACATTAGTGTAGCAAAGTTGCCTTGCTTTGGGAGAGTTTTACTGCTGTTTTAGGAGGCGGAGAATGGAGCTCTTTAGATTTGCATAGCGATTTCACGGGAGCGCGATTGGTCTAAGGAATGCATTGTCTCGTATTTCAGCACGCCCATACAGCGTGCTATCTGCTTGTAAACAGTCTACGCTGTAACTAACTTCATCTCGCTAATGTTAACGGTTTGCTGAAGACAGTATTCTGGAAGGATGTATTTTTTTATGTATAGCCGAAAGGGTGCGCAGCCGTTCCTGCCTCGTAAGGGCTCATTGGTGACATAGCGTCAAGCGTCTCCTCCTCCTCCTCACGGTTTATTAATTGTTTCGCTGGCTTTAAGCATTAAATAAATAAACTGCTGAGAGACTCTGAACTCAGCGTTTACATTACAAATCATAGAAGGCTTCTGCTTAACACAGTAGCCTACGACCAAAAGAAGAAGGCGGGGCTTTGTTATACTACAGACTAGTGGCCGAGCTGCGAGATACGCGTTAGCTTCACGCAGTTAGCAGTGGCTAACGGCTAACGCTAACGTTAGCTAGCGCTAGCTGCAGGCAAACGCAGGCATCGTATACACAACTGGAATTGTTGCTCTTCTACAAGCTCACAACGCGGGCGGTTAAGCCTGTCAGAACCGTCAGATTATCCTTCTGACTGAAGTTACACAAACACTTTATTTTTTCTTCCTATCGCCAAAATAAAAGTCTGGGTTTCCGAGGCTACACAAACACTGATGATGTTACATGTATAGCACAGAGTTAGCTGGCGACCAATTTCGATAGGTCACGAGTTACGGTGTTGCGCACGTGCATTCCCTTAGAGCAACGTGGACTGACGAAAACTGGTGCCCCATAGAACTTTGTGCCTTTGTGGTTAATGTATGTTTTGGACTATTAAAATCAAAATCTACAAAGCAACTAAAGTTTAAAACATACATAAACCACTTTAGCCCTATGTTATACCAAGGCTATTTGAAAATAGCCGATCTACAAGCTCACAACGCATTGCGGTGCGACGCGTTGTGAGCTTGTAGATCTGCTATTTTCAAACATTTTGTACTTTTACTTTTGGTACTTTAAGTACATTTGGATACCAATACTTTTGTACTTTTACTCAAGTACATTTTTAATTCTGGACTTTTACTTGTAACAGAGTGATTCTACATTGCAGTATTGATACTTTTACTTAATTATAAAATGTAAGTAATTTTGTAACACACTATTTTAGTGAAAAATAAAAACTACAAAAAGAAGAAAATGACAGGATGAGCATATAAGGAGGGGAGGAGGTAGAAAAGACCACTGGCCACTATTTCTGACATGGCACAGGTCTACTACTAAATAGTAGTTTTAAATAATTGTAGTAAATAAAAGTAAATTTGAAGTTGACAGCTACCACTGTGGGTGTGGTTTGACTTGGGGGAGTGATTTAGGGGTGTAGGTAAGTACCTATTGTCCCTCCCATTGTCACACCCACTTCTGGCGACCTAGAGGTGTAAAAATGTTCCTGGCATTCAAATGGCTTTTTAAGCACTTTGGGGTTTATGGTGTAACAAGTTTAAAATGTCCATAACTTCTTCAAATATGCTCCAATTCCAACAAATGATACATCATATGAAAGCTTAGATTCTGTACTTGGATAATCTGTACAAAAAAGAAAAATGACCAATGCAGACATAAGGAACAAAGTACCAGACCTAGTCACATATCTGCTATTTTTAAAAAATCTTGAACATTTGTGAACACGCCGTTTAATATATTTTGACCCGATTCTATAAATGTTTTCTAAATCCTTCTTCTAAATCAGCGGTTCTGAAACGTTTTCATGTCAAGGACCCCCAACATACATGTATTTGGTCGCAGAACCCCCATCACAAAATATGTTGTTCCAGGGACCCCCCGGAAGCAAATATTTGAGTTACAAATGTTCGCCTTTAAAAAGATATATTCAAAGACGACGTGAGCTTTCTATATCTGTTTTACAATAGCTAATAAATAATTAAAATAAATAAGCAAATAAAATAATTCCAGGTCTTAAAGGGTTAAGGAACTGCGGGAGTGTACAAAATGGACCATTAGAGGTCTCTTTTAGAGTTACAGAACCTGTAAGGGTCCATTTGGGAACCCCTCATGGAACTCTGTTGGTTCCCTGACCCCCTTTGACAAACACTGCTTTAAAGTTAAAGTCCCTCTATTTGTCTACATTGCTTTATGCAAAATATCCAACCCTTGAATTGTTGATGCTGAATTCCAAGCAGGGACACACTGGGTCCCCAGTCTTTGACCTCCCAGTCACAGGGCGGACACACGGACCACAAGGCCATTGAACTTTAGGGTGACTTGTTGAAAATGTTACAATAGTATTAGTACTAATGCAGTAATTATTAGTGCGACTACTTACTTTACAATAGTACTAGTACTAATGCAGCCATAATTAGTGCTACTAGCCTACTACTTATACTTTGAGCGGTGCTCCTGTAAGGAGCTAACCGCTCCTACATCTGCCTTTGTCCCGCGTCTGTTTGCAGTCCAGGGTCACTTTGGCCAAGCTTCGCAGGGCGCTTAATGAAATTAACTCATAATAGCACCGCTCACTTCACACTGGGTGTGATTAAAAAAAAAATACTAATACTAATACTACTACTACTCATCACATCTCCCATTATGCCATGTAAGGCTATTGTTTTGCTTTAAATGTGTTTATTGCACCAAAAAGGTGACAAAGGCAGAAATGTATGTAGGAAGATATTACATTCTAATCAAGCAATTAAAGGAGATTGTAGGCACTGGATTAGTGCTAAGATAGATTCAGGAGCAGATAGTATTTATTATAATTTTTTTCTTCATACTGTAAAGACTGTTCCCAGACTTTACTGTAACACTTGTCAAATGGACTTGAGTTGCACTGTACTTGAACCGCTTAAAAGAAAAAAAGAAATGCAGGCCACAACAAATCCCCTTCCCAAAAATAGCGGATCTACAGTACAAGCTCAGCTATTTTTGTTTAATGTTCCCCCTTGCCAATAATGAAACCATAACTCCACCCACCTGTTTGACGGACAGCTCCTCGGGGGTGTAGTGCTTGGTGTTGAGTGTGAGCGCAAAGGCACCGCCCTGGTCCTCTTTCATCTGGAATGTGATTGGCTCCAAGGAGGAGCCCGCCAAGGAGGCCGGCGCCGCCGACTGGTCGATCTCCTCCCAGATGCGTTGGTGCAGGCGCTCCATGTAGTCCATGTTCTGTTTCATCAGCTGGAAGTGACGCAGCATCTCCTGCTCCAGCTGGTAGAACAGGGGCCGTGTCTCGGGCCAGAGGCTGCAGACGGGCCAGTGGAAGTCCCTGAAGGGTGACATCAGCAGGGAGGCGGAGCCGAGGGCGGAGGGCTGGTGGAAGGTGCTGAGCATGGTTTAGGTTGGCCTCCGGGCAGTTCTAGCTCTAGTCTACACACTAGTTTAGTTCAACTTAAAAAACTAAGGTTTCCTCACGTTAGGGTTTCCTCAGAAAGAACTCTGCTCAAAGCTAATGATGTGGGCTTTAGAAGTTAGATGTCCTCTGGTTTAGCTGGCCTTCACTCTTGTCTTCCAGTCTTCTGCTGTCTCTCTCTGTCTCTCTCTTGGTTCTGTCTTCCCTCTGTGAACGTCCTGGCTTTTTATACCCTGATGGAAAGATCCAGTTACATTCCTGGCAGGATGTCGTGTCTGTGTGTGTGTGTGTGTGTGTGTGTGTGTGTGTGTGTGTGTGTGTGTGTGTGTGTGTGTGTGTGTGTGTGTGTGTGTGTGTCATATTCTAAAATTGTCCCATGAGGTTCCCTCTCCAGGGGTGTCACACCACATTCTGGGCCCTGGGTACAAGATTCACTGCGGGCCCCCCATGGATGTTCTTCATAGGGGGAGGAGCTTTAACCCATTTAGACTGGGAACGCATTCTTACGCATTATTTTGTGCTTTAACTATTGAAAAATAGCAGATATACAAGCTCACAGCGCGGCACCGAGTGTAGCTTGTAGATCTGCTATTTTTGAAAAAGTCTTTGAATATTTCAAATCCTTCTGAGGTTTTTTGAAAAAAAAAAGGACCCACAAATGTATTTGACCACAGATCCCATCTCATAATATTTAGTTCCAGGAACCCCCCAGAAGCAACATTTGAGTTACAAATGTTCGCTTAAAAATACGTATTTGAAAGATTTAAAAAATAGCAGATCTACAAGCTCTATAAAATACCTCCCCCCCCCCCCCCCCGCCCCTGTCCCTCTCTCTCTCTCTCTCTGACAACATTCAAAGTGTGTGTGTGCGTGCATGCGTGTGAAATTCCTAATAGAGACTTCGTTCCATTTTGAGCACAAAGGGTCTGTCAAGGTTGACTCACACTCTCAAAAAACATATATGACAGAAGCATTACTGGTAGTAGCCTAGCAGTAGAAGACATCAGCATTAATATTCTTCCTGTGTGAATGACAAATAAAACAAATTGAACTATTGTAGTATACAGTATACACCCAGCCATGCTTTGTCTGTTTCAGTGGCGTTTTGTTTGACACAATGGTGAAGACCTGGCATTTCATCACCAAGGCACCACATGTGGGGGAAGGGCTGAGTCGTCTGTGCTCTGTTGTGAGCTTGTAGATCGGCTCTTTTCACTATTTTCACTAACTTTTTTAATTCATAAAATGTACTTTGGTCCAAGCTGTATGGTAGTTAATACAATATAACTTATACAATCTGTATGGAAGAGTATGTTAATAGAATATAACTTATACTATCTGTATGGTAGAGTATGTTAATACAATATAACTTGTATGTTAATAGAATATAACGTATACAATCTGTAGAGTATGTTAATACAATATAACTTCTACAATCTGTATGGTAGAGTATGTTAATACAATATAACTTCTACAATCTGTATGGTAGAGTATGTTAATACAATATAACTTGAGTATGTTAATAGAACATAACTTATACAATTGGGGTGGTTGAATTTAGTCTCCCTGCTCTCCAAGTGAGACTTTTAAGCCCCTTTTCGACTGCAGCTTTAGCACCACACCACACCACACCACACCACACCGCACCACATACAAATATCTACATTTTCCATTACTCTTTCTTTTTTTTTTGTCTATACAATCGATCATTCAACACATGTTTATTTTGAAATTGGACTGGAAATAGAAGTAGCCAAATAGCCCCTACTTCATGCCACTGTCAGAGCCTCTACTTGCCAAGGGGCAATATTTTTCCCCCAACCCCCCTTTAGGGGGGGCGGTGGGGGTGTGGTTGGACCTGGGGGAGAGGGTGCGGCCGCACCCCCAGCACCCCTACTTCCCTTGGTATTGGCGGTGTGGTGTGGAGTGGTGTGGTGTTGGGCCAGTGGAAAAGGGGCTGGTCCTGTCTACCAATCAACCAATTCATCCCCTGAGCAAGTAGGCAGGCTCTACTAGCTCAATGGTAATACAAATTCAGCACGGAGACCCGGGTTCAAATGCAGGGTAGAAAATGTCAATTACATAGTGCAGCTTTCATTTAGAAAAAAAGAAAAGAAAACTACATATACATATATAAAATGTAGAGATACAATTGAAAATGTGCCCAAAATAGAGCCAGGGTCACTGTGGTTAACATTCTTTATTTTTGTATTAACCAGTTAAATTGTGAGATTATCAAACATGAATATAAAACATATCAAAACATTTCACAAAAAGAAATGCCGGAACTGAACAAAATGTACCATAATTATGAATGAATGAATGGGAAATCAAACGCAGTCAGGGATTTGACAGGCTACAGCTACACTGAATAAACTGTTCTGCAGTACATTATGCTGCAAAGTTTGACTGTATATATTTTTACACAGTATACACTGTAGGAGCAACCAAAATGTATTTGCTTATCAATACCAATAAGAATAAGAAGGAATCAACACAACAGAACATGAACAGGAACTGTGGGTGCAGTTTATATGAACACACGTGTCCAACGTTTTGGACACAATTAGTGTTGTGTTGTGTCTTGAGGACATGGCATGGCTACTGTCCTTTAATAATTGTACAGAGGTCCAGACATCACTCGCTCATCCACTGGGTCACCCCAGTTCCCCATTCTGAATTCCCATGGACGTGTTTCATATCGCGCCATGCAGGAATCGTGGTCCAAAAGCAAACACATTGTCCCGGCGATATGGTCAGATAGGTGGCGAATGTATCGTTTTTACGATAGTCAGTCACATATTTGATACAGTCGTTGCCATTTTCTCCGCCATCAGTTGATGCTTCGCATTCATGAGTCAAACCGCCCGGCTCATGTGTTTATTTTTGGAACATGGTTTATGGACAGAGGGGTCCGCGCGCATAGGGTGGATTTTTTTTCGCCACCTGTTTTTTTCTTAATCCTTGAAGGGTATATTTTAAGATTCTGCCAGGTACCAAGCTGAAATATGTTCTCAAGGGGTTCATTTTTAATGATTTCTTATACCTACCTACCCATTCACTTACTATACTGTACAGGGAAAAAAAAGACGCCAACAAAAAAATCTCCTTTAAGTAGCAAGTGAGGTAGGTGTCTATCGTTTATTGTGAATCTGAATCCATTGCAAGCATTTGTTTTGCACAAAAAACATCCCTTGGCCTAAAAACGGCTCCCCGAAAACTATGGTTTGGTGATGAAAAGTGATGAGTCATCACTTTTCACAGTTTTATAGGGTCCATTTTTAGCCTCAGGAATGTTTTTCGTGCAAAACAAATGCTTGCAATGGATTCAGAATCATGAAAAACCCCTAGTTAGACCCCTCACATGCTACTTAAAGAATATTATTTGGGGGGTCTTTTTTCCTGTATAGTATGTGAATGGGTAGGCGCAAGAAAACATTAAAAATGAACCCCTTGAGAACATATTTCAGCTTGGTACCTGGCAGAATCTTAAAATATACCCTTCAAGGATTAAGAATAAACAGGTGGCGAAAAAAGATCCACCCTATGCGTGCGGACCCCCCTGTCCATCTATACTAGTTCTTATATGCTGCGATATGAAACACGAGTATGGGAAAACAAAACCCTGTCAGACTTTGGTTAGTCTCGTGTAGCCAGACAACTATTAGACAATCTCTGAATGCTATATACTATAGAGTATATGACCGGAAGCATTTGAAATTTGTTGGAGGCAACAGTCTGTCCACGCAAGACTAAACTTCGATAGTCTATTAATCACTTCACTAAAAGGCAGCAGCGATTTAGTTTTTAGTGTGATTAATTCAAATGAATTTAAACTGTTTGTGTCATGAAGACACGGAACACAATTATGTGGCCATTATTTTTCAATACGAGGTACATTTTCAACAGTAAATAAATGCATCACAAAATGAGTAGTTTGATCTGACATATCGTCGTTGTCGAGTGGAAACCTTATCTCCAAGTTTCAAATATGTACGTTCTTTTGCAAAGTAAAGCCCTGCTTCATCGTACAAGGCACAAAAGTAGTGAAAACAGCCAATCTACAAGCACACAACGCCTCGCGGTGCGAGGCATTGTGTGCTTGTAGATTGGCTGTTTTCACTCGTTTAAATCCTTTTTTTAAATGAAAAATGCAAAACGAAAGGTTTTCACCCGACAACGACGATATTCAATGTTGGTTCCTTTATTCTTCACGCTCCCGGCGTGTAAGAACTTCGGGCTGCTTCTCTCTGTCTGTGTACCTTTATAGAAAGACCTAAGTGTGGGCTGAGAAAATGGACGTCCTCAGAAAGGTGACGTTCGAGGACTCGTGTCCGTCGATCTGATAGACCGTGTGCTGGATGAACTCCCAGGTGGGGAGACACTGCTTCGGGTACTTGATGTCGAACACGAAGAAAGCCTTAAAACACAGATCCACGGCCGCCAGCAGCGAGTCCGCCTCGACGGCCTTGTCCGACACCACGGCGAAGGCCTGACACGTCCTCTCCTCGTCCCCGAGGCACAGGACGTGCGGGAAGGGCTGAGCGGTCGCCGCTCGCTGGAGGTACTCCGCCATGTCGGTCCCCACCTGTGGATTACACAGCGGTTACTTCAGTGCAAGGGGTCTTCAACAGGGGGTCCGGGACCCCTAGGGGGTTAAATAATTCTAGGGCTAAAATGAACACAAAGAGGAGACCCCACATTGAGACTGATGTCCACATCCCATCGCACACACACACACACACACACACACACACACACACACACACACACACACACACACACACACACACACACACACGCGTGCGGGCACGTCCACCATTGTTACAGTAGAAAATGTAGGGTAAAACATACAGGCTGGATGTCAATGAAGGCCCTGCGAGACTCCTCTATGGTGGGTCTGAACACCTTCCCCCCACTCTGGAAGACGGACGGAGGAAGTAGAGCCGGCAGCACCTTCAAAGCTCTGTCTAAACAACATGATAGTGGTGTGTTATCATTTAAATAGTATGTCTAAACAACATGAGTAGTGGTTAGTGGTGCGTTATCGTTTAAATAATATGTCTAAACAACATGATTAGTGGTGCGTTATCATTTAAATAATATGTCTAAACAACATGAGTAGTGGTGTGTTATCATTTAAATAATATGTCTACACAACATGAGTAGTGGTGCGTTATCATTTAAATAATATGTCTAAACAACATGAGTAGTGGTGTGTTATCATTTAAATAATGTCTACACAACATGAGTAGTGGTGCGTTATCATTTAAATAATATGTCTAAACAACATGAGTAGTGGTGTGTTATCATTTAAATAATATGTCTACACAACATTAGTGGTGCGTTATCATTTAAATAATATGTCTAAACAACATGAGTAGTGGTGTGTTATCATTTAAATAATGTCTACACAACATGAATAGTGGTGTGTTATCATTTAAATAGTATGTCTAAACAACATGAGTAGTGGTGCGTTATCATTTAAATAGTATGTCTAAACAACGTGAAAAATAGCTGATGCATGCTGTATTGGGTCAAAGTTGTTGAAACATATTTGATCGGGTCGCATACACAAACTTTAGAAGGAAATGGTAATCCGGAGGGACTATGGGAAATGTGACAGATCCATGTTGATGACATGACTCTATAGACATAATGTGTAGCGCTTTGCGTGATTTTAGGCCAAAATGTGTAGGAGCAGTGTCCAAAAATGTGTTTTGCAAGAATCGGCCTCATGGTGGCGCTAGCAGAGAGGAATGTGAGAAATGAGGAGTGTTTGTGCAAAGTTTGGCATGGATAGGGGCAACAGTGGCGGAGATATGAGTAGGGCAAACGTGTGACGTGACGGGCAGACAGACTGACAGCCGGTGGAGGTTTTGATAGTAACTGCGACCACGGATAATGATGACACAGTAGTGGAAGAAACGTCTTACCTGGTGTCATGTCGTACAGCACCAGGGGCAGCTTCCCCTCTCGCTGGGCATATGCAAGTATTCTGTCGCTCATGGACGGCCAGTTCTCCAACAGTTTCCCCACCGCCCTGGGATGAAGCTGCTGGAAGTCTTGTGATATCTGGTACAACACATGTAATGTAAAGCAGTGGTTCTCAACCTTTTCTGGCCAAGACCCCCAAAATAATCATATTTTAACTGGGGACCCGCCACTCTGACGAGCACTAAGAGTTGAGGCATTACATTTTGTATAACACGTTCTATTGTGAAAATAGCAGATCTACATGCTCACAACGCACTTGGAAATGTAGATCTGCACATTAGAAATGTGCAGATACCCTCAATATACTTAAACTTCATGTTGGTTTATTTACTGTTGAGTGAGAAAACAATGTTGCACATTAAGCTAATCATCTGGGGACCCCCCAAAATAATTTGGGGACCCCCCTGGGGGTCCCGACCCACAGGTTGAGGAAAGGGTTTAGGGCAGGGGCGTCCAAAGTCCAAACTACATCTCCTGACAAAATGTACTTTCAGTCGGACCATAACAAAGTCACAAACATATGCATCGTAATTACAATGTTTCATTTAACTATCATCACCAATATTTAATATCAATGGTATTTTGCCAGGTGTGTGCTCTGAACAAAACACATAACTCACATTACCACAAGTAACTAGACATGCAAGGTAAAAGAATAGGCTTTTTTTTTACCCCTTCAGAACAGAACAAGGAATCATGACAAATTATACTATAAAATATTCATGTTTGACAGTGCTGGCGGGCCGTTTATAATACAATTTAGGAGTGATGCTGCAGGTAGGGCTGTCACCATTATGACATTTTACACAAGGATTAATTGTCACTCAAATAATTGCGATTAACGATTTAATTGTGTTTTTGTCGTTGACAATTACATTTCTGTTTGTCTTTTAGGCTTTGAAGTTAAACATGGCAGATCATGACACATAACCTAAATATACAAAGAAATGACTGACATATTTGCCAACTTTACACAACATTAGTGGAAATAGCCGATCTACAAGTTCACAACGCATCGCGATGCGACGCGTTGTGAGCTTGTAGATCTGCTATTTCATGTATAAAGAATTTTCAACGTGTAAACGATTATGACGATTATCACAAAATAGATTAGACGATTATGTAATACTTGTGACAGCTGTATAAAGTTTGACATTGGGCTGCATTTGGCCCCCGGCCTGCACTTTGGACACCCCTGGTTTAGGGACATTTAAGTCTGGGATTGTCAACACTTGTCCTATGTGACCTTGTGACACTAGCCATGTTTCCATAAGCTTATTGGAAAGTAGGAAGCGAATTATCAGAAATTCGCATTAAGACAAAACAAATTTAGCATGTTTCCATTTGCGGGTGTCATTCGAATTAGCGACGGTCGCATGAGTTGATCGGGCTGATTTTTTCAGACAGAACCGAGACGTGAGCACGAAGTTTCAGCATCCTCTGGAAGGTGGTCGATCTGCAAGCTCACAGCGCGGTGTGGAGACGCGGATGCGAGCTGCTGTAAGCTTGTAGATCGGCCACTTTTGGCACGCAACATTGTGTGATGAGGAAGGGTTAGCCACGGATGGCTTGAAAACGGGAGGATTTTACACACGGTCCGTGTCACTCCATGTGTAACAAACAACCGGTTTGTTTTGTGGGCTATAAACGCTATACAATGGACATTAAGCGGCAGGGGGAAGTGTGAAGTTGGAGGACGATATGGACCGAGAACGTCATAATGTATTCGCATTTATTTGACCTGTTTCCATTCACAAATGCGCATTTAGTTTATTCGATAAAGCCTCAAAATCCACCTCCTACAATCGGATAAAAGTTTTTGCGGATAATACAAGTTTATTCGAATTTTGAAGTGTTTCCATAAAAAAATTATAATAAGCGAATAACCTTTAACACCTTCTAAGCCAAGGGGAGCCCCTTAATGTTAAAACCGTACTATATCGCACATCCCCCCAGGGACTCTCAGCCACGTCGTACATTCCCGGACTTTGTCTTTAAAACCGGAATAAAAGCTTTTGATCCGAAAATCGGCGATCGTCTAACCTTCCCTAGTCACCACTCGTGCACTGATAGCTCATGCAGACCGTGCATGAAGCAGAGGTGACGTCAGCGCCTCTCCTTCTCCAAGGCACCTTCCACCCATCCGTTTACTGTCTACACACTCGAGCTCCTCCTGCAGCCATGCTTGGGGCTATGCTAGCGAAACTTTTCAGTTCTGTTCTTCAGTCACACATGGACTATTTGCGGGGACATTTACGTGAAAGGATCGCGCACGCGAAACGCACGGGGACATCGACGATCGGCCAAAACCCCCATTCTATCCCAACGGAAATCGAGAAAATCATGGTGAGTTACTGGCCTGGGGGAAAAAAAAAAAGAAAAAACAGCGGCGCTGTTCAAGATGGAGGGGCTGCGGGGTCATGTTTATAAACATAATATTATGTCTCAGATCACAATACAATAATAGAAATGTCACGGCTAATCTACCAACCACCATTCTATTTCGGACGTCAACGTGTTAATGCGCACTATGAGGCTTTATGGAAACGCCACTTCTGACAAAATCACAGACATGCTGATAATCAGCGTAACAGTAGTCTCTTTCATCTTATATTACAAAACATAATGAACCATAGCGTTCCTATTCTGGCCATGTCGTAACAGGCAAATACTGGTAGTATGCAAAAACAAGTGAATATTCAGTGAAAATAGCTGACAAGATAACAATGCTGTACGCGTTGTGACCTCGTGGATTGACAATTTCTGTGAAGAGATTCGGTGTTGAGGGAAAAAAAAGGAGGGGAACATGAATAGAACCCTGTGGAACCCCAGCCAGCTAAATACAGTATATAGGGTTTAAGTGGTTAAACATACAAGCAAGAGAATTAGTCATTAAAACACCGTAATTGCTGGACTATAAGCCGCACCTGAATATAAGCCGCACCAGCTAAATTTAGAACAAAAAACAAATGGTTACATATATAAGCCGCACCTGCCGCATGTGTCCTTCCTGCTTACTGCTAGAGCGCCCCTGATGGCCGTTAGCTGTATAAATCTATATATAAATCCTTGTTAAAGACCATTGTAAAACTAACTAACTGGCCGTTAGCTGTAAAAATCTATATATAAGCCGCACCTTTGTATAAGCCGCAGGGTTCAAAACATGGGAAAAAAGCCTCGGCTTATAGTCCGGCAATTACGCTAATCAAAACCACAATAGCAAAAAAAAAAATCGTACCATGACAGGACTGTCGACAAGCCTGGGGAACTCGTTCAGGATTTGCTGGATGCTTTTGGATCCATTGCTGCGAATCCACTTGCCTCTGTATACGGCCGTTTCCTTCATGTAGGCTTCAACTTGAGACACTGGACACGTATGGACCTTCAGCCAGTCAACCATGTCTTGAAATCTTGCAGGAGCCACAGCCGATTCTGTTGAAGCTTGATGAAGAGCTGGCGTGAAGCTACCGTTACCTGTAAAACCAGTTTGTGTCTTTTTAATCAGCTAGCAGCTAGCCATTTGTTTCCATTGGCATCGCTGCGGCTTACTAACAAGCTTCAAACGCACATTTCTTAAGCCCCATTTTACACAGGTTCTTGAAAGTTCTTGGTTCTCTAAAGTTCTGGTTCTAGTTCTGGGTCGGCCCTACAGTGGAAAATGGGGCTTATGTAACCGTTTTGCTAGTTAAAGGGACATAAAACTGTAGAGTGATTTTGTAGTTCATATTCTGTGGCTCTCATCACCTGTATGTTTTTGTCTAGACACAGCTTTGGCCATGCATCATACATAAACATATCAACAATGTTTCTGTTATTATGGATTTATTTGTTTTGATTTAACTTTTGGTTAAGTATAATAATCAATCATTTAAACATGCTATTTATATTATGGCCCTTTTTACGTCTTTATTTCCTTCTGCAAGCAGCATTAGAAAAGAAAAATCTTCAAAAAGAAAGCAAAAATTCATAGATGAATGAATGAATACAAAAAGATTCAATGGGCTCTATTTTGTGCATTAACTTCAAGGCCTGTTCATACTGTCTCCGACCACCAAACCTTTCGTCGGAAAGGTCCGGTTCAACTACAAAATGATGTCCCTCTCATCCTCTGAAAAGCATTACCCAGAATTAGAGTTCGGAAAGCTGCACATCGGAGAGTCTGAAGTCTCTGACGAAAGGTTTGGTGGTCGACAGACCTTTGAGTTAAGGCATGAGAGCTGGTAATTTATCTTGAGACCAGATTATCTCAAGACAGCATCAGTTGTCGTCCTGGTAACAGGCTAAGGAGATGGTGCCACCACTCAAGAATATGTACTTAAACATTCCAGAGAGCTTCCTGTTGGATAGATTACACTTGGAGCAAGAAGGGAGTACCTTATATTTTGCATTTGCGCGTGTTTTATTTATTTAATTGTGTATTAATTTAACATAGCCCATGGAGTGTTGGTGAGCCCGTTTGATCCCTTTTTGCTCCAAAGTGTAATCTATCCATCAGGAAGCTCTCTGGAATGTTTAAGTACATATTTTTGAGCAGTGGCACCTCTCCTTAGTGTTACCAGGACGACGACTGACTCTGTCACGAGAAAATCTGGTCTCGAGATAAACTACAACACTGGTACTTAAGACAATCAAAATACAGCCCTGTGTGTCAATCTAAATCAGGGGTTCCCAAACTTTTTTGTCTCAGGGCACCCCATACATATTTGTTTTAATCCGAGGCACCCCTACATTATAATTTTCACTCCCAGCACCTTATATTTATAGCATATCGTCATTGTCGGGTGGAAACCTTGTATGTCCAAATCAAAACATGTACTAAACTAGTGAAAACAGCAGATCTACAAGCACACAACGCCTCGAATCGTGAAGCATTGTGTGCTTGTAGATCGGCTGTTTTCGCTAGTTTTGTGCGACAGTCTTGTTTGATGAAGCAGGGCTTTACTGTACCAAAAGACATTTTCTGCCCGACAGTGACGATATTTTAGTGATTACGTTGCGAGGAAAACGTTGAGATTATAGCCATTTTGGTTAGAACTGACTGAAAAATGATACTAAATATTTTTTTCAAGTGTCCAAATGAATTCCAAATATTATCAAATGATCTCGCGGCACCCCTGGACTGCCGTCACGGCACCCCAGGGTGCCCCGTCACCCACTTTGAAAACCCCTGATCTAAATGAATACCAATATATAATTCTAAATTACATTATTTTCCAATACCTTTAGAAATGTGATATCAAACTCATAAAGTAGCTTATTTACCCCCTGAGACTGATGAACCCCCACCGGGGTGTAAAGAGCAGACTGAATGTAGCTTCAGATTGTTCTCTGGCGTGGCAGAGGCGCTCTGGTCCTTCTGTTGTTCCTGTTGTCGGCTCCGTTTCCTCAGGCGCTTCCTGACGTTCCTCAAGCGCTCCTCCAGGAACCCTGTGGCAGGTTTACGTTTTCCACTGGCGGTGTACCACGCTCCCTGGAACATAACATTACATTACACTGGCGGTGTACCACGCTCCCTGGAACATAACATTACATTACACTGGCGGTGTACCACGCTCCCTGTAACATTACATTACATTACACTGGCGTTGTACCACGCTCCCTGGAACATTACATTACATTACACTGGCGTTGTACCACGCTCCCTGGAACATAACATTACACTGGCGGTGTACCACGCTCCCTGGAACATTACATTACACTGGCGGTGTACCACGCTCCCTGGAACTAGGCCTGTCCTCTAAAAATCGACGAATCGACGCGTCGTTTTAAGCCCCCGGAATCGACGCCATTTGTTTGAGTCGAGCCGTCAAAAATATATATATTTTTTATCACACCAGTATACTGTGGTGCGGTATGAGAGCGCTGGACTGTGACTGTCATGTAATTCTTATTGAGTCCATACTTCCTACTACTTGTAAACTAGACTTAAAAATAAAATCAGTTCACGTGACTTGAAAGTTGCCTTGATCATATAACAGGGAGCTCTTATTTTGAAGTTAACCGCTTGGAAAGGAAATGCGTCGACGAGTTGTTATTCTACTTGAGAGCTGGCCAAAGAAGCAGCAGAGCCAGCGCGATGCGCTTTCACTTTCACTGCCGTGGGTGTGTGGTGGTTGGACTCAGGCTGAGGAATAGCGACGGGCGAACTGTTTTCTTTTTATTATCTCGCACCAGATCGGCAACATAGCTCTTTTGATACAGCAGCGGTGCTCTGAGAAAATACAACTTGTGGAAATAATACACGACATGCTGTCAAAGAGATGCATTATTCTCTCCTCCGTTGTTCTACTCTGCTCCACAATTCACAATTACGCACGGCAAATTACGCACGGCTGGACGCAATCTTATCGTCATTAATGTCCAGTGTCCACCGCTATCATGTCTCAATATGCACGGTAGTTCATGGATCTAATTCACTTTAAAGGCTTAAAGCATATTGCTGTTTTATTGTATTACGTTGACGTGGTTTAAAAGCTTAAAGCACCACTTTTTTTTTTCTTTTTTTCCCCTTTTTTTTTTACATAAACGATTCGTCGACGCGTCGGATTAACCCCCGCGACTCGAATCGACTTGATAAATCCTGCGTCGAGGACAGCCCTACCTGGAACATAACATTACATTACACTAGCGGTGTACCACGCTCCCTGGAACATAACATTACATTACACTGGCGGTGTACCACGCTCCCTGGAACATTACATTACATTACACTGGCGGTGTACCACGCTCCCTGGAACATAACATTACATTACACTGGCGGTGTAC
The DNA here is from genome assembly GCF_963921795.1 of Nannobrachium achirus. Classification (NCBI taxonomy): domain Eukaryota; kingdom Metazoa; phylum Chordata; class Actinopteri; order Myctophiformes; family Myctophidae; genus Nannobrachium; species Nannobrachium achirus. Next base: position 59,062,267 of record NC_137827.1, read on the forward strand.
CACGCTCCCTGGAACATTACATTACATTACACTGGCGGTGTACCACGCTCCCTGGAACATAACATTACATTACACTGGCGGTGTACCACGCTCCCTGTAGTTATAGGGATGGGACGATATGAAAATTTCATATCACGATTATTGTGACAAAAGAAATCGCGATTTACGATATTATCACGATAATTAAAATCCATTATCTTGAGGCGGAACATTTGCCCAAAAAATAGCAGATCTACAAGCTATTTTTTGGCAAAGACATTTGATAGAGAGTGAAAAAAAAGACTAGAGGGTTTAAGTGGTACAGGATATGCAGCTCGGCAAATAAAAGGTTAATTGATACCAGTGCATGACGGAGGACGATATCACGATAAATGAAATCTCCACGATACGATTATCGTGAGTGTTTTTTTATCACGATAAACGATAATATCGCATATCGTCCCATCCCTACCTGTAATATAACATTACATTAGATCAGGGGTCTTCAACGTTTTCAGGCCAAGGACCCCTTAGTTGATAGAGAGATGAAGCAGGGACCCCCACAACGTTTTCATAGATTCCATATAGTTTCATTGTTTGACAGCACAATCATCAGTGTATTTTGGATTCATGTCAATTTGTGTTTTCAGATATTTAACCACTTGAACCGTCAATACTTAATAAACCTGACCTTTCACTCTTTACAGTCTGCTCTTTTCCCCCTCTACACCAAACTCTCTTTGAGGAAAATAGCCGATCTACAAGCTCACAACGCAGCACGAGGCGTTGTGAGCTTGTAGATCGGCTATTTTGGGCTAAAAGTTCTCAGAATATGGACGCTAGGGTTCAAGTGGTTAATATAGAAAAGGAGAAAAAAAAGCTTCTATCACACAAAGATTTGGAGGACCCCCTGTAGTAACTCTGAGGACCCCCTAGGGGTCCCGGACCCCCTGTTGAAGACATCTGCGTTTCATCAGGGTACCACGGTCCCTGTAATATAATATTACTTTACATTCATATCAGTGTATGAGTGCCCAAATTACATCACTGACTGACATCTCGACAATGCTCAAATTTGGAGATGACATCACAGACTGGCCTGGACGCGGAACACCATGTATGGGCATAAAAGAGTGCCAGCCAGACAGATGGATACAATGGGTATTGCACAACTGGACGTCGATGGTGACTGTTCTGCCCAACGGGCACCGGTCTGGGTTCTCCAACATTACTTCCTACATTCAATCCTTCATCGCACACCCCCGGGCACAGGACTTACATTAAATTCATATTCAAGTGGCCTGGATATACAGCATACATGGGCAACTGGCGGCCCGGGGGCCACATTCGGCCCTCACCTTCACTTAATGTGGTCCGCTGGTTAATACCGGAATACTGATATATTATTGATTTCAGCTGTTACAATTCCAAACATGACCTGCTTTAAATATGTCTATATTAGTAGCTTAATGACTAGTATGTATTGTTTTATGTCCAATGCAGGTATTTGTATTTAGGTTCATAGAGTCAACATGAATATATAACTACCGTAATTGCCGGACTACAAGCCGAGACTTTTTTCCCCATGTTTTGAACCCTGCGGCTTATACAACGTTGCGGCTTATATAACAATTTTTACAGCTAACGGCCAGTTAGTTAGTTTTACAATGGTCTTTAACAAGGATTTATATATAGATTTATACAGCTAACAGCCACCAGGGGTGCTCTAGCGGGAAGCAGGAGGGACGCCTGCGGCTTATAGTCAGGTGCGGCTTATATATGTAAACATTTTTTTTTCTTCTAAATTTAGCTGGTGCGGCTTATATTCAGGTGCGGCTTATAGTCCAGCAATTACGGTAAATGGGTTTGAAATTAAATCAACATTTTACATTTCAGGATTCCAATAAAAAAATAATTCAGGATTCCAATTCAAAAGAAGCTAAAATAGCCGATCTACAAGCTCAAAAGCGTTTTGAGCTTGTAGATCTGCTATTTTTGCTTCTTTTGTATGAGATACTAGAATGACAAAGTAGTATGCAGCAATATATGCAATGTGGCCCTCTGGAGTGAAGGTGGAAATATAGTGGCCCTCGCCATCACCAAAGTTGCCCACCCTTGATATACAGGGCTGTTCACACCAAGCACCATAACTAGAACAATAACTATAAATATGCAGTTTAAAGAGAAATCACATAGCAAGGGCCTGTATCATCCATGAAATGAATTAACTTACATATCCAGTGCTCGTATCGTCCATAAGACATGGAAATTCACACACCAAGGCCAGGGCAAGGGCTTTCTTGGTTTCTGAGGGTGGCCTGTTAAAAGTACAGTTGATCAAGTTCATCATTATAAATAATAATATGTGACTATAACAAATCATTGAATTGGAATATGTATCAAGCACAGATAGATTGTAAGTCCATAATCTAATTTTTAGTTCTCGTGTTCACTCACTGCACACACTCTTTGTGTTACTTTCTTTCTTTCTTTCTTTCTTTCTTGCATGCAAAACATCATACTATTAGGTCAGGGGTCTTCAACGTTTTCAGGCCAAGGACCCCTTAATTGAGAGAGAGATGAAGCAGGGACCCCCACAACCTTATCATAGATTCCATATAGTTTCATTGTTTTACAACACAATCATCAGTGTATTTTGGATTCATTTCAATTTGTGTTTTCAGATATTTAACCACTTGAACCTCAAATACTTAATAAACTAGACCTTTCACTCTGTATTTAGTCTGCTCTTTTCCCCCTCTACAATGCTGAGCTCTTTGCCAAAAATAGACGATCTACAAGCCCGATCTACAAGATCACAACACCTCGCAGCGCGAGGTGTTGTGAGCTTGAAGATCTGCTATTTTTGGCTAAAGTTCTCAGAATATGGACACAGGGGTTCAAGTGATTAATATAAAAAAGGGGGAAAAAATCACTCAAAGATTTGGAGGACCCCCTGTAGTAACTCTGGGGACCCCCTAGGGGTCCCAGACTCCCTGTTGAAGACCCCTGTATTAGGTCATATCTGTAAAGTTGTGAATGCAGCAGTGCCATTCCCACCCACCCAAGTTCTGAGACTGTACGTAGAATCAGTGGAGATGGTGGAATCCACTGTGTATATAATACTATTGTTAGAGATTTTCTGTCATCAATTGTCTGTGTGGCATCTCATTTTGTTGAGAAAAATATGCATAGATCAGGACATGTATCGTGAAATCGTATACAATTGTGACTTAATATTACATTGAATTGTGACTTTATATGATACTAGACCTTACCCGTTTGAAGATATAAGACACACATCAAATGCAGCCGGTGCATGAGTGACCCGTGCATGCAGGCAAACCACATGAGAGACAGATCCCATGGCCTGGAGGAACGGACCGTTGCCCTGACAACAGGCTGAAGTTGAGTTGAACAGAAGTGGTATAAAAACGCGAATAAATAGCTTGAATTTGGTGAAAATGGAAATCGGGCTCCGTCAGCCTCTGTCTAATGCTAATGGCCAATGAGAAATGTGAAAATTGGGATCAGTTGCTGAAGAGATAAAGGTGGAAATGCATTTGTGAGTGACTGACCTCATCTCTAAAATTATATGTAGGATAGAATTGTGACTTGAATTATGAATTATGGTGCCGTTACTTGACCCAGCAAGCACGGTCAGGACCTGGACCAATCAGTGACGTCTCGATTGGGGCCAGATCAAGTCAAACCATGACTAGTCAGATCTGGCCTAGAATATCACCTGATTTCAACCAACATGAATCCTGACCACGAAAACGGACGTCCTGGATTAATCAAAGAGGGTCCGATCAAGGCCAGATAAATATCATTAACTAGTCAGATATTACGCAGACTATAACCTTATATGCTCATATTTCAACAAACGTTACAAACAATAACAACACTCCTGTCAAACAAAAAAGTCCATATGACGTGCTTGTAATGACGTCAAGTTCATCCCCATATGGGCTGTGATCTGGCCTAGTTCTGAACGTCACCAGAGTCACCAGAGGACGTTATCATAACGTCAGGGACATGCTGGCCATTGGGAAAAGCGGGACGGCTGGTTCATTCCCGGCCGGTCCAGGCCGGCCATTAGGGGAAAAAAAAATTAAAAAATTCAGCGTACGTTCCATTTTGGGGGCTGGGCGGCCAACAAAGTAAATCGTCACTGTCGGGCAGAAACCTCGTATCTCCAAGTTTCAAATTTCATACAAGGCTGTCGCACAAAAGTAGTGAAAACAGCCGATCTACAAGCACACAACGCCTCACACCGCGAGGCGTTGTGTGCTTGTAGATCAGCTGTTTTCACCAGTTTAAATCATTTTTAAAATGATAAATACAAAACAAACGGTTTTGGACATACAAGGTTTCCACCCGACAACGACGAAATATAACTCATGTAATTGGCCCACTGGCTTGTCACTTGTCATGATCTGAAATGGCAAATCTTTGAGTAGCAGCAGCGCTATAGAGAGAGATCACTCTCTATAGCGCGCAATGAGGGCCTCTCCAACTCTTTTTCCCGGGCTGAATCAGGGGCCCAGCATGTCCCTGTCCTCCACCCTAGCTTCTATGCAGCTCACTCACGTTTGTCCAATGTTGTCCAGCAGGTAAGACACCAGCAGTCTGACCAGTTGCTTCCTCTGCTTGGTGGTGATAGACCTCTCCACATCCAGACTCTGCACTATGGCTCTGCCCTCAAAAGTGCCTTCCAAAATCTGACGAATTGCCTTTTAAAAAGAGAATAGAGCGAATCAAAGAGAATAAAATGAATCACAATCAAAGACCGACAAATCCTCTCTGCAAGACTTGGACTTAATTTTAGCATTTTGTAGTACAGCTCAAAGCTCGAAAAAACGCTGCATTGAGCTTGTCGGTTTTTGCTACTTTTGGATTTGAAACCTGAAAAGTACGTTTTGGACATACACGGTTTCCACCCAAAAGAAACTAACTGTAAATACAAATGCACATTAAATGACCTAATAGCTGAAATTAATTAAAACATACGTTAAATTATTATTTATAATTAAATTAAAAATATCGAATTTTCATTAGGATCACGTTTGAATGCATGATGTTTTCATTTCAGTTACTTACAAATGAAGATTGAAATTGCAAAGTCATGGTGGAAGTATTTTCTGCGATGGCCATCTCCACTAAGTCTAGGTATGATGCATGACCCTCTGCAGAGCTGGCTGGATGGGAGGGAATGGCAACCTATGAAGAACCAACATACAGTGTAAGTGTATACAGCGTATCACAGGGGTCTTCAACGTTTTCAGGCCAAGGACCCCTTATTTGAGAGAGAGATGAAGCAGGTGTAACGGAGGTGATCCGAACCTCCCCACCCGGGTTCGTACCCGGGTCTCCCACGTGAAAGTCCAACATCTTAACCACAAGACCAAAGAGACATCTCTTTGGTCCGGGGGAGATACTAGACTTTTGAGGCTTCAAGGCTGGGGCTGCGACTCTCTCCGTCACACAGGGACCACCACAACCTTTTCAGAGATTCCATACAGTTTTATTGTTTGACAGTGCAATCATCAGTGTATTTTGGATTCATGTAATTTGTGTTGTCGGATATTTAACCACTTGAACCGTCAATACTTAATACTGTAAACTTGACCTTTCCCTCTGTACTTAGTCTGCTCTTTTTTCCCCTCCACACCAAAACCGGTCTACAAGCTCACAACGCCTCGCAGCGCGAGGCGTTGTGAGCTTGTAGATCTGCTATTTTTGGCTAAAGTTCTCTGAATATGGACACTAGGGTTCAAGTGGTTTATAGAAAAAGGTTTCCATCACACAAAGTTTGGAGGGACCCCCTGTAGTAAATAACTATGAGGACCCCCTAGGGGTCCCGGACCCCTGTTGAAGAACCTTGGCGTATCACATTTCTAAAGTGACTTTTAAGACTTTTTCATTTAATTCCAAATTGTCAAATATTACATAAGAAAGAGGCAAACATTGTGAAAATAACCATTCTTCAAGCTCATGTTGGCTACAAAATGATTAAAGTAGTAAAAATACTCATTATGCAGAATGTGCCATTTCACAAGTTTTCAAGAAAATGTTTTGAAAACAGCAGATCTACAAGCTGACACAATGTGACACAATGTGACACATTGTGAGCGGCTGAATCGTCCATTTTCAAATGGCCGAAATGTATATGGGGTGGAAGTGGTTAATGTATTGTTTTAATCAAAATCTACAAAGTAACTAGTAACTAAAGTTTTCCAATAATTGTATGGAGTAAAAGTGCAATACTAATAACTAAAGAGTACTACCACCATTTTATTTGTTCTATGAATCTATGAATCAGGCATTGCGTATGAAAATGTGTTTTCTGCATGCTTAATGTAATAATTAGTAATTCACTTCCACCATTAATTCACCTGAATGTTGGTGAAATTCTCAGCCATTTCTCTGGAGCTGACAATTCACTTTTGTACCACAAGATGGAGTGCTTACTTCACATTTGCCACAAGGATTTAAACAAGACAAGAGGCAACTAAAAGCATGTTACTCATTGGTTTATTTTAAGTGACACATAAGCAAACACTGTCAGCAGAATCTCTGCATGTGATATGAAAACCAAAAACAGTATTTAGGCATGACTAAAAACAACTTTACAATTATTGTCTAGTGTCTACCCAGTGTACTAATACAATTCTGTTTGGGGGAGGGAAGACGGTTTGCAAAGGGGGGTGATATTTGCGCTGCGAGCTTGTAGATCTGCTATTTTTGTTTAAATCGTGAAAGCTTGTGCAAGTCTTTGAAGATTTCAAACCCTTGACATGTTTCTATGTCAGTGGTGCTCAAACTTTTTCATGTGAAGGACCCCCAAAATGATATGTCCACGGACCCCCATGTCAAAATATTTACTTCCAGGGACCCCCCAGAAGCAAAATTTGAGTTACAAATGTTCGCTTAAAAAATACATACTGTATATTCAAAGATTTGCACACATTTTCACGACTTTTCAAAAATAGCAGCTCGCAGCACAGCACTCGTGCTGTGAGCTTGTATATCTGCTATTTTTCAACAGCTAAAGTATAAAATAATTAAGGCCCGTCCACCTTGGGCCCTAGTAACTCAGTCCCACTCCCCCCCCCCCCCCCCCCCTTGTGACGCCCCTGGTGTCTACAGGTACTTCTACAGGCTGGGGCGACACCTGTCAGCAGGGAGTGCTGGGCGGGAGGAGGACGACGAAGGCTCTACGTCCTCCCGGTGGGGGCTCCCAACAACAGCAGTGATAACACACAGACGTGTGTGTGTGGGGAGGAATGAATTGGCATATGGACTAAATTGGGGGAAGGAAAGAAAGCACATTAAAACAAAGAGTGCTCTGAGTGCTGGAATGGAAGAATTACATCTCCAGCATGAAAGGCACAGCGGTGTCATAGCATTCTGTAACACGTTGTTACGTGGCCGTGCATGTTAGCACCCGATTAGCACTTAGCAGTAGCACCATTAGACACCTCGAAGTGTCACGCACAACGGGTTAGTCGTTCAGTTTTTGCCTTTTTCCATGCCAATGTTTTTACTCTAGGACTTTGAGATTCGATCCAAATCGCCTCTGTCGGGTGGAAACTGAACACTGTTACTTTTTCAGGATTCAAATTCTAAAATAGCAAAAGCAGCAGATTGACAAGCTCCAAACGCATTGCTTTCATGCCGTGCTTCGAGCTTGCAGATCTGCTACCTTTGATGCTTTCGTGTGACGCTGTGTAGAATGATCAAGTGGGGCGTTCATTTACGAAGAAATACACACAAGGTTAAAACAGGGAGATTTCTGGTTTCTGCTCGACAGCAAAGAAATGTAAAGTGCCTTTATAATTAAATTATTATTATTATTATTATTACCCTGTGTGAGATGTGTGATAGTGCTGAGGGCAGTCCTTTTACAGATAAATAATAGTAATTACCCGGTAAGCACGGTCAGGACCTGGACCAATCAGTGACGTCTAACCGTATATGCTCATATTTCAATAATCCTGTCAAACTAAAAAAAAGTCCATATGATGTTCTGGTAAAGATCATCCCCATATGGGCTAGTTCTGAACTTCACCGGCGTCACCGGGGGGACGTAACGTCATCATGACGTCATTTGACTTGCAGGGAAAAGTGAAAACAAAGGGTCACCTGCCATATAATGAAATGGATCAGCCCCAATGTGTGTCTGTGTTCTGAGGTTTTGACACAAGAAAGCTGAGGGAATGGCAGGTACAATGAAGAGGTATTTCCACAGCAAACATCACATTGATAAACTGGTGGAGTGATTTTTACACTGTAAAGAGTTAAGCTCATTAAAGAAAATAAGGAAGCAGTGTATAATTATTTGATTTTAAAATCTTACCATATCCTGTGCTGGACAATACAAATATTTGAAACATTTGCCGTGTTGTCGAGTAATACAATGCATTCAACAACATCGGTGTTGAAAATAAATTACAATTTAGTAAAATAAAATAAAAGCGCACACATACAAAATATAAAACAGCAACACACTTATCAAAACCCCTGTATAAGAACATTTTACTGTACCTATATTAAAGCCATAACTATAATAGATATAGTTGTTGACAGTATCTTTTTTATTTTGCCTAATGTTATAGCAGTCTGGATGCGTGCACAAACATGATTTCTTTTCCCTCCCCAGTTTGTGCACGCGTGTTTGTTCAGTGCGTGATAAGACTGTTGTCAGATAGGGTGTCGTGAGACTTGGTCCAGTCTTTTTGGGGGGTCGCCAGCCAGAAAGGTTGAGAACCACTGGCCCAGTGGGGGGTCCAGTGGGTGCTCCGGGGGGGCCTCTGGGTGCTGCTGATCGAGGGGCTCTGGGAGTGGGTGCCCTTGAGAGTCCAGCGGGTGCCTCAGTTCCAGGTGCTTCAGAAACTGGGCTCGGTTGACTATCGTCGCTGGGCAATAGCAACAATGGAAGTGTGTCGCCGTTCTGCAGTTCAAGCCACACTTTATGATGGTGAACTCTGGAAGAGAGGATTAAGAGTGAGTTGTGGGCAAGTTGACAACTAAATAGCAAATGTCTAGAGCAGGGTTCCCCAATAGGCGGCTCGCGGGCCATTTGCGGCCCGCGGGGGGCTACTGTCTGGCCCACACCAACCCCAGTAATAATGGTGGTATAAGGGCAGCAACGACACTAGTATATCGTCGTTGTCGGGTGGAAATCTTGTATCTCCAAATTTGTACGTTCTTTCGCAAATCATACAAGGCCGTCGCACAAAAGTAGTGAAAACAGCAGATCTACAAGCACACAACGCCTCGCGGCGTTGTGTGCTTGTAGATCGGCTGTTTTCACTCGTTTAAATCATGTTTAAAATGATAAATTCAAAACGAACGGTTTTGGACATACAAGGTTTTCACCTGACAACGACGAAAACTGTCACTGGAGTAGTGGGAACGCCACCGTCGCCCCCTGCAATGTTGTGGCCCTCGGCTTGGTACCCAAGACATAATTCGGCCCTTGGGGAAAACTAATTGGGGAACCCTGGTCTAGAGTGTCTAAATAACAATAGCATATATCAGAATAACATGCACAACATAACAGTATGAGCACAAAGTAACCCATCGTCACCTTCTTAAAATAATGGCCTATTCTTTTTTTATATTTTCCAGAACAATGACCCAAAACTAAACTATATGATAGGCCTATGTTTTAATCATTTCACCCAAAACGTTAAAACAATACATGACTGCTGACATAAAAATAACACGTGTCTGTCAGTTAAGTAACATATATTATAAACCTGACCAAAATATTTACTGAATTACTCCAGGCAGGATTTTTATCAAGCCTAAATCACAAGACCATTTTGGCCCAAGTCACATTCTTGAGATAGGCCATTCATACTAAAAAGGGCAGGAAAAGCATGATCCTTTTCAATTAGGATATCTTTTTTTTTTTTTTTTTAACAAGAAGTGACCAGTGTCATGACGAGCTGATTTAGACAATATACAATATATTTTTCCTCAACACAATTATGTAAGCCATTATTTTAAGAAAGTGACTCAATATAGAATTTCTAGTATACCTAGGCATCTATCAAAAATCGCACCTTGTGAACTGAGTGGTGGTCAAATAAAAAGAGTCAAAGTATTGCAAGGTTGTTGGGGGGGTGTGTGTGCGCGCGTGCGTGCATGTGTGTGTGTGTGTGTGTGTGTGTGTGTGTGTGTGTGTGTGTGTGTGTGTGTGTGTGTGTGTGTTGAGTCTGCCTGCTCAATAGCGCCCCTCCTTTAACGCGTGTGTGTGTGTTTGTGGTATGTGTGTCCCTCTCCTGGTCAGGAGAGGTATGGCAGATTGGCAGGCGACAGACATACACGGCAGGCGACAGACATACACGGCCAGCCAGTAACATCGTGAAAGCGAATCACAGGAGTGGTGAGACCACCACTCAAAAATAGGCAACAACAAGAAGGGATACAAGGATTGAAGAGGGGGGAGTGATGTAGATTCTGAAGGAGTGAGTTTTCAAATAAAATAAAATATGCTTTAGTAAAAAAAAATATTGCAAAATCATAGCAATGCGATTCAAGAAAGAAACATAAATAGTAGCTACCTCTGTGCTTGACTGACGCATGGGCTATGATGTGGTAGTGGACCATATACTGAGCAGCCTTATATTTGCAGAAGGGACATTTATAAAATTCACTGTTGCTGCATTTCTCAATTTTGGGTCTCTCGCCCTCCACCAACACACTGATGTGTCTCTATAAGCATAAGACATAAATGAAAGGCATGGCAATTAGTATGGCATGAAATAAGCAACAAGCATTTTATTTCATTATTATTCAGGGGCGTCAATTGGGTATGGCAGGGGTATGCAGCTGCCATACCCTGGGTCCAGGGGGAGAATAAAAGTTAATGTTATATATACATCCATGAATGTCTCTTTGTCTATCTGTGCTGGTTATCACAGTAAAATAACTACAAATACAAAATGTAACAAAATGTTCACTTTAACAAGGTATTATAATTATATTCTCCACACTTGTATTCTACCAATCTTGACAGAATGGTATATTCCCAGGTTCCGCAGGTCAGCTGCACAGGTGCAATGCATTATTGTTAATTGTGTCACATTTACTAACATGCCGAGTTTAGCTGCACTTGAACAACCATTCCAGGCTGCCATATCCAGCCCAAGAAACCGTAGAAACGGGGGGACAAGTAAAATGTAATTCTTAAAATAAATGTATCATGCCTGTTGCTAAGGTATGGCAACATGACTGGTGTCTTGCACGCGCGTGCAAAACACCAGACATGTTGCCATACCTTAGCTTTTTCTGAACTGACGCCACTAAGTAACATAATGTGTGTAACTTGGGTAATGAATAATGATAAAGAAACAGAAAGGCAACAATCAAATTGTTTGCAGACTAACTACTGTACATGTAGACCTTACTCCTCTAGTCCAAATAAAAGCTCGTCTTTTTACACACCGAGAGCATGGCAAATAATTATCATGTATAACAATCCAAAAATGCGTCAGCGAATACTTTGCATCAAACTATTCATGAAGATCTATCTCATTCCAAATAACCTCTGTGCATGACCGTACATTTTCCAGAGGGTGGCGTTCCCGGTTTCCGGGTCAGCTTTGCCAGCACATTTGAACCAGGAAACATACTGTATGGCATAGTGCCAGTCACTTGTTTGTACTGTGAGGTATCCACACATGTGAGGCTCTCTTAAGGCATTCAATGTATGGTCTGTTTTTATTGTGTTTGGATACATTGTTATAGTTTTTAAATGTTGTTGACTACTCTAAGGACCCACCCCCTGTGTGTCTCGAATAAAGTTTGAATTTCATTGTATATTGTATTTGTATTGTATAAATGAAGGTGTTTTCGGTTCAAATCTGCTGCTGAGCCAATAAAAAGGAACTATGGCCAACTGGGGTCGAACAGGAAAAGGGGACGCCACCTCCTGGAAAAAGAAGAACTGCAGTCATGCACAGAGCCTATGGAAATTGCGTCTCTTATTGCTGCGTGACAAAGGGGTGCTGCTAACACTGCTGCACTGGTCTAAAAATGAACTTTACAGAATACATTATGCATAATAACAGTCTCACTTACTTCCATGGTTTCATGCAAGGTTATATGGTGTTTGATAGCTTCGAAGTGTGGTGAACGCATTGTTGTGAACTGAACCGAGAAGCTTCCGGGGTAACTTGAAACAGCCGGCGGGGAACTTAAAACAGAGGATTTGACCTTCGCAGCCGGTCACATTGAGCTCCGCCCCTCGAAGCGCGCAGTCAGCGGCTTCTCGATCAATTCGTCTGATTAATGACATGACCCATTTAGAACGGGTACACATTATTGTGTATCATTATTTTATGCTTTAACTATTGAAAAATAGCAGACATACAAGCTCACAGCGCGGCACCGAGTGCCGCGCTGCGAGCTTGTAGATCTGCTATTTTTGAAAAATCGTGAAAATTTGATTTTTGACCCGATTCTATAAGTGTCTTTTGAATCCTTCTAAGATTTTTTGAAAAACCTATGTTTCTATGACAGCAATCTGGCCAGCCATCGTCAAAGAAAAGGTCCTTTTCACTTAACTGGAGCTCAGTTAGTCTGTTCTTGAGAGACTACTATGTCAGTGGTTTTCATGTGAAAGCCCCCCAAAATGATATAAATTTGTCCACGGGCCCCCATCTCAAAATATTTCATTTCAGGGACCACCCAGAAGCAAAATTTGAGTTACAAACGTTCGCTTTGAAAAAAGATTTGCACACATTTTCACGACTATTTCAAAAATAGTAGATCTAGAAATAGTAGACAGCGTGGCACTCGTGAGCTTGTATATCTGCTATTTTTCACTGGTTAAAGCATTCAATAATTCTAGGCCTAAATGGGTTAAGCCCCATGTTATACCTCGTCATAGAACGGCGTCGCACAACAATAGCAAAGATAGACGACCACTTAACCCCGAGTTTGTAGATCAGCTCCTTTTCGCTATTTTGGAAAATCAATGATTCTCTTTAAGCTACTTTTGAGCAATGCTAAATCACTCCTACATCTGTACATCTGGCTTTGTCTGTCAGTATGTATGTCCGTCCCGCATTGGCCAAACGGGACACTTAATGAAACACTGTGTGTAATTCTAGAAAATCAGTTATTTTACTAACTAGAAGCTCGGCCGCCCGAATGTAAATAGGGGATGAATGCCCCGCCCTTTAATGCAAACCCCATTATACCTGTTGTCATAGGATCTGTTTTGACCATCTGTTTGCGTGTGTCCATTTATGCCCATATATGGGGATATCTATCTGTCTACGTCCATTTTATGTCCATATATGGAGATCTCTGTAGGACCCGTTTTGACCATCTGTTTGCCTGTGTCCATTTATGCCCATATATGGAATTATCTGTCTGTCTGCGTCCATTTTATGCCCATATATGGAGATCTCTGTAGGACCTGTATTGACCATCTGTTTGCCTGTGTCTATTTATGCTCATATATGGAGATATCTGTATCTGTCTATCTGCATCCATTTCATGCCCATATATGGAGATCTCTGTATCTGTTTGTCTGTGTCCCTCTATGCCCATTATGGAGATCTCTGTATCTGTCTGTGCCTCCGACTGTGTTGCAGACACAGTGCTGGTTCCCCCTTTAATGCAAATCCCATTATACCTGTTGTCATAGGACCCGTTTTGACCATCTGTTTGCCTGTGTCCAGTTATGCTCATATATGGAGATATCTGTATCTGTCTGTCTGCATCCATTTTATGCCCATAAATGGAGATCTATGCAGACACAGTGCCGGTTCCGGAAAACCCTGATGTCAGACATCAGAATCCGAACCTGTCGTGCTGGTTCCAGAAAATCGTGTATCGGATCGGGTCGAGGCCGGGCACTGCACTACCTGCTGCGGCGGGGAATGCGCGTGCCGAATTTGAAATAGGGAATGAATGCCCCACCCTTTAATGCAAACCCCATTATACCTGTTGTCATAAGAGCCGTTTTGACCATATGTTTGCCTGTGTCCTTTTATGCCCATATAGGAACATCAGAATACGTAACCATGGCATTTTTTGTTGACTCATGTGGCGTACGTGATCTCAGAGCCTTTTATGATGTGATGTCACAATGAGTCAGCGCTTGCGCCGATTTCCTCCGGAACAGCCTGATGTCAACAATCAGCCCCGCTGAAGGAGATTCTGAACGTTTCGCGCCGGTTCGGGAAAACCGCGCGTCGGGTAGGGTCGAGGCCCGGCACTGCACTCAGCGCCGCGGCGGGGAACGCGCGTGCCGAATCTGAAGCCGGTGGGACGAACGGTTCTCGAGATACGCGGATTACAGACAGACAGACACGCAGAGACTTCTCGCATTTATAGATAGATGATAATTTGGTATAATTGATTAACTCAATTAGGTTGATTAGCACTGCATGTTGCACCCTTATCAGAGACACACGCCTGTGCGTTACTGAGCATAAGGTCACTGTCGGGTGGAACCCTTGTACTGTACAGCAGGGGTTTTCATACTTTCTTCACTCAGGGCACCCCTGTTAATAACCTTTTACTACGGCACTCACTTTTGATTCTTAGAATCTCACATCATATTACGCAACGCTAGGGCATTCACTAATAGTGATTTTTAGTATTCGAATTATTCGACCTCAAAGTATTCGAATAGTCGAATATTCGACAGGACTGGCCAAACTGTCAAATATTAAGTAAGCAAGAGGTGAACATTGTGAAAATAGCCGCTCTAGCCGATCTGCTATTTTCACAATATTTATCTGTGGAACCGAGTCACATTAAATGTAACACCTACAATTCCAAGTGCTTGTGAGGGTGGGGGTCCCCAGTTCAAATATGTTTATTTTTGGGGTCACAGCCTAAAAAGGTTTGAGAACCCCTGGTATAGAGCATTAACAAATTCATCCACCAGGGCATTGACAAAAAAAAAAAAAAAAAAAAATACAGCTTGTGAAAATATCGTGATTGTATTTTTCCATATCGCCCACCCCTACCCCAGCATCCCTATTCTGGGGGGGAAGGTTCACCAAAAATAGCTGATCTACAAGCTCACAACGTGGCATGTTGTGAGCTCGTAGATCTGCTATTTTTGGTGAAAGAGTTGGCCGTAGATGGAAAAAGAACTCATCAAGTAGTAAGTACAGTGCAAATCAGGTCTGGTTTACTAAGCATAGTGAAGTGATGTAGTGATATGGATGAATTCCAAATGGTATCAGATCAGGGGTTGACACTAAGGTCTCAGAGGCACCATCGGGCAAGTACAGGTCATGTTCTACTTGCCCGAAGGTAATGCCCACTTGCCCGAAAAGTAAATCGTCCATGAATGATAGGTACGATTTTAATTACCGCTCAATTTAAGACTTATTTCTTTACTTTCTGGGGCTGTGCGATAAAATGTCATACCTCAATACCTCCAAATCCAAATACCAAATACTTTAGCTATGATTGAATATGTCTATGGTTTCACACTTGTTATATTATATTTTTAAATGTAGCAACAGTAAAAACAGCACATTATAGGTAAATAGTGCTCTTATTTTACATTCCACAGACCAGAAGACACAGCACACTGGCCACGTTCAGGTGTTTAGACAGATATCTCGTGTTGTGTTTATAGAGCACTTGCCCTGTCGGGCAACCGCCAACTTCACCTGCCCTGATGTTTTATTTACCTGCCGGGGGCAGGTGGGCAAGCCTTAGTGTCAATGCCTGCATTGACACTGAAAAAACACATTGAAAATGAAAAAATAAAGAATCCCAAATGTTCTGTTAATTTTAAAGATGGGGTGCAATCATTTGTTTCCCCCCTAAAACATGATAATCAGTTATTATGATTATACTAGACTTTCTCCAAAAAAGTGTACAGAAAGAGTTAAAATTATGTTTTTATGTGGCCACACCCCAAACAAATAAAGAAATTCGGTTCATTCGGTATGGGCTGTTCGGTTCGGTATACCGGTTCAGTTCAGTATTGTGGCACCCCTAGGTACCCCCCACCTTGACGAGCACAAAGAGTTGAGGCATTACATTTTGTACAACATGGTCCTATTGTGAAAATAGCAGATCTACATGCTCACAACGCCTCGCGTTGAGAGGCGTTGTGAGCATGTACTGTAGATCTGCTATTTTCACAATTTCTGAAAATTTGGCCAATGTTTCATTTGTCAATTTAGACTAGAGGTATTAAAAAAGTCCTTAAATTGTCACTTAGAAACGTGCAGGTACTGTTGAGTGAGAAAAGAATGTTGCACATTAAAGGAGCTATAGTCAACTTTAATAATGTTGCGAAAATATTTTATAAAAAAATAAGCTTCATATATGTGTTTCTATTCAAAAATGACCACAAAAAGCGTAAAATAATGATAAAATAATCATTTTGGCCATTGTGAGACAATGAAAAAGTTGACTATAGCTCCTTTAACTCAAACCATGCCAAAAATCTATAATAACATTGTCTTTTTAACTATGGCCTTCCCTGCCTGTCTTTTGTAGTCTTTACAACAATGTACTAGGCATGATCGCGATCGCGAAATTGCATGTTTAACCCCCATACAAACCCCATCTTTCAAACAAGCCAGCCATGTTCGTTTACATTTGAAGAAAACATAAGGGCTGCTATCTCCTGAATGCCTGAACGGATTTCCTAGCAGATGTTTTTGTTTGAAAGCTGTGAAAAGCGTGCACATGCGTAGTGCATGATCAGTGCCCGAAGTTGTGCAGCGTGCACACTATTTTTTAACCATTTGTACCATTTTGGTGGCAAAACGGCAATATAAGAGGTCCCACTTTACATATGGCACCGACTTCTGTTAAGTTAATCATCTGGGGATCCCCCAGAATAATTTGGGGACCCCCCTGGGGGTCCCGATCCACATGTTGAGAACCACTGCCCTAGGGTGCCACGGCACCCACTTTGGGAAACCCTGCTGTACAGTATGTACAGTATGTACAGTATGTACAGTATGTCCAACGCCAGCATAGTTATCATTTAGAAAGATCTTGTTGTTCATCATTTTCAGTGGTTCAATATTTATGAACCACATACATCAAAATCTTTCAAAAGTATTAAGAGCCATGAGCTTCTAGATTGGATGTTTTTTTTTGAAACTTTTATGTGACATGCTTGTAGTACAGCAAAGAAGAAAACATAAAAAGTTGAAATATGGATCTACAACAGGGGTCTTCAACGTTTTCAGGCCAAGGACCCCTTAGTTGAGAGAGAGATGAAGCAGGGACCCCCACAACCTGTTCATAGATTCTATAAGTCAATTTGTGTTTTCAGATATTCAACCACTTGAACTGTCAATACTTAATAAACTTGACCTTTCACTCTGTACTTCTTTTTCCCCTCTACACCAAAGCTCTTTACCAAAAAATAGCCGATCTACAAGCTCGCAGCGCGAGGCGTTGTGAGCTTGTAGATCTGCTATGTTTGGCTAAAGTTCTCCGAATATGGACGCTAGGGTTCAAGTGGTCAATATAAAGGATAAAAAAAATGTTTCCATCACAGGGACCCCCCTGCAGTAACTCCGAGGACCCCCTAGGGGTCCCGGACACCCTGTTGAAGACCCCTGCTCTACGAGGGTTTCTGCGAGGAGAAGCGACAGCGTCACAGCTCTTACCTGGGGCTGTGGGGCTGGCAGTGTGCTGGGCTGGGACTGGGAGGATGGAGACGCAGCCTCCACCTCCTGCACCCTCCACACCATGGCTGCCGAGGCCGGGCTTCCTGGGGTTAGAGCTGTCGAGAGGATCGCAGAGATGGGGAAGATATGAAAATCTCATATCACGATCATTGTGACAAAAGAAATTGCGATTTACGATTTTATCGCGATAATCAAAATACTGGGGGCGGAACATTTGCCAAAACATAGCAGATCAACAAGCTCACAATGCGTCACTTGTAGATCTGCTATTTTTTGCAAAGACATCTGATAGATAGTTGAAAAAAAAAGACTGTATCAAGTACGTATATTATAAGTACCATTTACCAATTCTAGAGAGTTTAAGTGGTACCGGATATGCAGCTCGGCAAATAAAGGCTGAATTGATCCCAGTGCATGACGGAGGACGATATCATGATAAATTAAATGTCCACGATACGATTATCGTTTTTATCACGATAAACGATAATATCGCGTTTAGTCCCATCCCTAGAAGATCAGCACAGTTTAGCTGAGAAATAATTATGATTAATGATTTAATTGCCTTTTTTGTTGCATTGGACACTGGAACATTCATATACATAACTAAAATTACATTTGTCAGCATTTTAGTGAGTTGTATACAGTATTTTCTGGACTATAAGGCGCACCTGACTATAAGGCGCACTGTCAATGAATGGTCTATTTTCAAACTGTTTTCATATATAAGGCGCACCTGACTATAAGGCGCACATAATAGACGCTACCGTTGCGTTATGCATCAAACAGATGGAGCTGTGCTAAATGGAATGTCAATGTCAATGAATGATCCATATATAAGGCGCACTGGACTATAAGGCGCACTGTAGTTTTTTGAGAAAATTAAAGGCTTTTAAGTGCGCCTTATAGTCCGGAAAATACGGTATGTTACAGTTAGTTTGGGTAACTCAGTTAGATTGGGGTAGGAGCGCTTGTTTTTGTTCACCTGGATGTGGAAGAAGCTCATGTCCCAGTGGTAGAGCATTTGACTGCATTAGTCCCACGCTGGTGAATGCTAATATGCCTAAACCTAACCCTAAACCTTACCCTAAACCTAACCCCAATCCAACCCTAACCCTAAACCTAACCCTAACGCTAACCCTGACCCTGACCCTAACCCTGACCCTAACCCTGACCCTGACCCCTAACCTCAGTAAAACTATGCCTAAACCTCACCCTAATCCTAACCCTAACCTCAGAAAAACTATGCCTAAACCTAACCCTTATCCTAACCCTAACCTCAGTCAAATTATTCCTAGTTCCCCGAAGGAAGCGGCGCCAGCTCCACCTTGTGCACAAAAACGAGCGCTCCTGTTCTCAATCTAACCGAATCTCAAACTAACTGTGACATATATACAAAGAAATGGCTGACAATGGTACCAATAATCAACATAAAATTATGTAACATGCCATAAACGTAAAGACATTGTGCCGTGATTTTTTCCCCTCCCTACAACATCACGTCAGGTATTATGATTATACTTGGAGGAGGGTTTTTTTTTCTTTCAAAACAGTGTACACAAAGTGTTAACATTATAAAAATGGGAGGGGAGGATATTATATCAGTGTGTTTCAGTTGGGCCTTTTGACTCAAGAGGCTTTCAGCTTTCAGGAAGTAACCAAAAACATGCAGGGAAGACAGATTTGCATATTATAACCACACCTGGGGGTCTATTAGAGCAGTGTTTCTCAACCACTGTGCCTGGGGACCTTTGGTGTGCCCCTGAGAAGGGTCAAGTGTGCCCCTTGAAACTGCTTGAAAGCCAGTATTGTATTTATCATTTTAAAAATGATTTAAACTAGTGAAAACAGCTGATCTACAAGCACACAACGTCGGTGCGAGGCGTTGTGTGCTTGTAGATCTGCTGTTTTCACTACTGTTGTGAGACAGCCTTGAATGATGAAGCAGGGCTTTACTTTGCGAAGAAACATACACATTTGAAACTGGGAGATACAAGGTTTCTTCCCGACATTGACAATATTTACACCCCCGTATTATGTTGGTGTGCCCATGGATTCTTGGGACATGAAAAGTGTGCCCATGCAGAAAAAAAGGTTGAGAAACACTGTATTAGAGTAATGTTAACCATAGACACATACAAAACAAAACAAAAGTACAACACTATGGCACCACCTTTAATGATACTTTCAAGTAGGAGGGGTGTCTTTGTTTAGAAAAAAAAAATAACTACAGTGCATGTTGTGCAAAAGGAAACTTAAAAAAAAAAATAGCCCAAAAGCTCACGATGCCATTTTGAACATTTTTTCAATTCCCCTCCCCCCAAAGCCAAAAATAAGGATGCCAAGTTGGAAGTGGCATATGGAAATAATTCATCCAGTTGGTTTTACTGTATTTACAGAACGGGTACACATTATTGTGTATCATTATTTTATGCTTTAACTATTGAAAAATAGCAGACATACAAGCTCACAGCGCGGCACCGAGTGCCGCGCTGCGAGCTTGTAGATCTGCTATTTATTTTTTTTCATCGTGAAAATTTGAATTTTGACCCCTATAAGTGTCTTTTGATTCCTTCTAATGTTTCTATGTCAGCAATCTGGCCAGCCATCGTCAAAGAAAAGGTCCTTTTCACTTAACTGGAGCTCAGTTAGTCTGTTCTTGAGAGACTACTGTCAGTGGTTCTCAAACCTTTTCATGTGTATTTGGCCACGGACCCCCATCTCAAAATATTTAGTTCCAGGGACCACCCAGAGGCAAAATTTGCGTTACAAACGTTCGCTTAAAAAATACATATATTCAAAGATTTGCACACATTTTCACGACTTTTTCAAAAATAGCAGATCTACAAGCTCGCAGGCTGCAAGCTTGTATATCTGCTATTTTTCAATAGTTAAAGCATTCAATAATTCTAGGCCTGAATAAAAGGTGTGTGCACAACAGCTGCTGCTCCTAATAAGTTTAATGTGCAAAGTCTGCAAACTAACAACGTTTCAACCAGTTCTCCTCCATCTCACTGTACGACACAATAAAGACACCACAGGTTAACAAAGTAGAAAACAGTTTATTTCAAACTGTAAAGATGAGGGTATAACAACACATGTGCCAACGAAAGTGTAAACGGTTTATTTGAAGCCCGAAACATTAGCAAAAACAAAAGTGCAAACAATGCCAAATAATCACCCAAAGTAGGGGTGGGCGATATGGTGATAAATATCATTGAGACGATATTCCTTTTCAAAGATATCGTGATACAGTGAGGGAGCCTTATAAAAAAATCCTGTTGAATTGTTAATAGAGATTCATTGCAGAATGCATTTAAACCTACATTTTGGTCTAAATCAGTAGTTCTCAAACTTTAAAATGTCAAGGTCTCCCCTTAACTCTGAAGTATACAAATGAAATACAAATACAAGTGAAACCAAATTTACGGGCCCATTTGGTTTCATTTGTATACTGTCAGAGTTACATACTCGTAAGGGTCAATTCAGACCTCCCAAAAGGAACCCAGAGTCCCTGGACCCCACATTGAGGACCACTGGTCTAAATGGTCTGTTACTCCTTTTTCTTTTAGTTTTTGTTACCTTGTAGGCGGTTGTACTGTTAAGTAACTTGAAAGATAACCATAAAAACCAACATGGAAAAGAACCGTGATAAGAGTGTGTATCATGATAGAGCTAGGAAGACTATCGTGATATTGTATTTTTCCATATCGCCCACCCCAAACCCAAAGTAGTTTGTGTTTGTATGGACAGTCAATAACACCTACAAATGCTGCAAAGCAGTTACAGATGAAGTTGTAGTCGATTCATTTCAATGCCTGAACACAGCTGTGTAGAAATAAAATACATTTCCCCGAGCAGCTTTTTTTTCTTCTTTCTCAGCCTTCAATAGGGGTCCTCAGAGTTACTACCAAAATCTTCCAATCCTTTTTATATTAACAACTTGAACCCTAGTGTCCATATTCTGAGAACTGTGGCCAAAAATAGCAGATCTACAGGCTCGCAGAGCTTGTAGATCGGCTATTTTTGGCAAAGAGGTTTGGTGTAGAGGGGAAAAAGAGAAGACTAAGTACAGAGTAAAAGGTCAAGTTTATTAGGTAATGACGGCTCAAGCGGTTAAACATCTGACAACAACAACATCTGAAAACACAAACTGACATGAATCCAAAATACGCTGATGAGTGTGCTGTCAAACGATGAAACCACAGTATATGGAATCCCTGCTTCATCTCTCTCTCAACTGAGGGGTCCTTGGCCTGAAAACGTCGAAGACCTCAGCTCTAGCCTTCTCCATAGAGCGGGGCGGTCTCTCTGCTGGTTTGGAGCGGTTTTAGCGGCCTGTGTGAAACGCCGCGTAGCAGTTGCGTCCTTGCAGGCAGAGGAACACGTTGCACGTGGTGCACCGCACGCGCGTCTTCCCGGAGCAGCCCTGCTCCCTGCAGCGCTTGGGGTTCTTCAGGTCCACCATCTCCGGGAGATGGCCGGCAGAAAGCGTGCGGACGGAGACGTGCGGGACGGGAACGACCCGGGACCTTCTGGCCGGGTGTGGGCGACGACGGTGGCGTGCGACGTACGCAGCGACATCGCCCGGTCGTTGTCCTTCCCCGGGCCTGAGGTCCAGATCTGCGAAATCAAGTGGGATGTATTCCTCCGCGGCGGCAGGATCATCCTCCTCCTCGTCATCTAACAGATCGACGTGAAAAAAGGACTTATTTGGGAAGCTCCGTTTAGGCAGGGTGTTAGGCACTAGTGTTGTCACGACACTGGATTTCTAACTTCAATACGATATTTTGAAAAAAAGTATCGATATTCGATACCATTTTCGATACCACGCAACCACTGCGATTTTTCATGGAAACGTGTTTATTTTAATTGAAAGAAAAATATAGAACTTTTTGAGGTAGATGGTAGAGCACTTTTCAAAAGTTTGCCTTTGAGGTTTTCACATTCGAAGTACAAATAAGGCTGTGCAATCTGTATTAAAAAAAAAAAAAAAACACGCAGTGTGTCTCACCCAACAAGAAAGGTAGAAACTTAGTATCGATATTATCGATACTATGGAAAAGTAATATTGAAAATCGATACCTTTCGATAAATCGATATATATTTGTTTTATTGACTATACTTGTACTGTTCTCCTTTTTTTTCTCTAATAAAATACTCAATCAATCAATCTCCCATCTCAGAGTTGTATGCAATTGCAATCGGCGACCGTCCTGCTTTTGAAAACGAAGGTTTCCCTGCAACGATAAAATGACGCAAAATCAATGACCTCAGACGAGCACTTCATCTTTGATCGACGTCGTAGCTTGCTGGTATTGCTACAATTTGGCGACTATGTCCAGGGATCGTAAAAGAATGACAAACGAGAGAAAGATCATTTCCACACCGGGAGCCTTAGTTTGTCAGAGAGAGAGAGCGACAGCGAGACCGAAGGAAAATTAAACCCATTCAGAACGGGTACACATTATTGTGTATCATTATTTTATGCTTTAACTATTGAAAAATAGCAGACATACAAGCTCACAGCGCGGCACCGAGTGCCGCGCTGCGAGCTTGTAGATCTGCTATTTATTTTTTTTCATCGTGAAAATTTGAATTTTGACCCCTATAAGTGTCTTTTGATTCCTTCTAATGTTTCTATGTCAGCAATCTGGCCAGCCATCGTCAAAGAAAAGGTCCTTTTCACTTAACTGGAGCTCAGTTAGTCTGTTCTTGAGAGACTACTGTCAGTGGTTCTCAAACCTTTTCATGTGTATTTGGCCACGGACCCCCATCTCAAAATATTTAGTTCCAGGGACCACCCAGAGGCAAAATTTGCGTTACAAACGTTCGCTTAAAAAATACATATATTCAAAGATTTGCACACATTTTCACGACTTTTTCAAAAATAGCAGATCTACAAGCTCGCAGGCTGCAAGCTTGTATATCTGCTATTTTTCAATAGTTAAAGCATTCAATAATTCTAGGCCTGAATAAAAGGTGTGTGCACAACAGCTGCTGCTCCTAATAAGTTTAATGTGCAAAGTCTGCAAACTAACAACGTTTCAACCAGTTCTCCTCCATCTCACTGTACGACACAATAAAGACACCACAGGTTAACAAAGTAGAAAACAGTTTATTTCAAACTGTAAAGATGAGGGTATAACAACACATGTGCCAACGAAAGTGTAAACGGTTTATTTGAAGCCCGAAACATTAGCAAAAACAAAAGTGCAAACAATGCCAAATAATCACCCAAAGTAGGGGTGGGCGATATGGTGATAAATATCATTGAGACGATATTCCTTTTCAAAGATATCGTGATACAGTGAGGGAGCCTTATAAAAAAATCCTGTTGAATTGTTAATAGAGATTCATTGCAGAATGCATTTAAACCTACATTTTGGTCTAAATCAGTAGTTCTCAAACTTTAAAATGTCAAGGTCTCCCCTTAACTCTGAAGTATACAAATGAAATACAAATACAAGTGAAACCAAATTTACGGGCCCATTTGGTTTCATTTGTATACTGTCAGAGTTACATACTCGTAAGGGTCAATTCAGACCTCCCAAAAGGAACCCAGAGTCCCTGGACCCCACATTGAGGACCACTGGTCTAAATGGTCTGTTACTCCTTTTTCTTTTAGTTTTTGTTACCTTGTAGGCGGTTGTACTGTTAAGTAACTTGAAAGATAACCATAAAAACCAACATGGAAAAGAACCGTGATAAGAGTGTGTATCATGATAGAGCTAGGAAGACTATCGTGATATTGTATTTTTCCATATCGCCCACCCCAAACCCAAAGTAGTTTGTGTTTGTATGGACAGTCAATAACACCTACAAATGCTGCAAAGCAGTTACAGATGAAGTTGTAGTCGATTCATTTCAATGCCTGAACACAGCTGTGTAGAAATAAAATACATTTCCCCGAGCAGCTTTTTTTTCTTCTTTCTCAGCCTTCAATAGGGGTCCTCAGAGTTACTACCAAAATCTTCCAATCCTTTTTATATTAACAACTTGAACCCTAGTGTCCATATTCTGAGAACTGTGGCCAAAAATAGCAGATCTACAGGCTCGCAGAGCTTGTAGATCGGCTATTTTTGGCAAAGAGGTTTGGTGTAGAGGGGAAAAAGAGAAGACTAAGTACAGAGTAAAAGGTCAAGTTTATTAGGTAATGACGGCTCAAGCGGTTAAACATCTGACAACAACAACATCTGAAAACACAAACTGACATGAATCCAAAATACGCTGATGAGTGTGCTGTCAAACGATGAAACCACAGTATATGGAATCCCTGCTTCATCTCTCTCTCAACTGAGGGGTCCTTGGCCTGAAAACGTCGAAGACCTCAGCTCTAGCCTTCTCCATAGAGCGGGGCGGTCTCTCTGCTGGTTTGGAGCGGTTTTAGCGGCCTGTGTGAAACGCCGCGTAGCAGTTGCGTCCTTGCAGGCAGAGGAACACGTTGCACGTGGTGCACCGCACGCGCGTCTTCCCGGAGCAGCCCTGCTCCCTGCAGCGCTTGGGGTTCTTCAGGTCCACCATCTCCGGGAGATGGCCGGCAGAAAGCGTGCGGACGGAGACGTGCGGGACGGGAACGACCCGGGACCTTCTGGCCGGGTGTGGGCGACGACGGTGGCGTGCGACGTACGCAGCGACATCGCCCGGTCGTTGTCCTTCCCCGGGCCTGAGGTCCAGATCTGCGAAATCAAGTGGGATGTATTCCTCCGCGGCGGCAGGATCATCCTCCTCCTCGTCATCTAACAGATCGACGTGAAAAAAGGACTTATTTGGGAAGCTCCTTTTAGGCAGGGTGTTAGGCACTAGTGTTGTCACGACACTGGATTTCTAACTTCAATACGATATTTTGAAAAAAAGTATCGATATTCGATACCATTTTCGATACCACGCAACCACTGCGATTTTTCATGGAAACGTGTTTATTTTAATTGAAAGAAAAATATAGAACTTTTTGAGGTAGATGGTAGAGCACTTTTCAAAAGTTTGCCTTTGAGGTTTTCACATTCGAAGTACAAATAAGGCTGTGCAATCTGTATTAAAAAAAAAAAAAAAACACGCAGTGTGTCTCACCCAACAAGAAAGGTAGAAACTTAGTATCGATATTATCGATACTATGGAAAAGTAATATTGAAAATCGATACCTTTCGATAAATCGATATATATTTGTTTTATTGACTATACTTGTACTGTTCTCCTTTTTTTTCTCTAATAAAATACTCAATCAATCAATCTCCCATCTCAGAGTTGTATGCAATTGCAATCGGCGACCGTCCTGCTTTTGAAAACGAAGGTTTCCCTGCAACGATAAAATGACGCACAATCAATGACCTCAGACGAGCACTTCATCTTTGATCGACGTCGTAGCTTGCTGGTATTGCTACAATTTGGCGACTATGTCCAGGGATCGTAAAAGAATGACAAACGAGAGAAAGATCATTTCCACACCGGGAGCCTTAGTTTGTCAGAGAGAGAGAGCGACAGCGAGACCGAAGGAAAATTAAACCCATTCAGAACGGGTACACATTATTGTGTATCATTATTTTATGCTTTAACTACTGAAAAATAGCAGATATACAAGCTCATATTGTAGATCAAGAGAAATTAGAATTTTGACCCGATTCTATAAGTGTCTTTTGAATCCTTCTAAGGTTTTTTTGAAAAAACCTATGTTTCTTTGTCAGCAATCTGGCTGGCCATCGTCAAAGAAAAGGTCCTTTTCACTTAACTGGAGCTCAGTTAGTCTGTTCTTGAGAGACTACTATGTCAGCGGTTCTCAAACTTTTTCATGTGAAGGACCCCAAAAATGATATTTATTTGGCCACGGACCCCCATCTCAAAATATTTAGTTCCAGGGACCACGAGAAGCAAAATTTGAGTTACAATCGTTCGCTTTGAAAATACATATATTCAAAAATGTGCACACATTTTCACGACTTTTTCAAAAATAGCAGATCTACAAGCTTGCAGCGCGGCACTCAGTGCCGCGCTGTGAGCTTGTAGATCTGCTATTTTTCACTGGTTAAAGCATTCAATAATTCTAGGCCTAAATGGGTTTTAAGCGTGTCAAATGTCGAGTGAGACTGCAAATGTGACCACAGATTAAATGAAAGTTTTGGGCAGGAGGGTCTTCCTTGGCCTCCCGGGTGTGTGCCTGCAAAGTTTCACCTCGACTGGTCCAGCGGTGCCCGAGATAAGCTGTTCACAGATAGATGGACGGACGAACAGAAAGATGCTCACAGAATGTTGGACAAAGACAAGGTGAACACTTGTAGATCTGCTAATTGTTGTCTAATGTTCCCCCCAGAATATGGATACTGGGGTGCAAGTGGTTAAGAAAAGTCACATTTTAAGGGCGGATTCACATTGCGGTCTCCAGTGCGAACTCGAGGCTACATGGCAGATGTTTTGATAGTGTGAAGCATGCGTACTGTCCTCAGAAACGCCAGTTAGTAACTTAATGTGCAACATTGTTTTCTCACTCAACAGTGAACACACCAACATAACGTTTATGTGTATAGAGGTTATCTGCACATTTCTAAAGTGACAATTTAAGGACTTTTTAATACCTCTAAAATTACAAATTAAACACTGGCCAAACTGTCAAATATTAGAGGCAATGAAACGAAAGGCTTTTGCACACCTACGACAGGTGCTGTCGAGGAAAGACCAAACAATGGTCGGTGAACTGAAAAGGCAAAAACTCCACGCACACTGTCTTCAAATGCAAAAAGGGGGAATTTAATAAAGTGATGCAACGTTTCGGTATTTAAACCTTCATCAGGCAAACTCTGAGTTTGCCTGATGAAGGTTTAAATACCGAAACGTTGCATCACTTTATTAAATTCCCCCTTTTTGCATTTGAAGACAGTGTGCGTGGAGTTTTTGCCTTTTAAATATTAGAGGCAGAAATTGTGAAAATAGCAGATCTACGTGCTCACAACTCCTCGCGCTGCGAGGCGTTGTGAGCACGTAGATCAGCTATTTTCACAATAGAACCGTGTTATACAAAATGTAATGCCTCAACTCTCAGTGTTCGTGGGGGGTCCCCAGTTAAAATATGATTATTTTGGGGGTCGCGGACAGAAAAGGTTGAGGACCACTGCTGTAGCATTAAGGCAGAAGTTGGACTTACTGTTGGGTATGGATGGAGGACCACTCTGCCAGGAGGCTGTCTGACCCCAGGGAGAGGAGCTGTCAGTGGCCTGGTCCTGACCTGAGATGTTAGCAGATGGAAGACAACGACAAAATAAGTCCCTTTGTAATGTAATGCTGAATACAAATAATAACAACCAGTAAGACTCCCTAATCGGGAGATAAGCGACCGCCAGGTGACAGGTCACATGTATACCGTAATTGCTGGACTATAAGCCGCACCTGAATATAAGCCTAACCAGCTGAATTTAGAAAAAAAAAAAACGAATGTTTACATATATAAGCCGCACCTGACTATAAGCCGCAGGTGTCTTTCCTGCTTCCTGCCAGAGCGCCCCTGGTGGCCGTTAGCTGTATAAATCTATATATAAATCCTTGTTAAAGACCATTGTAAAACTAACTAACTGACCGTTAGCTGTAAAAATCTGTATATAAGCCGCACCGTTGTATTAGCCGCAGGGTTCAAAACATGGGAAAAAAGCTGCAGCTTATAGTCCGGCAATTACGGGTACACAAATAGGCCTGACATGAATTTTTCGTGGTCACTTTATGTATATATTCTTCTTTTTTGTAATAGCTTTTTGACACTTTGTTTATATTCTTCTTTTTTTTTGTGCTTGCTCTTTGGACTACAGTACTCTTTTTCTTTTTCCTACTTCTTTGTAACTTGTAACCTTAAACTGCTGTGCTGCCACTGGGCAACTGAATTCCCCTCGTGGGATAATAAAGGTATCTATCTGACATGACTCTAGCTCTGGTCCATAGCGTTAGTGGACTTCTCCCTATAACGCTATGTTCCTCTACCTCCGTATTCCTTGGCAAAAACGGAAAACCCCGCCGACTGGTCTGAAAATCACAAAAACTGTTTCGCCCCTCACCAAACCAAAGGTATCAGTGGACAGATGAAAGCTTGCTCTACTTTGTGGACGCGGTCTAAGCCCCCCACCACACGATTAAAATACATTTCTAGGGCGAAATGAAAAATAATCCACCTGACGGAGACACTTTTCCTGGTTGAAGACTGTTTTTACGAAACGGCGCTTCCAACGTCGCAGAGCTGAATAACACCCAATGAGACTAATGCTCTGTTAATGCGGTGCATTTCGGTGCTCTGACCTGCGCGGCAGTAGTGAGTTGGCACGGTGATGGCGACGACAAATAGTAAAAAACTAGAAGAAATGGAGTCTCCATCCGGTGGATTATTTTTTATTTCGCCCAAGAAATGTATTGTAATCGTGTGGTGGGGGGCCCAGACTGCGTCCACTAAGTAGAGTAAGCTTTCAACTGTCCACTGCTGATACCTTTGGTTTTGATGAGGGGGGCGAAACAGTTCTCATTATTTTCGGACCAGACAGTGGGGTTTTCCGGTTTTGCCAAGGAATACGGAGGTATAGAGGAACATAGCGTTAGGGAGAACTCCACTAACGCTATGGACCAGAGCCAACATGACTCTAGACTAGACATACTGTGCACGGCTTTGCGTGATTTTAGGGCAAAATCTGTAGGAGCAGTGTCCAAAAATGTGTTTCGCAAGAATCGGCCTCATGGTGGCGCTAGAAGAGGGCCATGTGAGAAATGAGAAGGTGGAGGTTGTGGTTTGGCAGCCAAGGAGTGTGTGTGCAAAGTTTGGCATGGATAGGGACAACGGTGGCAGAGATATGAGTAGGGGAAAAGTGTGACGTGACGCGACACGTTGTGAGGTTGTAGATCTGCTATTTTCACTAGATTGTGTTCCTTGTTTGTTTTTCATTTGGGTCACAGGCTAAACGGTTTGGGAACCACTGCTCTAGTGCAGTGGTTCTCAACCTCACACTCTCGTCCTCCTACACTTCAGAAGATATGGAAGGCAGTACACATCATGTTACATTACTCTGATATGGGTCGTTCAGCACCAAAATGGGGTCACCATTTACACGGGACACATGAAATAGCAGTTCTGGGAAAACGAGAGACTAGTAACAGATTTCACAGTGACTGAAATGCTACACAAAAAAAAAGTCTAGGTGATGACCAGCCTCAATGAGAAATAGCTTATGCATCGATGACAAACAGTAGGATAAACTTTAGGCTTGGAATACATGCCAAGTTTTCAAGTATCAAGAATTGGGACATTTTCCAATTATTTCCCATTGACTGTATCATATTTCAAATAAAAATGCGGGTTGTAGCTGACCGGCATAAACATATTCAACGCATTCCTTTTTTTGTTTGTTTGTTTGTTTGGGGGTTGGGTAGGAGGTGCAGGTACTGAGGCGATGAAGAGTTCAGGTTGCACCAGCCTATTTGTAGAGATGTGCCGATTGATCGGTGAGTGATCGGCGATCGGCCGATACTGCCTATATTGGCTTTGATCGGTATCGGCTTTGCCGATCTACAAGCTAGATCAGCTATTTTCACAATATTTAATTGTGGGACTGAATGTAACCTCAGCTTCAACTCGTTGAAGCTGAAAGTTGAATTGGATTCTAAAGGACCTCAGCCTGCAATCTCCTAATGTTTATACTTAATATACAATGTCAATGTTTTTTTAAGAACAATCATTAAATATAAATGCTGCAATAAATAGAAGAATTTATGGATGTGACGCTGTGATCGGGAATATATTGGTATCGGCAGATACTGATTCCAGTTGATCGGTGATCAGTATCGGCCCCGGAAATCGCAATCGGAACATCCCTACCTATTTGATGTAGATGCCGGTAAGTGTGATGGGTGCTCATGTAATTGCTATGAGTGTTATTTTTAAGCTGACATGACAAGTTTAAAAGTCTAATGAATCCCAAATTGAATTAACTAGTTACAGAACATAAGTTAAAGGGATGTTTCACTTTCAATTTTTTTTTGGTAATTTTATCGTCTAATCAGGCTTTTATGAACACCCTGAACAGGTTTTAATTTGCTTTATTCAATATTTAGATATTTGACGGAAATGTTATCAGGCCCTCCTCCTCCAGGGCCCCTGCCCATACACACCCATTGTAACTTCAAACTTCATTTTAACCATGATAGATTCATTAAAAGCACCCATTATTTTGTCTAGTGACTCATACTACCCTCATATGTGCGCATGCCGTATTTTTTCATTTGTTGTCTCCACCACCAGCCGAAGGCAGGGGGAGAGTATGTTTTCGCCCCTGTCCGTGCGTCTGTGCGTCCGTCCGTCCTCCGAGTTTGTTACCAGCTAATCTCCGGCGCCATTGGCCCGGACGCTGCCAAAATGAGCACACACACTCCCTGGATGCCAATTCAGAACCTCTGCCCCACATTTTTCACATGGGCCTGTTCTAGCGCCACCAGGTGGCCAATTTGTGCAAAACTACCTTTTGGCCAGTACTCCTACAGATTTTGTCCAAAAATCATGCAAATCGATAGACAGTATCTCTACAGTCATGTGATCGACATGGATGTCTCCGATTGTCCATATTCCATCCTGATTGGCTGAGACTGGCTTTCAAAGTTTGTAAGATTGGTCAGTTTTGGACAAAATGCCTCAAATCACAAACGCAGAGTGCAATTAACAAGAAATCATGCACACACGTTCCCACTAGGATGAGGAAGAAATGCTACTTATTTTTTTTAAATCAGCCTCATGGTGGCGCTATAACAGGCCAATTTGTGGTTTTACCTATAACTCCACCGATCAGTTTCAAACTTTGTAAGCGCACTCCCTATAGGCCAAGGAAAAACCCTTTCCTTGCATTTTTCACATCAGCCTTTTATAGCGCCACCTGGAGGCCGACTTATGTAAGACACATTTTTGGATATTACTCCTTCAGATTTTACCCAAAATGAACACAGATGAGTACACAGTATCTCTACAGTCATATGATCAAGACGGATCTGTCCTGTATTAAATATTCCATCCTGATTGGCTAAGATTGGCCTCCAAACTTTGCAGGATTGATCCGTTTCAAACAAAATGCCTCAAATCAAACACAGCGTGCAATTGTAATGACATTGTGCACGCACATTCGCAAAAGGCCAAGGCAGAAATTACACTACAAAATGTTCAAATCAGCCTCATGGTGGCGCCATGAAAGGTCTAAGATTGGTGAAGAACACATGCCACCCTTTTTACATTGGCCTATTATACCACCACCAGGACACGTGGCTGGTGGAGACCTGTGATCGGAAGAGCACTTCTTCTAGTTTTTTATATTCTTTTATTGTATTTAATTGTTTACATTTTCCAAAAGGATTATTAAAAATAACTGAAAAAAAAAAAAAGATATTGAAAAAACACGGCCTGCTCACGTATTAGGGTAGTATGAGTCACCAGAAAAGGATAATGGATGTTTTAATGGGTGTGTATGGGGAGAGGCCCTGGGCCTGGAGGGCCAGATAACATTTGCATCAAATATCTAAATATTGAATTGAGAAAAAAAAAAAAAAAAAAAAAAATGTTAAAGTGATCCCTGGCTAATATGACAAATATGCCTTAATACATTATAATTGTCCTCTATAACTACAATGTAAAATTAAAAACACCTTAAATATTTTATTTCTTCTAGAAATAGCTAATCTTTCACTCAATAGGGGAAATGCCTGTCGCAAGTTGATGATGTCATAAATGTCATGTGTGATCTATCCTTATGGAATTTATGGCATGCATGTGCAAAAAACACATTTGAAATATTGATTTGATGCTCATATTAACCATAGGAAGTACAAGTTTGTTTTTATTTGCACATGCATGCCATAAATTCCATAGGGATAGATCACACATGACATTTATGACATCATCAACTTGCGACGGGCATTTCCCCTGTTGAGTGAAAGATTTTCTATTTCTAGAAGAAATAAAATATTTAAGGTGTTTTTAATTTTACATTGTAGTTATAGAGGACAATTATAATGTATTAAGGCATATTTGTCGTATTAGCCAGGGATCACTTTAAGGGTGTTCATAAAAGCCTGATTAGACGCTAAAATTACCAAATGTTTTTTTTAAAGTGAAATATCCCTTTAAGCCACAGACTTTACAACAAAAGGGTCTCACCTCTATGTGTTCTCATGTGCATCTTTAGATTTCCAGGTTGATTAAACCTTTTCCCACAAACTGTACAACTAAAGGGGGTCTTCTCTGTACTCGATGCGTTCGGTTCCTGAGACACCTTGTTGCTCGAAGACGACCTCTGCCTGCCCACAGCGCGTGTCTTGTGAGATTTCACTGCGTTTTGAGCCGGCTGATCTTCCCTGGTCTGCTCCCACTCGTCACTGTCTTCGGTGTCGGATTCAGAGGAGAGGAGCTGGACATCACCGGTTGGTTGTGATGTTCCACAGTACTCAACGTCCGCTCGTGTTTTCATGTGTTCAGTTGAGGTGCTGGCGAGAGGCTCTGTCTCTCTTTCATTGTGTTCACCTTTCACTGATCGTAATGTCATCGTCGACACGTGAGCCCCCTGAGGTCTGTGACATGTCTCCTCATGTTCCTCTTTAATCTCCTCCTGGATGGGACTGGAGCTCAGCTGTTGATGTTCAGGGGAACCCTCCTCTTTACACACAGGGGGGTGCAGGATGTCTAGGGAAACAGATAAAGTGATAGTGGACCATTACATAGTTGAACTTACAAGTACAAATGTGTGTTTTAGTGACCGATATGCCCTTTTTGGCCATATAGTCAGGTTCACTATGTTAATAAAGGTTTATTCGTTGGAATTTTTTGGAGATTTGTAAAACTATACATTTTTGGAATCTTCAGAGCATGGGGAATCCAAAAATCTTTGTTTGCATTTGCACAGACACCTGCAAAGCCGCCATTTTGGACGTTCAAAATGGCTGACATAAAATACATAATTTGTGCTATCTTGGCTTCTAGACAACCGTTTGCATTTGCACAGACACCTGCAAAGCCGCCATTTTGGACGTTCAAAATGGCTGACATAAAATACATAATTTGTGCTATCTTGGCTTCTAGACAACCTAGAAACTTAATTAAACATGATAATCCTATGTTTTCTGGGCCAAGGAATCGAATGAATGAATGATGGATGTAAAATGTTCTGGACCCCCACCACGTCAAGTTGGAAAACACTCAAAACGAAATTTTATCCAAAAGGTAAAAGTAGTTCCGACTCCCAGACTGTGGTTTTCCATCCCATGGTACATAAAACATGCACCACAGCGGTGGGAAAGCGGTTTAAATCGCTTATTTAGTCTCATTAAAGTCAGAAAAGCCCCTTGCATAGTCTCGCGTGGCCAGACTGTTGTCCAACGCGATTTGCAAATACTCTCTGGTTACGTGAGACTACAGTACTGGCAACAGTTCCGATTGAATGGGAAAACATTACAAAACTAACAATATAAGCGGTTGTTTCATGCCCTGGTGCATGTTTTATGTACCGTGGGATGGAAAACCATAGTCTGGGAGCTCTGAACTACCTTTACTTTTTGGATAAAATGTTGTTTCGAGTGTTTTCCAACTTGATGTGGAGGCGGTCCGGGCCATCGCTGCGCCACCTTTATAGGACCTCATCTCGGAGCACAACAGTATGCAGCGACGGGTGAGGTTCTATATAGACAGAAATGATCATAATGAACATAACTCAACCTGTAAATTATGTTAGGGGTCCCCAGATTATTGACTTAATGTGCAACATTGTTTTCTCACTCAACAGTAAACAAACCAACATAAAGTTTAAGTGTATGGAGGGTTTATGCACATTTCTAAAGTGACAATTTAAAGGGGAAGACCACCCATTTTCAATATTGAACTTTGTCATTAATATACCTTAGAGGAGTT
Source organism: Nannobrachium achirus (assembly GCF_963921795.1). NCBI lineage: Eukaryota > Metazoa > Chordata > Actinopteri > Myctophiformes > Myctophidae > Nannobrachium > Nannobrachium achirus. The sequence goes on from NC_137827.1 coordinate 59,096,791, forward strand.
GTGTGGAAATAGAAAACATGTTCCCCCCTTCTGTGTTGCCTAGAACTGGAGGATTGATTTGGCCTAACAAAAAAATACTTTGGTTTCCGGTTGGCGACTGACCCTATTAAATACGTGCGACCCAGATCTCTCTCTCTCCCCCCTCAGTCCATCCCTCCTCCCCAGTCCCTACAAACACACACACACGCAAACACGTGCGTGCTCCTTGCCTCCGTCGAAAACAGCTAATCTACAAGATCACATTATGATGAAGACACGACGCGCACACAGCTGCAACTATGTATAAATCAGTGGGTTTCATTCGCGCAAAACCTAAATGTGAATACGTTTGCAGGATCAATCCTCTCTCCAAAGAGTGTCTGTCGCGACGGGGATAGCTTTGCTGTTTCTACATGTCATCTTTTTTACACCCAACTCTAACCTTAACCTCCATGGGGTGAGTCGGTAAAACCCTCCGGACGAAATGATAGTCTTTCGAAAGAGCAAGATTTTACCATCGCGACGTGCCGTGGCCGCCTGTCTTTTCAGCGAACCACGCAGAAAAGCTAGCCGCGAACCGCACACGGTAGTCGGCATCGGAGCGAGCCAAGACGCACACCGTTGTTTCAGATCATTCACGTTGCGACACAAGCATAAAGCATTCGAAGAGAATCACAGTTTGTAAAAAGAAAACACCAGAGCAATAAACACTTGAAACAAATATCTTTGCTCCACTTTCATTCATCCACTAAAACTACATTCTCCCTTCCACTTCAGTCAAGTGAGTCAACCTGTGGGTCGAGACCCCCCCAGAGGTCCCCAAATGATTTTGGAACGAAGTAATAATTTAAGGACTTTTTAAATACATTTAAAGACAAGAAAAAAGACCATTGCTGCATCAAAGGTAATCAAACTATACTATAAAAAGAAATACTAGCCAAATTGTAAAATAATACAAGAAAGATGCAAATGTTGGAAAATAGCTGATCTACAAGCTCACAAATTTAGCATAGGAATATAATGACGCAGCCAGTTCGGGGGAGTGGTCTGGAGGTTGCGCGCGCTCACGTGCCTGTCTGTCCTGACGTCACCAGTTGAACTCGCTAGTGCATGCAAGGAATCGTAGTCTACTCTAAATGCTCGGTAGCTCCAGCTAACCATTCTCTTTCAGTTTCAGCATCCATCAGCTGCAGCTCATCAGCTTTTTCCTCGCACCGCAAGCTTTTAGTTAGGGTTTGATAAGTTCTAAGTTGTCAGTTCTACTGCTATATTAAATGCTATGAAAAATAGGCCAATTGTTGCTGCTGCCGCAGTCAGATACTGTCATGTCTCCGTGGGTTCGGCTGAGGCTAACTCTACTCAAGCTGCTAATGCTGCTGTAATGGCTGCTAATAATTACAACTGATGCTACTGCTTGTAGGATGCTGACATCATGCTTATCTGGGCAGTTCATGCTCAGCCGCCACGTGTCTGATACTAACATTATTTGTATCATTACAGCTCCCGGCTAAAGCACTTCTGGTCCGCTGCTACACCATCAAGTTATCGTTACTGCTGCATGTTAAAGCTGCTACCAGTGTATCAGAAGTAAAAGGGATTTAATTTAAATATTTGTTTCAAACTAAGGTTATAGTCCTGGGTCACATAGCACACTGTATGTCCTAGTGGTGTTTCCGTAGCCGCTGCACTTGGCTACAGTGCTGGTTTACAGCTCATGCTTAAGCTGCTACATGTCTGTTGCTAACATCATGTTCATATCCAGGATTTCTCCTTATCCGTTGTGCCGCTATCTTGGAGGCTAAAATGGTCTCAGTATGGTGCGAGTGGCTCTACAGTCAGATACTATTATGTCTCCTATAGTTTCAGCTATTGTTAGCTCCACTCAACCTGCGTCTGTGTGCTAGCATAACTGCTAATAATTACAGCTAAGGCTGATGCTTGTAGAAATGCTGCATCACGTTCTTACAGCTCATGCTAAAGCTAATACATGTTGGTTGCTAACATCCTGTTTATTATTTCAGCTCCAGGCCGGAGGGGCTGCAGGCCCACGGCTATGGCATCAGGTTATCATGGCAGCTTTATGCTAAAGCGGCTACATGTTCCACTAATCGTGTTTTACTTTATAGCTTCTTGCTGCGGCTGCTACATGTCTGCTGCTAACATCATTTCTATCTTTTCAGCTCGTGTGGGAGCTGCTGCATAGCTGCTACTACAGCAGGTCGCCATAGCAGCATGGCGCTGCAGCTGCTGAGGTTTTTTGCTAACATATTTATCATTACAGCTCCAGGCCGGAGCTGCGGCATGCCCCCTGCCACGGCATCAGGTTAGCATTGCAGCTTGATGCTAAAGCTGCTACATGTTCCACTAAATCGTGTTTTTCTTTATAGCTTCGGGCCACGGCTGCTACATGTTGCTGCTAGCATCATGTTTGTCTTTCAGCTTCTTGCTGGAGACGCTGCATAGCGGCTGCTACAGCATGTCTTCATTGCAGCGTCGCGCTGCAGCGGCTGAGTGTTTTCTGCTAACATGTTTATCTTTATAGTTTCGTCCACTATTGTATAATTCCATGAGACCAGTCAGGAGTTGGTTAGCACTGGGGAGGGCATTGCTACTACAGCTTCCGCTACTTCTGCTGCTACCATGAGCCGCCAGCCTGCCTGCCCGCCCTCCTGCCTGCCTGCCTGCCTCCCCGCCCGCCCGCCTGCCCGCTCGCCTGCACGCTCGCCTGCAAGCTTCATATTCAGCAGACGGAAGTGGCCTACCGCCTGCCTTCCCGCCCGCCCGCCTGCCTGCCTGCCTTCCCGCCCGCCTGCCGGCCCTCCCGCCCGCCTGCCGGCCCTCCCGTCCGGCTGCCCGCCCACCCGCTACAGCATCAGTTAATGCTATTACTGCTGATACCATGAGCATGAACCAGCGCTGCGTCGTGCTGGAAGCCTGTGGTGCCGGCCCATCTTCCGGGGCCGCTGTCAGGCTGTGACCGTCGTCGCCACCGCCAGGTCGCAAGGGAACATGGGAAGCTGTAGTTTCAGCACCAGCGGTGGGAACTCCATTCCTCTCGCCAGCTGCAGCTTTCCCAGATGCACTGAGGAGCCACACTCTAGCAGGTAAATAGCAACGCATTTGCTTGTTCGATTCTGTGAGCGTTCAGCCGCTCTCTAAGCTTGCTAATAATAGGCAACCATAGTTACATAGCAGCGACTTGCTTGTACTGAATGTTGGGCTTTAGCCGCTCTCTAGGCTTGCATAGCTTGCCTTTAAAGGTCAAGACGTGGATCTCGTGGATATTCTTATATGTGCAGCAGCAGACTCTGCAGCAGAGCGCTCTGTGGGCTGCGAAAATTTCTCTGTGATCCTAAAAGTCAGCGACCCTAGGCGTGGTTTCATCGTTATGGTCAGCTAAAGCTAAGATTGTATTTTCTGCAGCAAGCACATGCGGTCACCAAGGCCAGGCTTAAGATGTGACTAGCACATGGCCTCTGAGATTGCAGCTCGCAGTTAAATCAGGGAAGGTACACCAGTGACAGTCGCAGAACTAACTCTCCCTTCTGTCCTTTCATGTCCATGCTGAACACCGGGCTGTCTGCTCGACGCCCTCGTCACACGACCCCCGGAGAGAGCTGCCAGACTTGCGGCCCGCCCCTCTTCACACTGCATTCTCTCCGGATCGGAGCAGCCACACCACCAGCACTTCTGGTGCCCTCAGCTAACTCCAGATCCTGCACGCCGAGCTATCAAGCACACACAACACAGGACTGACCGAAGCGTGATTGTTCCAAGCTGGAGTCGGACGCGCTTCAGTAAACGCTTCTGCTGCTGATGCTAATAGTGCTGCAGGCACTATTAGCAGGGTTGTTCCATAGGGGTTCACTATGCTGCTTCTGCTGCGTTTACCAGGGGCATGCGCCCCTGATAGGTTGCATGCTCAATTGCTGCTGCTGCTCCGTTTACTCGGGGCACGTGCCCCTGATAGGTTGCGTGTTTTATTTGCTGCTTCTGCTGCGTTACTCGGGGCACGCGCCCCTGATAGGTTGCGTGTTTTATTTGCTGCTTCTGCTGCGTTTACTCGGGGCACGCGCCCCTGATAGGTTGCGCGTTTTATTTGCTGCTTCTACGCAGCGCTTCTCACGTATTGAATTATGCAAAAGCAAGGTGGCTGCTGGGGTGTCCCTTTAGGATAGAGCACACCGCGCTTGGGGCAGACCTGCGGTCAGCCCGCTTAGCAGTAAACTTCTTGCGGCTTTAATTATTAAAAAAAAAAAAAAAAAACGTTATGGCGCTCTAATAAAATCGCAAAACTTTCAGCAGAGCTCCACCATCCTCACCGTTGGTTGGCTGCTGGCAGTGGATTCTGAGCACTTGCGTGTTTTGGGGGGATATGCTTGTGTTGGGGGTAGGGCTGGGTTCGGTAACCGCCGTACCGCCGTATCGCGGTATACCGCGGCCTACCGCGGTGTCAGGGTCCTTACCGCGGTCAAAAAAGACAAAAAATAGGCTATTTTTATTGAGAACGAGCGAGTTTTAAAACGGGGGAGAAGCGAGGACCGCATGCGCTTCATGCCGCTCTGCTCTGGGCCGCGCACCACATGTTTGGAACAATTGGGAGCTTGGCCCGTCACAGTCTCCGACAGAGAGTGAGACACAGTAGACACTGGAGCAGTGCAGTAGCCTCGTAGCCTCAGCAGAGTTAAACTTTCTCCATAATCCACACGACACAACTCACACAAGTATGTTTATACATACCTCGTGGCCGTTTCTTTTTTTATTCATACGCGCGGAGCGCGAGGACTAAAACCGAAAATGAAACCAGCGCTAGTGAGTACTTTTACAGTATAGCGCGTGTGCCCGTCGTTGTTCGACTACAACCTTTTCTGTCAAGTCTGGTAACTAAAACCTGTTTACTATGTTTATATCACCACTCAATCAATGCAATTTGAGACGTGAGTTTGCATAATCACAGACCGTACACACACAATCACTATACCCGTCTCATCTGGTTTGTTCACAAATAGCGTGCAGTGTCTGAAGCCCCAGTAGCCTACCAGTGGCGTCAGTTCAGAAAAAGCTAAGGTATGGCAACATGACAGACACCAGTCATGTTGCCATACCTTAGCAACAGGCACGATGAAAGTACATTTTATTATTTCCCCCTGTAGCCTAGGTATGGCAGGTGCCATATAGCTTGCCATACCCAATTGACACCTCTGTAGCCTACGTTACTATAGTAACCCGACACTGCAAAGATCTACAAGCTCAGAACGCGTTGCGAACGCGACGCGTTGTGAGCTTGTAGATCTGCTACTTTCAAAAGCCAGACCCACTGTGCTGTACGGGGAACTCGAGCAGTCGGGCTTATAGGACCGTGGAGAGACGAATTTTGGGCAGATGATAGGAATATTTTGTCTTATCGCCGAACCTTAATTAATAGATACGGGGGTGCGGTAATTACCGCAATACCGGCGGTAAATGGGAGGACGGTAACCGCGATAACAAAATGTTGATACCGAGCCACCCCTAGTTGGGGGTCTCGGGTCATTGCCTGCAGAGATATGTTAAGCCCACGCTGTACATGGCCATACATGTACTTCACCGTACATGGTACACGTGCGATCGGCCATACATGTACTCGTCGTACATGGTACACTTGCGATCGTGGGCCTGCAGGAAATGACCCGAATACAGAATCCATCACCAAAGCTATGCTCCTGCTTAGGTTACTATAGATGCTGTTCTTATTCCTAGGCTGTTAGTATGCTGTTGCTTTAGTATAGTATCACAGTTATATATGTCATGCCATGCCGCTCTCCTGCTGCTGTTAGTATGCCTATGCTTAGTGTATGCTGCTGCCTCTATGTATTGTGCTGCTGCCCTTCTTATCCTGCTGCTGTATATGCTATGTTGTTGCTGCGCTCATCTGCCATTCTTGTCAATAAAGTATATTTAACCTAAGGAACGCTCCCCTGAACTCTCAAAAACATTTAATTGGGGACCCATAATTTTTTTCTGGGACCTATTTGAATGACCACCTGTGGGTCCCCCATTATATTGAAAACCTTAACGTTAATTCAAATGTTACGATTTTGCGATTATGAGGGCAAGTGGCCATGATCTGAGGGCAAGTAGAACATGACCTGTACTTGCCCGACGGGCAAGTGCCTCTGAGACCTTAGTGTCAACCCCTGAGAGAGACAAGTCGGCTTCTCAATTGTTTATTGTTTGTTGTTTTCAGACACTATTTTGTAAGTGCAGTGTACATGAACCATTTAATGATTTAGAAATTGGTAACTCAGGAAAACAGAATATATTTAAAAAGAAGCATATCGATCATTGCCATAGGGAAAATAAAAAATAAAATAAAAAACTACCTACCCATCCTTCCCATGAGGAAATAAAATAAAATTCCTTGCTACCCATCATGCCCACAAAAAAATAAAAATATAAAATAAAATAAAATAAATGCCCTACCTACTCAGCCCTAAAATGACAGCCAACCGGAAACCAAAGTTGTTGTTTTTTAGGCCTTTTGGGGTTTGTATTGCAAAGTACAATGTGATGACATCACACCGTTGTACTTTACAATACAAACCCCAAAATCAATCCTCCAGTTCTAGGCAACACATAAGGGGGGGGAGGGGGGGGGGGGGGGGACTTTTTTTCCCACACAACTACCCTAAGGTATATTAATGACATATTTAAATATTGAAAATGGGTGCTCTTCCCCTTTAAGGACTTTTTAATACCTCTAAAATGACAAATCAGACATTGGCCAAATTGTCAAATATCACAGGCAGAAATTGTGAAAATAGCCGATCTACATCAACGCGAGGCGTTGTGAGCATGTAGATCGGCTATTCACAATAGAACCGTGTTATAATACACAGTGTAATGCCTCAACTCTTACAACTCCAAGTGCTTGTCAGGGTGGGGGGTCCCCAGTTAAAATATGATTATTTTGGGGGTCGCAGCATGAAAAGGTTGACAACCATTGTTTTATATGAAATAGGCTACATAGTGATCTGTAAATAAGCTGAAAAGCTTACTAAGATCTCCTTTTAGTTGACCTTGTAGGCCTACCAGTGATTTGTACTGTCATGAAACTGTACTTTGTACTTTTTCCTATGCAAACTTCTATTAACCCTGCAAGACCCGAATTAATTTCTACTGGCCAAAAAAAAAAATCAGATGGTGTTGTAGGAGTCCTAATCACAGGAAAATGTAATGTTAAAAAATTAATAATGTTTTTGTAAGATTGTATAGCCATAACTCATAAATCATGCTCTAATTTGCATTTTGGGGATATTTTTCACAATAATAACATATGTACATGTTCTAGACATTCTAATGATCACGAAAAAAAATATTACAGGCATTTTACTTATGTTTTAGTGAGGACTAGCTTCAGTTAAAAAGTGAGATGTTATACCTCAATCAAACAAAAAACTAACTATATGAAGATAGGTTGGAATGCATGAGTGAAGTGGTCCTTTAACAGGGCCTAAAGTGTATTCAAAACCACTCAGCAGACTTAAAACTCATACTTTGTGTATTGTGTTTATTCTATCTAAGTAAGTGTTCCAGTTACCAACCTGCCAGTTCACTGGTGACTCCATGTCTGTGCTGCAGATCTATTTGTTGTTGGTATTGTACGATAGTTCTGACAAACACAGCTAAAATGTCCTCTGCAACGGCGGTCAGTCGTTCGTTGACGAACAGCCTCAACGTCTCTATGTCACACATTGTTACTTTAGTTCAAATATCAAGCTGATAAACAACGTCTCCGCTGCTGGTTCTCTGTTCCTCAGATAGTTGTTTATTTATTCCGACCGTTACTATGAAGATCTTCCGGGTCGCCTCCCAGTGGCGTCAGTTCAGCAAAAGCTAAGGTATGGCAAAATGACTGGTGTCTTGCACGAAGACACCAGTCATGTTGCCATACCTTAGCAACAGGAATGATGAATGTATTTTAAGAAGTACATTTATATTGTTGCAAGGTATGGCAGCTGCCATACCTTGCCATACCCAATTGACGCCTCTGTCGCCACCGACTTTCAGGTGGTGGTTTCATGCTTACTGCCACCTGCTGGTGGAGGTCTGTGCTGCTCCATTTGATGCCGTATGTGTGAGCTTGAACATTAATATATCTCTATGGCTTGAACCTATTATATATAACTATGTCTTGAACCTATTATATGACTTGAACGCTGCCCTGGCACATTTTATTTTTTATGTTTATTTTTTTCTCCTGACCATATCTACTGCATAGTACTGTGTTCTACTTCTATCCGTCTGTCATTCATGAGATAGCCTACTTCAATGGTTTCCTGAAATAAGCCTTGCATCAGTGAACTGTTCCGTCATGAAACTGTATGTTTTTCGATGCAAACTTCTAATAAAGTCATCAATCAATCAATCAATCAGAATTTGACAAATGTAATTGTATGAAGCAGTGGTGGAAAAATAATGTTCAAATAGTGGTGAGTATGTTTTTGATGAATTTATCATGGTTAAAATGGAGTTTGAAGTTACAATGGGTGTGTATGGGGAGGCGTCCTGCAGGAGGAAAGCCTGATAACATTTACATCAAACTACTGAATATTGAATCAAGCAAATTAAGATCTGTTCAGGGTGTTCATAAAAGCCTGATTAGATGATAAAATGACCACGTTTTTTTTTTAAAGGTGAAATATCCCTTTAAATGTGATAAACACAGTTGTGTATTAAGAAACAATTGATTTTTGAATTATCTTAAGTACTATCCACAACTTTCCAACATCCCATCGTGCATTGCGCAGAATGTGCAGGCAGCTTCCGGCGCCGCAGCCGAGAGTACAAGCTCACAACGGTTGCATCTGCGACGCAAGCCATATGTCTGCTGTTAACCGGAAGTGTCCCGCAAATAACACTACAGTGAATTCTCGTGGAAACAGGTGGATGGATAGCTTGGATGTTTTGGACCTATTGTTTACTTTAATTATTCTCAAAACATGATCAATAAGAATTTGTGACTAGATGTGACAGAAATTGGCATTTGGCACCGTCATTTTTGCAGCATTGTAGATGTCAAACATTTTTTTTTTAACAAATATCTTTTGTTTATTTTTATTTCAATATACACAGGTTTGGCTGTCAGTTTAGGAACAACTGGTGGAGACTATGGGGTAAATCAGTGGGAACTAAACACATAAAATCAAAACATTAGAAGGATATTTACAACTGGATTCTGCATCAAGTAATTATATGACAATATTGTTACAGTGGCTTCTCTTCTGAATGGAAGCATGGTTGAATTGTCAAATAAAAGATACACACAAAGAAAATATGAGCGCAAGGATGACGCGAGAGCCTCCATCTTTCAGCTGTAGTAAAATCAACAAAATATTGCTTCAACGTTCATCTGAGGGCCAATACATAAATTACAGAGCAATGCCAACCAAGGGTGCCAACTCAGAACATTTAGCAAAACAACTTGGGTTAAAGGTCTATAGTCTAATGTTAGAGCTCTATTAGTCTAATACAAATCCTTCTCGAAAATTTAAAGGACAACTTTGTTTTTTTACAACAACGGTTCATATTTTAGATTGTAATTAGAGAAAAGAAAAGGTGAGTGTTAAAATGTTTTCATTTGCTTTGTTCTATTGTTTTATCGTGTTTACCGTGCTAAAATATAGGGCATGCGTACGCATTGGGGCATCCGTACAAGTAGCTAAATATGTATTTTTAGACACAATAAGCCAGCAGTTTCTTTATTGCTATTTACAGTAACACTTTTAGCCCCCATAAGTCACATCCAACCATGAACAGGTTGCGTTGTATCTTGGGAATGGGCTTATTCTGTGTAAAATTACATATTTAGCCACTTGTACACATGCACCACTGAAATAAGAATCTATAAAACAATAGAAAGAATAAATGAAATAATTTTAACACTCATCTTTTATATTCTTTAATTACAATCTAAAATATGAAGCCTTAAAAAAAAAAACTAAAGTTGTCATATTGTGTAAAAAAGCATTGCAGATACCATAGCACGGTAGCACCACAAATCATAACTGACTGCGGAAACTTCCCACAGCACTTCAAGCAACTCTGACTTCAGAAGGTTGACTTTTCTATTATAAATCCTTGTTTTGAGTGGTCTTGTGTAATATTGTAATATTTTGAAATATGCACTTTTGAAAGTCATGAGCTGTATGCCATAAAAAACTCAAAGTTAGAACAAAAAAATGTTTGGAATAATTCACTGAATGTCCAATGTATCTGGAATAAAGGAAAGTTTAAAGAACTATGTGAAAGTTTCAAAAAATTTACTTTTACACAATATTCAAATTTCTCGAGAAGGATCTGTAATTTCACTCGTTTCATTATGGAAGCATAAAAAACATAACAAGTTCCAGGAAAAATCAAATTAAAGAGAACATAAAAAAGGTGATCCCAACATGGTAAATGTCTTTTCTGCATTTGAGCCAACAGTGTGCTTGTTCAGGTGTGCACACTGGGTCGCAGTTAGGAGTTAAGCCTGAAGCCATCAGGCCTGAAAACATTACTGTAGATTTGTATTGACAACTTGCGTTTGTCCTCCATACATGAAGCCATTCCCTACGTGTGGGACATGGTGACATATTCTGAGAGTTCTGTTCTCACTCCTGTTTGTGTATAGTTTTCACGTGTTTCTTGAGGTGAGCAGTTTGTGTGAATTTCTTGGGGCAGTGGGGACAGGCTCTGGGCTTCTCTCCTGTGTGCGTGTACGTGTGAATTTTAAAATTGTTAGAGTCCAGAAAGCCCTTCTCACAATAGGGACACCAGTATCTCTTCTCCCCATTGTGCCACCTCAGATGCTTGTTTAGGTCCATCTTCCTCTTGAATTTCTTTTCACAAAGGTGGCAATGGTACGGTGTCTCCCCGGAGTGGACTCTGGTGTGAGATTGCACCTCTTGTTTGGTGGCAAAGTCTTTGTTGCAGTATGGGCAGACGAAGGGCTTTATTCTGCCGCTGTGCCCCCTTTCGATGTGACGGGTGAGGGAGAACTTGTAGACGAATCCCTTACCGCACTGTTCACATTTGTGGGCCCTTCCGTCGTGGTGGGCCTTGTGCCGGTTGAGGCCCCTGTTGTCGTTAAAGACCTTCCCACAGTGCCGGCAGGTGAAGGGTGACAGGTTTGTGTGCCCGCTGACGTGGCTCTCCAAGGCAGCGGGGCTGGTGAATATGCGGCCACACTGCCCGCACTGGTTCTTCAGGCACCTGCCGAGGACCAACAGCGGTTGCAAGGGTGAAACGATCGCTGGCGCTCTTAATACGAGTGCTGTCTGGCCGCTTGGAGGAGGGGTTTTGATTTGAAAAGGGGAAGAGGGCCGACTAGAGGCGGGCGATTCACTGTCTTCACTCTCTTCACTGTCAGATTCAGAGGAAAGGAGCTGGACGTCACCAGTCGGTTGTGATGTTCCACCGTACTCTACGCCCGCTCGTGTTTTCACGTGTTCAGTTGAGGTGCTGGCGAGAGGCTCTGTCTCTCCGTTTTCATTGTGTTCACTTTTCACTGATCGTAATGTCATCGTCGACACGTGAGCCCCCTGAGGTCTATGAATTATCTCCTCGTGTTCCTCTTTAATCTCCTCCTTGATGGCACTGGAGCCCATCTGTTGATGTTCAGCGGAACCCTCCTCTTCAGACACAGGGGGGTGCAGGATATCTAGGGAAAAAGGATACAGTGGTAGTGGACCATTAAATAGTGAAAATGTTTTGCATTTCCTTTGTTATCCGTTTTGTAGCTGTGGTAGAGAGAAGGAACTTTGGCTGTTCACTCCAGGGAAGATGAATGTACTCCGCAATTTCATAGCACCCTGGCCATTAGAAACTGAGATAATGTCGTGTGCAAATATTTAGGATTCTGTCTAGATATTGTCTGCAAAAAAAAACCTGACCCCTTGTGTCGATCTGCAAGGGGTAAGTATTGACCGCGTTCTGTGGCATGTGTTCAGCTTAATTTCCTTACAACGCATTCATGTTATATGCATTGACAGATTATTATTGATCCGTGTTGTGAAACACAGATCCAATTTGAGCTCGCAAAAACTGCCCTGAAAGTCATGTTAGACAGAATGCGGAGGATAAGGCGGAGCTAGGCTCACAGCACGTTTGTTTCAATTGAACGCGCCCGTCGGCACAGAGGATGTGAATTCCAGCGCTCCCGCTCTTATGGGGGACTCTAGTTGCTTTTAACTCATTGCATGCCAGGCCCGATAGTCCCGAGATTATTTCAATGTCTTTCCCTGCCAGGCCCGATAGTCCCGAGATTATTTCAATGTCTTTCCCTGCCAGGCCCGATAGTCCCGAGAATTTCCGCCATTTTGAAAAAAAAAAAAAAAAAAATCAAAAAAAAAATGTTTTCAAAAAAAAATTCTGACCCCAAAAAATGTAGTAGGCATGATAGAAATCGCGAAATTGCATGTTTAACCCCCATAGCAACCCCATCTATCAAACATGGCAGCCATCTCCTGCTCTTATGGGGTACTCTAGTCACTTTTAAGCAGCCCCTCCTTTTTTATCATTTACTGGCTAGTTGTGGGCAGAAGAGAAGCACGGTTGACAATGTGGTCTCAATGCAGAAGTCTCGGCGGAATGCGTCTTAATGTAAGGCTATCAATATAGCGATAGTGTACATGTTTTTGGTCATGTTCATTAATAAAGGTATGCTTTACTTTCTCATAAGAGTGTACAATCGTAAGCAGTGGTGTAAAACGTACTCAAATGTTTTAAAAGTATCAATACTGCTATGTATAAATACTCTTGTTTCAAGTAAAATCCCATAATTCAAAATGTACTTGAGTAAAAGTACAAAAGCATTGGCATCAACATGTACTTAAAGCACTAAAAGTAAAAGTAGAACATGTTTGAAAAATAGGTATTAAAGTTGTTTTGTCTTTAACTTAGTACACACATTTGCAATTTTTAGGTATTTTATTTGTACTTTACTTGAGTATTTCCAATTTCCAATATGTTTACTCTACTACATCTCAGAGGCACATATTGTACTTTTACTCCACTACATTTATTTGAAAACTTTAGTTACTAGTTACTTTGCATATATACATTATAAATAATATTATAAAACATAAATAAACCACTTTGATCTTATTTTATACCGTGGCCATTTGAAAATAGATGATCAATAAGCTCACAACTTGTCGCATCGTGAGCTTGTGGATCTGCTATTATCAATCTGGCTTACATACTTATTGATGTCAATACTTGTGCACTTTAACTCAAGTCAATTTTGAAATCCGTACTTCTACTTGTAAAAGAGTATTTTTTCTACAGCAGTATTGATACTTTTACTTAAGTAAATCCCCAAAATGACTTTCTTTTTCTATTAATTACTCAATACGCCAATACTTAGTTTAAGAAACACAGGATAAGATGTTGATTATAGTAAATGTACCCCCATTCATTCCAGATAGGGACCCAAATGCATGGCCCTGGATGGGGACCCAAATGCATTTGGGCCAGAATCAATGGGGGTACATTTACTTGACCCTAAATGTACCCCCATTGATTCTGACCTTATTCTGGTCACCATCCAGGGCCATGCATTTGGGTCCCCATTCAAAATCAATGGGGGTTTTGATTGATTATTTTATTAGACAAAAATGGAGAACAGTACAAGTGTAACGGTGGTAATCCGAATGTCCCCACCCGGCTCCTATGGAACGAGGGTGGATACTAGACTTTTGAAGCTTCAAGACTGGGGCTGAGACTCTCTCCGCCACACTCACCCCCCTTTGACCTCCTCCTACGGGGAAGCCCGGATCCGGGTCACGGCACCAATGTAACGAAGGTGATCCGAACCTCCCCACTCGGCTTCGAACCCGGGTCTCCCGCGTGAAAGTCCAATATCTTAACCATTACTTCAAAGGGATATCCCTATGGAACGAGGGCAGATACTAGACTTTCTAGACTGCGACTCTCTCCGTCACACAAGTATAGTCAATCAATACAATAGAAATGTAGTAAATGTTAAATAAAATGGTAAATGGTTCATATAACGCTTTAATCCAAGGCCCTTTACACTGATTGTGCATTACATTCATTCACGCACATATTCATACACCGGTGGCGGAGGAAACCATGCAAGGCACCAACCTACTCACCGGGAGCAATTAGGGGTTCAGAGTCTTGCTCAAGGACATTAGACATTAACTCAGGGGGAGCCCGGATTCGAACTGGGAACCCTTCGTGCTCTAATAACGGTTTCTCTACCCCTGAGCTATGCCATAGCACGGTACAAGTACTGTTTAACAGTACTTGCCTAAAAGGAACATCCCAAATAAGAACTCTTATGGTCTATTTTTTTTTTATGTTGGAAGTCCTTGGTTTTTGATTCATGTATACAACAAAAAGTGTAATATAAGATTATTGCGACCGTAGGTCGCACTTTACTATCAAAACCACCACAAAGTGTAACTCCGTCCCTCCGTCTGTCTGTCAGTCTGTCTGTCACACCTCACACCCGATCCATGCCAAATTTTGCACACACGTTCCTTGGCTGCCAAACTACAACCTCCAAGGACCCCCGGAGCTCCAGGGACCCCCAGGTCCCTGGGGGACCCCCAGATGTAAAAAATGACCAAATGCGCAAACATGACCAAATGACCACCCCAACGGGGCTGCTCACGGGGAATTCCCGGGGACCACCGACTCCTGGTGCTCCAGAACGGATGCAAAAGTGGTGGCGCCCCCAGTGGAGGACCCCCTACACTGCAGCTCACATAAAATGCCGTAACTCCGGCTAGGAGCGACCGGGACAGCCGGGGCCGGTACCTATTCGTCCGCCTTGCCGGCGCGGAGACCCCACCCCTCATTTCTCACATGGCCCTCTTCTAGCGCCACCATGAGGCCGATTCTTGCAAAACACATTTTTGGACACTGCTCCTACAATTTTCGCCCTAAAATCACACAAATCGGTACACAGTATGTCTACACTCATCCCATCAACATGAATCTGTCCCATATAGCGCCACCTCCAGGCCGATTTTTAAAAACACATTTTTGGACACTGCTCCTACAGATTTTGCCCTAAAATCACGAAAATCACTACACAGTATGTCTACACTCATGTCATCAACATGGATCAGGAAGATTTTGGCAAAACACATTTTTGCCCTATTTGTGGAGATAAGTGACCTACGGTCGCTTATCTCCCGATTAGGGAGCCTTACTGGTTATTATTAGTCTTAGGAATGTGACAAATACAAAACATATATATATACTATTGAAACATATATATATACTATTGAACTCAAGTCTCGTGTGTCTACTGTCTAATCAATAGAAGACAAGAAAAAAAAAACATTTTGGGGGTGAACTACTCCTTTAAAACTCATACTTTGTGTTCAACTGCGTCCTTGTCCTTCCTTTACTGTTCCAGTTACCAACCTGCCATTTCACTGGTGACTCCATGTCTGTGCTGCAGATCTATTTGTTGTTGGTATTGTACGATAGTGCTGACAAACACAGCTAAAATGTCCTCTGCAACGGCGGTCAGTCGTTCGTTGACGAACAGCCTCAACGTCTCTATGTCACACATTGTTACTTTAGTTCAAATAACAAGCTGATAAACAACGTCTCAACTGTTGGTTCTCTCGCCGACAAGCGTTATTTGAAAGTTAGCTTTAGCTCCGACCGGCGTGTATCAAAACAACATCCCGCTTCCAGCAGTGGAAGCTTGTGATTGGCTGAACCGGAGGTAGGGAGCGCTCCGTTGTGTTCGCCTGGACCGCGCGGAGGTACCGAGAGCTCACTCGTGTATAGGTAGCCAAATATAATAGGCCTACATGCGATGTGTCATAACATATAAGAATAATCATCACACATTATAAACATTCTATAGGCCTATTTATAAGGTCAAGTATTCTACTTAATAATTGGGACTTACAAGAACCATTAGTTATAATAGAGCTACATTTACAGTAGTTTAGGCATTTTGGTTTGATAATGTTGAGGGCAGAACAATTTGTCCTTAATATTGGACTATTTTTACTAATTATAATTAAAGACACTTCATGAATCTCCACCGAAAACAAGCGCTCCGCCCTTGATCCATTGTGGAACCGGGATGTTGTTTTGATTCACACCCATGCTCCGACCGTTACTATGAAGAAGACCTTCCGGGTGACCGGGTCGCCAACTCGCCATTTCAGGTGGTGGTTTCATGCTTACTCCCACCTGCTGGTGGAGGTCTGTACTGCTCCATTTGATGCCCTTTTTGTGGTCTTTAACCCTGTAAATAATAATGCAGGGATCTTCAACGTTTTCAGCCCAAGGACCCCTTGGATGAGAGAAATAAGAAGCAGGGACCCCCAGATTCCATATAGTTTCATCGTTTGAATTTTGGATTCATGTCAATTTGTGTTATCAGATATTTAACCGCTTGAAACGTCAAAAACTTCACTCTGTGCTTAGTCTTCTCTTTTCCCCCTCTACACTAGACCTCTTTGCCGAAAATAGCTGATCTACAAGCTCACAACACCTCACAGCGCAAAGCGTTGTGAGCTTGTAGATCTGCTAGTTTTGGCTAAAGTTCTCAGAATATGCATGGACACTTCAAGTGGTTAATAGAACAAAACAAAGATAAAAAAGGTTCATGTCTATCACACAAAGATTTGGAGGACCCCTTGTAGTAACCCCCTGTTGAAGACCTCTGTATAATGTATGAACTGAAGTACATTCCTTGTTCCCCCCCACCCTTTGAATATCGATATAGGCTTTAATACACCTCGCCAGAGGGTTCAATATAGTATCCTTTGTGTAGACATCCTTTGTCTAGCCCTGTGGTTCTCAAACCTTTTACACCAAGTACCACCTCAGAATATATCTGTCTCTCCAAGTACCACCATAATGTTAAAATACAGGGGGGAGACTCCTCTGAGTACCACCAGAGGGGGGGGGGGGGGTCAAGTACCACCAGTGGTACACGTACCACAGTTTGAGAACCACTGGAGCATCATGCCCAGTTCAGGTTTTGTCCTAGTCCTGTTATTTTAGACCCAAAACACCCTAATGCATCAAACTCTGGCCGTGGTTCTGACATATAGTCGGGGGCGTTAGGGATATTTTGGGATAATTAATCTAAAAGCGCCACATTTTGCACAGATGTATCCCAGGGCATGCTCTAATGATTTAGCTAGGGCGCCCGAGTCTGCGACCTTCGGGGTCGCCACAGCGGCCAAATCAAGTTGGGCTCCCATTGACTTTCTATACAGGAGGAAAATACCCAGAAAAACATGTTTTTTCTGGGTATTTAAGTAGGATGTGTTTTTTCTGGGTATTTAAAGTGATCCCTGACTAATACGACAAATATGTCTTAATACATTATAATTGTCCTCTATAACTACAATGTAAAATTAAAAACACCTTAAATATTTTATTTCTTCTAGAAATAGCTAATCTTTCACTCAGTAGGGGAAATGCCTGTCGCAAGTTGATGATGTCATAAATGTCATGTGTAATTTGTATGGCATGCATGTGCAAAAAAACAAAACACAAAAACATTTGAAATATTGATTTGATGCTCATATTAACCATAGGAAGTATTAAGTTTGTTTTTATTTTCACATGCATGCCATAAATTCCATAGGGATAGATCACACTTGACATTTATGACATCATCAACTTGCGACGGGCATTTCCCCTATTGAGTGAAAGATTAGCTATTTCTAGAATAAATAAAATAATTGAGGTGTTTTTAATTTTACATTGTAGTTATAGAGGATAATTATAATGTATTAAGGCATATTTGTCGTATTAGTCAGGGATCACTTTAAGTAGGATGTGAGGGGTCTAACTAGGGGTTTGTCATGATGCTGAATCCATTGCAAGCATTCGTTTTGCAAAAAAAAAAAGAAAAAAAAAACATTCCTTGGGCTAGAAAGGGCCACGGAAAACGCCTACAAAAGTGTGAAAAGTGATGAGTCATCACTTTTCAACACTAAACCATAATTAAATTTCTGGGGCCATTTTTTGCCCATTAAAGTTATATTTTCAAGGTACAGTATAGGCCTACAGGAAGGAAGACATGAACAACCACTGTCTGTCTAAGGTTCCCTCCACACTACAGGCGGTTGCCGTCGGGGCTGCCGCTAGGATCAGCGGTGGCCGCACTGCGGTGAGACACGCTGCGCGGTATTTCACAACGATGAACACAATCCATCTCTCACCGCCCGCGTACGCATGCACAGACGAGCACGCTCGCGGGGGGGTTTCACGGGACCGCGCCGACTCGCCTCGCCGCCCCAAAACCTCACTGTGCGGCCAAAATAGCCGCCCGCCTCCCACTGAAAATGAATTGCTAGGAGGCGGTGACCGCGGCTAGTGTGGAACCCCCTTAAGTCATTGTGGTGACAAATTAACAAAATAATAATTTAGCCTAAGTCACGTTTATCTGCCTTTATTTTCTCCAATTTATTTGTTGGCATCAACAGTAGTCTATTTGATAAGAAAAAAATGTTTCTTGATTTTATCCACAACTTCCTTCCCACTGGACTTCAGTGACTCTGACTTCAGAAGGTTGATATTTCTAGTATAAATCCTTGTTTTGAGTGGTCTTGTGTAAGTAATATTGTAATATTTTGAAATATGGACTTTTGATATTCATGAGCTGTATGCCATAAAGATTTTGAAAAAAAAAAAAGTTTGGAATAATTCACTGAATGTCCAATGTATCTGGAATATATGAAAGTTTAAAGAGATATATGAAAGTTTCAAGTTCATGTACTTTTACACAATATTCACATTTTTCAAGAAGGATCTGTTATTTCACTCGTTTCAGCATTATGGAAGCAGAAAAGACATAAGTCCCAGCAAAAAAAAAAAAAAAAACATTTAAAAAAGCTGATCCCAACATGGTAAATGTCTTTTCTGCATTTGAGCCAACAGTGTGCTTGCTCAGGTGTGCACACTGGGTCGCAGTTAGGAAGAGTTAAAGTGTTTTGCTCAGGGACACGTCGACACAAAGACTGGAGAGGCCAAGAAAGTGAAAATTAAAAAAAAAAAGAAAAAAGGAAAAGAGAAAAAACTGTTGATTAGGGATGGGACGATAAGCGTATTATCATTTATCGTGATATAAAACACTCACAATAATCGTATTGTGGAGATTTAATGTATCGTGATATCGTCCTCCGTCATGCGCTTGGATCAATTCACCTTTTATTTGCCGGGCTGCATATCCGGTACCACTTAAACCCTCTATAATTGGTAAAGGTACTTATAATAAACATACTTGATAGTCTATTTTTCCACTCTATGAAATATCTTTGCCAAAAAATAGCCGATCTGCAAGCTCACAACGCGTCGCGTTGAGACACGTTGTGAGCTTGCAGATCTGCTATTTTGTGTCAAATGTTCCACTCCAGGATAATGGATTTTGATTATCGTGATAATATCGTAATTCGCGATTTCCTTTGTCACAGTAATCGTGATATGACAATTTCATATCGTCCCATCCCTACTGTTGCTTTGTATTGACGACTTGCGTTTGTCCTCCATACATGAAGCCATTCCCTACGTGTGGGACATGGTGCCATATTCTGAGAGTTCTGTTCTCACTCCTGTTTGTGTATAGTTCTCAGGTGTTTCTTGAGGTGACCAGTTTGTGTGAATTTCTTGGGGCAGTGGGGACAGGCTCTGGGCTTCTCTCCTGTATGCGTGTACTTGTGTATTTTTAAATTGTTAGAGTCCACGAAGCCCTTGTCACAGTAGGGACACCAGTATCTCTTCTCCCCATTGTGCCACCTCAGGTGTTTGTTTAGGTCCAACTTCCTCTTGAATTTCTTTTCACAAAGGTGGCAATGGTACGGTGTCTCCCCGGAGTGGACTCTGGTGTGAGATTGCACCTCTGCTTTGGTGGCAAAGTCTTTGCTGCAGTATGGGCAGACGAAGGGCTTTATTCCGCTGTGCACCTGTGCGACGTGCTTGGTGAGGGTGAACTTGTAGACGAATCCTTTACCGCACTGTTCACATTTGTGGGCCTTTCCGTCGTGTTGAGCCTTGTGCCGGTTGAGGCCCCTGTTGTCGTTAAAGACCTTCCCACAGTGCCGGCAGGTGAAGGGTGACAGGTTTGTGTGCCCGCTGACGTGGCTCTCCAAGGCAGCGGGGCTGGTGAATATGCGGCCACACTGCCCGCACTGGTTCTTCAGGCACCTGCCGAGGATCAACAGCGGCTGCAAGGGTGAAACGATCGCTGGCATTCTTAATAATACGGGTGCTGACCGGCCGCTGGGAGGAGGGGTTTTGATTTGAAAAGGGGAAGAGGGCCTACTAGAGGCGGGCGATTCACTCTCTTCACTGTCGGAGGAGAGGAGCTGGGCGTCACCGGTCGGTTGTGATGTTCCACCGCACTCTACGCCCGCTCGTGTTTTCACGTGTTCAGTTGAGGTGCTGGCGAGAGGCTCGGCCTCTCCGTTTTCATTGTGTTCGCTTTTCACTGATCGTAATGGCATCGTTGACACGTGAGCCCCCTGAGGTATTTGAAATATCTCCTCGTGTTCCTCTTTAATCTCCTCCTTCATGGCACTGGAGCTCATCTGTTGATGTTCAGCGGAACCCTCGTCTTCGGACACAGGGGGGTGCAGGAGGTCTAGGGAAAAAGGATACAGTGGTAGTGGACCATTAAATAGTTAAATAGTGATCCAATTTGTAGCTGTGGTAGTGAGAAGGAACTTTGGCTGTTCACTCCAGGGAAGATGAATGTACTCCGCAATTTCATAGCCATTAGAAACTGAGATATGTTGTGTGCAAATATTTAGGATTCTGTCTAGATATTGTCTGCAAAAGAACCTGACCCCTTGTGTCGATCTGCAAGGTGTGAGTATTAGGGATGTGAAAAAAAATCGAAAATTGACTGGAAAATCGACTCATGCTCACCGCGACTCAAATACGTATGACCAGGGTTCCTGCACCATTTTGAAAGTAAAATTTAAGACTTTTTAAGACCTTTTTAAGACCTCAACAAATGTAATTTAAGACCCAAATCGCCCTCCCGGGCCCTTCGCCCTACCTCACGCTCACCACACTGACGGTGAAGATGACGGAGGTGCGCCGTCTCAGGCGACCTTGATCCACGTGAGACACTGGCGAGCGAGCTAAAGCAAGCGAGTAGCCATGTCGAGCGTTGAGAAGGTCGCATGAGCCGGCTCAGCGCTGTCTGAGTTGTCACAATAGGGACAGAATAGTAAATAATTTCACCCCCGATTACGCTGGATAGACACCCAGGGCGAACGGCTGGGAGGGCGAACAGACCTGTATTTTAGAGCCCAATCTATTATATGGGTTGATAACTTGGGGATCGGGTGCGTATTCGGACAGCAGGTGGGTCAGCAGACCACCGTGGCCTGTCACCATTATTCAGAATTGGAGATGCACAATATTGTCTTTTGAAACCATAAACCCAGCTTCTGCAGTGAATTACAACTACAAGATGCTGTATTTACTGACTCATACATACAAGCAGTAAAATGTTGGGACTCCTACCACAGAAATGAAAAAATAAAATATTAATACACAATAAAAAATATAATAAAGCCTATGATATACAGATCCAAATAGCCAAATTAGGGACTTGTCTTAGAAGACAGGCATGTATCACAGCTGAGAATGCCACCCCTCAATGTTAATCTCAGACAGTCTGAGATCACCAGAACACCAGAAATCTGCTATGTTAAAAAGTTAAGGGCTTAAGGGTGTGGGCACTGAGCAGTGCATGTAATCATAGTGAGATATCCACTTAAGTAGTGAATATTAGTACATATGGGTCTTACATTGCTTCAGTTATAAAATCAAATTCTTCCATATGTCCCCCCAAACTACCCCCCTAAAATCTCCTGAATTCTGACTGTCCAATGTTGGCAACCCTGGTCACTGAGTCAAATTATTATATTACTGAGTGAACGGGACTCAAGTCGGGAGAGGAGGAGATACGCGGTGTATTGATGAGCGTGTAGAAGGTAAAATCGCTCGGTACAACAGCTGTTGTAAATCACAGATGATTGGTGGATTCTCCTCTTTGAAAACGGGCTGACTAATAACTTTATGCCTATGTGAAATGAGCAGAAATAGCGTTAGCAGAAATAAGGCTTCCGGCGCCGATCTCTTCAGAATAAGAGTATCCCTAAAGCCATTGAAAAACGTTGAAAAACGGATAATTTGCCATAATATGGACGTTAAAAATATAGATTAAGTATCTAAACGAATATACAAAATGCAAATTAGGTTTCTGTGTAAAAAAGAAAGATTTTAATAACATAAAAACATGATAAATGGATAAATGCTGTTCACTGGAGTGCATAGCCTACACAAATTTGACTCTGGACAGCAGCCGGTTCGCTGCGTCGGCACTTTGAACACACGCACGCGTTCGGGGAGACCTCCTCTATCACGCCACACTCTCCGCTAAGCGGGAGAGGTGTAAAATCTATTTCTGTTGGCTTTCCAGTGCAGCCACCCGCTCAAAAAGGTGACATTTTCAGACATTTTCAAACTCTAGTTGGCGCTAGAGAGCAGACGGCTCGCTGCGTCGGCACTTTGAACACACACACGCGTTCGGGTAGACCTCCTCTACCACGCCACACTCTCCGCTAAGCGGGAGAGGTGTAAAATCTATTTCTGTTGGCTTTCCAGTGCAGCCACCCGCTCAAAAAGGTGACATTTTCAGACATTTTCAAACTCTAGTTGGCGCTGGAGAGCAGACGGCTCGCTGCGTCGCAACTTTGAACACACGCACGCGTTCGGGGAGACCTCCTCTACCACGCCACACTCTCCGCTAAGCGGGAGAGGTGTAAAATCTATTTCTGTTGGCTTTCCAGTGCAGCCACCCGCTCAAAAAGGTGACATTTTCAGACATTTTCAAACTCTAGTTGGCGCTGGAGAGCAGACGGCTCGCTGCGTCGGCACTTTGAACACACGCACGCGTTCGGGGAGACCTCCTCTATCACGCCACACTCTCCGCTAGAGGAGGTCTCCCCGAACGCGTGCGTGTGTTCAAAGTGCCGACGCAGCGAGCCACCTGCTCTCCAGCGCCAACTAGAGTCTGAAAATGTCTGAAAATGTCACCTTTTTGAACGGGTGGCTGCACTGGAAAGCCAACAGAAATAGATTTTACACCTCTCCCGCTTAGCGGAGAGTGTGGTGTGGTAGAGGAGGTCTCCCCGAACGCGTGCATGTGTTCAAAGTTGCGACGCAGCGAGCCGCCTGCTCTCCAGCGCCAACTAGAGTCTGAAAATGTCTGAAAATGTCACCTTTTTGAACGGGTGGCTGCACTGGAAAGCCAACAGAAATAGATTTTACACCTCTCTCGCTTAGCGGAGAGTGTGGTGTGGTAGAGGAGATCTCCCCGAACGCGTGCGTGTGTTCAAAGTGCCGACGCAGCAAGCCGCCTGCTCTCCAGCGCCAACTAGAGTTTGAAAATGTCTGAAAATGTCACCTTTTTGAACGGGTGGCTGCACTGGAAAGCCAACAGAAATAGATTTTACACCTCTCCCGCTTAGCGGAGAGTGTGGTGTGGTAGAGGAGGTCTCCCCGAACGCGTGCGTGTGTTCAAAGTGCCGACGCAGCGAGCCGTCTGCTCTCCAGCGCCAACTAGAGTCTGAAAATGTCTGAAAATGTCACCTTTTTGAGCGGGTGGCTGCACTGGAAAGCCAACAGAAATAGATATTACACCTCTCCCGCTTAGCGGAGAGTGTGGTGTGATAGAGGAGGTCTCCCCGAACGCGTGCGTGTGTTCAAAGTGCCGACGCAGCGAGCCGCCTGCTCTCCAGCGCCAACTAGAGTCTGAAAATGTCTGAAAATGTCACCTTTTTGAGCGGGTGGCTGCACTGGAAAGCCAACAGAAATAGATTTTACACCTCTCCCGCTTAGCGGAGAGTGTGGTGTGATAGAGGAGGTCTCCCCGAACGCGTGCGTGTGTTCAAAGTGCCGACGCAGCGAGCCACCTGCTCTCCAGCGCCAACTAGAGTCTGAAAATGTCTGAAAATGTCACCTTTTTGAACGGGTGGCTGCACTGGAAAGCCAACAGAAATAGATTTTACACCTCTCCCGCTTAGCGGAGAGTGTGGTGTGGTAGAGGAGGTCTCCCCGAACGCGTGCGTGTGTTCAAAGTTGCGACGCAGCGAGCCGCCTGCTCTCCAGCGCCAACTAGAGTCTGAAAATGTCTGAAAATGTCACCTTTTTGAACGGGTGGCTGCACTGGAAAGCCAACAGAAATAGATTTTACACCTCTCCCGCTTAGCGGAGAGTGTGGTGTGGTAGAGGAGATCTCCCCGAACGCGTGCGTGTGTTCAAAGTGCCGACGCAGCAAGCCGCCTGCTCTCCAGCGCCAACTAGAGTTTGAAAATGTCTGAAAATGTCACCTTTTTGAACGGGTGGCTGCACTGGAAAGCCAACAGAAATAGATTTTACACCTCTCCCGCTTAGCGGAGAGTGTGGTGTGGTAGAGGAGGTCTCCCCGAACGCGTGCGTGTGTTCAAAGTGCCGACGCAGCGAGCCGTCTGCTCTCCAGCGCCAACTAGAGTCTGAAAATGTCTGAAAATGTCACCTTTTTGAGCGGGTGGCTGCACTGGAAAGCCAACAGAAATAGATTTTACACCTCTCCCGCTTAGCGGAGAGTGTGGTGTGATAGAGGAGGTCTCCCCGAACGCGTGCGTGTGTTCAAAGTACCGACGCAGCGAGCCGCCTGCTCTCCAGCGCCAACTAGAGTCTGAAACTGTCTGAAAATGTCAACTTTTTTGAGCAGGTGGCTGCACTGGAAAGCCAACAGAAATAGATTTTACACCTCTCCCGCTTAGCGGAGAGTGTGGTGTGATAGAGCAGGTCTCCCCGAACGCGTGCATGTCTCCAAAGTTGCGACGCAGCGAGCCGTCTGCTGTCCAGGGCCAACTAGATTCTGAAAACTGCACTTTTTGTACTCAATTTTAATTTGAAAATAACAGATCTACAGGCTCACAATGAGTTGTGATGCAACGCATTGTGAGCTTGTAGATCTGCTATTTTCAAAAGATATTTATTTAAACATTTGAAAACTTGAAATGGGAATTCTGCACAATGAGTAGTCCTACTTTTACTTTTGATACTTTAAGTACATTTTAATGCCAAGTATCTATCTAATACTTTTGTACTTTTACTCAAGTATATTTTGAATTCTGTGACTTTTACTTGCAACAGAGTATTTTTATATAGCACTTTTATGGTGAGTTGTTACAGGTATATTTTCATTAATTACATTATAGCCTACCATACTTTGCATCTGTCCTGTCAAAATAAACAGATAAACCCCTGCTCTAGCCTATGATAGCTCTTTTATGGGATTACAGTAGAACGAATTGAATTGGAATGGAATTAATTTTGTTAAGTGGCCTTTAATAGCTCGCATTCCACGAATTTCAATCTGAAAGAACCTGGAAAATGTGTTAGGACAATTAGAAGTACACTAGTATAGAGACATACATCATGTACTCATCTTTAAATACATTTGTGTCTTTTAAATATACATTATTTACTGCACTTTTATTTTGAAGGCTGGAGCCTGGCTTATTTCTGCTAACGCCCAGACCGGAAACGTTCTTTCTGCTCATTTCACGGACCTTAACTTTATGACTGTCAGCTTCATTCTGTCGCACAGGCAGAAGGAACGGGACAATAGCCTTAGCATGTAGCTAGCTAATTCCTCATGGTTGAGGAAAATCAACAAACATCGATTATGTCACATCCCCGCATCAATGCAGAATCGCGCACGGCCGCATCGCGAATTGTCTTAATCTAAAACTTTTTAAGAAGTCCACTCCACTCCACAGCCCACAAGCACAACTCCACTACACGCCAAGTGTGTTTACTTGTATGCTCTCATCTGCGCTCACTCACAGTGTGATGTGAGAGCGCTACATAACAGGGAGAGCACAGGGCAGTTGATGTGACGGGAGGCTAGAGAAAAGGAGCGCTTGTTTTGTTCAAAAACAAAACTACCCTCTTCCGCCTCCACATACATCACCACAGTACTGACAAAGCGGGCGGAGCCGAGAACAACAAGCAAGCTCCTCTTCCCACTGACTGCTGCTAGCTTCAGCCTGTTTGCAGTCGTCTCTCATCGTCTAATATTAATAAATCAAATAAACGAATCAAATGAATACGTAGGCCTACAAATGTTTATGGCTTAATTTCCCCATGAGCCTTAAAAACACCATATTCAAATTTAATACCTACGGTCAGATTTGGTCAAATTTAAGACTTCTTAAGACCTTAAATTCACGATTTTTTATTTAAGACAATTTAAGACTTTTTAAGGACCCGCGGGAACCCTATGAGTCGATTTTTTTATTTTTATTTTTTTTCTAAAGTTTTTCCCCCAAAAATGTTTGAATCGCTTCAAAAACGTTATAAGCGTTAATGTTTTCCAAATGTGAGCGGACCGGTGTGTGTGTCTCTGTGTCGGGGACGAATGAAGGTCTGTGTTGTGCATGCATGCATCGCAGATTCACATGCATACGGCGCTAGTCAGGTCCGCGGACTACAGGTTGAGAAACACTGCTGGTCTGTTCGTGTGCACGCGTCATAGCAGTGCGCGCTCACCGCGCTGACTGGATGTGTTTAGTTTACGTGCCTGTGTGCATGCATGCTTGACACGAAAGCTCGCTTGTTAATGGCAGCGTCGCCTCGTGTGCAGTGATTTTGTCAAGATTGACAATAAAACAACACAAAATACATCGTCGTTAATGCGACACCCGTGGATGCGGTCGGGGAGGGAGAGATCGAGGCAGACCAAAGCTCCTCCACATTGATACACTAGCCTGGGGTGCCAGCCAGAGCGCTACCACTACGTTCCATGGACTTTAAATTGTCACTCCGCTTCTAGTCTCTAGAGAACAGACTCTGTGCTAACGCAAGGAAGAGCAATTATAAGTATTATTAGGGCTTTGATGCAAGTTCTGATGGGTGCAGCTGCATAAGTTGTGTTGCTTAAAGTAATGCCCCGTTGTGTTGTGCTCTCCTGAGTCTCCTCTCAGCTGCTGCTTAGCGAAAACAAAAAACAAAAAAAGTGAAAAAAGTCGATCGACGCGTCGATTTTCGGCCGCGACGTGTCGATTCGTAAATAATGCGTCGATTAACATCCCTAGTGAGTATTGACCGGGTTCTGTGGTGTTTAGCTTAATTTCCTTACAACACATTCATGTTATAGATATGCATTGACAGATTATTATTTTTAATTTAATTTTTTTGGTTGAAATCTTGTTACAAATATTGATGATTTGACAAAACCTGCCTACCAATGATGTCACTGGTAGTAGACATGTTTCTCTCCACAGCCACCTCCTCTGAGACAAAGACCAAATAGACAGAAATGATCCTAATAGAGGTCTAATCAATGGTGTAAAGTAACTTAGTACATTTGCAATTTTGAGGTATTTTATTTGTACTTTACTTGAGTATTTCCAATATGTTTACTCCACTACATCTCAGAGGCAAATATTGTACGCTTACTCCACTACATTTTTTTGAAAACTTTAGTTACTTCGTACACATTATTATTATAATATTATAAAACATAAATAAACCACTTATTTTATACCGTGGCCATTTGAAAATAGATGATCAATAAGCTCACAACGCGTCGCATTGTGGCACGTTGTGAGCTTGTATGCCGCAGGGGCGGCATAGCTCAGGGGTAGAGAAACCGTTATTAGAGCACGAAGGGTTCCCGAAGGGTTCCCAGTTCGAATCCGGGCTCCCCTTGAGTTAATGTAGAAGGGTCCTTACTCCTTGGGCAAGACTCTGAACCCCTAATTGCTCCCGGTGAGTAGGTTGGTGCCTTGCATGGTTTCCTCCGCCACCGGTGTATGAATGTGTGCGTGAATGGGTGAATGTAATGCACAATCTCTGTAAAACGCTTTGGATAAAAGCGCTATATAAATGCACCATTTACCATTTGTAGATCTGCTATTTTCAAACATTTTTACTTTTGGTGCTTTGGCTTACATACTTATTGATGCCAATACTTGTGCACTTTAACTCAAGTCAATTTTGAAATCCATACTTATACTTGTAACAGAGTATTTTTTTCTACAGCAGTATTGATACTTTTACTTAGTAAATCCCCAAAATGACTTTTTTTTTCTATTGATTACTCACGCCATGGAGACTTAGTTTAAGAAACACAGGATAAGATGTTGATTTAGTAAATTTACCCCCATTCATTCCAGATAGGGACCCAAATGCATGGCCCTGGATGGGGACCAACAAGCATTTGGGCCAGAATCAATGGGGGTACATTTACTTGACCCTAAATATACCCCCATTGATTCTGACCCAAATGCATTTGGGTCCCCATTCAGGGCCTCATTTGGGTCCCCATTCAAAATCAATGGGGGTTTTGATTGACTGATTATTTTATCAGACAAAAATGGAGAACAGTAGCCTACAAGTATAGTCAATACAATAGAAATGTAGTACAGAACAAGTACAGTTAAACACCCTGCTTAAAAGGAACATCCCAAATATGAACTTTTACTGTCTTTTTTATGTTGGAAGTCCTTGGTATTTAATTCATGTACATAACAAAAATGTAGAATATTATTATTATTTTGTCGTAGGAATGCGACAAATAGAAAAAAAATATTGAACTCAAGTCTCCATGGTTTGATTGATTGATTGATTGAAGGCTTTATTAGAAGTTTGCATAGGAAAATGTACAGATTCATGACGGTACAGTTCACTGGTACAAGGTCTACTAAAAGGAGATCCATGAAAAGACTAAGCTTATTTCAACAGGAAACCATTTAAGTATCTCATATAACATTGAATGACAGACAAATAGAACACAGTACTATGCAGTAGACATGTAAAGAAAAAAAGAAAGAAAAAGAAAACAGTAGGTCTATACAATCAGTAAGTACAGTATATACAATATATACAAGGAAGGGGCAGGTAACAGTAAGTCTAAACAATCAGTATGTACAGTATATACAAGGAAGGGGCAGGGAGGGTAGGGTTGGGCTAGGTTTTTACCAGTTGTGAACGGCTGCTGCCTGTAAGTGGTTTTTTAGGGCAATTTTAAAGGATGCTGACTAATCAATAGAAGAAAAGAAAAACATTTGGGGGTGAACTACTCCTTCATACTTTGTGTTCAACTGCATCCTTCCTTACTGTTCTAAGAAGTGTTCCAGTTACCAACCTGCCAGTTCAATGGTGGTGACTCCATGTCTGTGTTGCAGATCTATTTGTTGTTGGTATTGTACGATAGTTCTGACAAACACAGCTAAAATGTCCTCTGCAACGGCGGTCAGTCGATCATTGACGAACAGCCTCAAGGCCCTCAACGTCTCTATGTCACACATTGTTACTTTAGTTCAAATAACAAGCTGATAAACAACGTCTCAACTGTTGGTTCTCTCGCCGACAAGCGTTATTATTTGAACGTTAGCTTTAGCTCCGACCGTTACTATGAAGAAGACCTTCCGGGTCGCCAACTCGCCGCCGATTTTCAGGTGGTGGTTTCATGTTTACTGCCACCTGCTGGTGGAGGTCTCTACTGCTCCATTTGATGCCCCTTTTGTGGTCTTTAACCCTGTGCTTTACCCTGTAAATAATGATTATGCAGGGATCTTCAACGTTTTCAGGCCAAGGAAGGACCCCTTGCTAAGGAAGGACCCCTTGCGGGCCCTTAGCTGAGAGAGAGAAGAAGCAGGGACCCCCAGATTCCATGGGGTCCGCTCACTATCCCGACGGGCCGCTGTTCCGACTAGCGTCTGCAGGTTAGCCACTGAGGCACGGCCACCGAGGTTAAGTTCAGGGTTAGTTCTAGTGTCGGAATACCGGCACACTTCGCAGCGCAAGGTGTGAGCTTGTAGATCTGCTATTCTTGGCTAAAGTTCACAGAATATGGACACTTCAAGTGGTTAAAAAAAGGTTTCTATCACACAAAGATTTGGAGGACCCCCTGTAGTAACTCTGAGGACCCCCTAGGGGTCCCGGACCCCCTGTTGAAGACCCACGTATAATGTATGAACTTAATGAAGTACATTCCTTTTTTTCCCCCACCCTTTGAATAGGCAGAGGGTTCAATAGGCCTATCCACGAGTTTCCTACGCCCCATAGTGCATTGCGCAAACGTCTGCATCGATCTTCCGCCGCCGATTTACAAGCTCACAACGGGTTGCATCTGCGACGCGACGTGAGCTTGTATGTCTGCTGTTAAACCCGGAAGTTTGGTCCTGATAGTCTCCAGTAAACTCCAGCGGAAACTTGTGGATAGCATCCTTTGTGTAGACATCCTTCAGCTTTTGTCCAAGTCCTATGTTATTTTAGAAATTTAGACCCAAATTCCCAAAACACCCTAATAATGCATCATCAACTCACACACTGGCCGTGGTTCTGACATAGTTTTAGGACAGCAGGTTTCCAGCCAGGTTTGTTTTTTAGTCTCAGAGCATAATTGCCCATTATAAAGTTATATTTTCAAGAATAGGCATACAGTAAGGAAGACATGAACAACCACCGTCTTTCTAAGTAATTGAGGTGACAAATGAACAATCGTGAAGGGAAAATACTGTATACAAATATTAATTTAGCCTAAGTCATGTTTATCTGCCTTTATTTAGCCTACGTATGTCTGCCTAACTCTACTACTAGATTACTACTGATTCATCCTGCCTATTAGAATCAATCATCAAATCATTAATGCTTAAAGGGATATTCCACTTTCAAAAACACTTTTTGTCATTGTATGGTCTAATCAGGCTTGTATGAACACCCTGAACAGTTTTTAATTTGCTTCATTCAGTATTTAGATATTTGATGTAAATGTTATCTGGCCCGACACGCCCAGGCCTCTCCCCACACACACCCATTGTAACTTCAAACTCCATTTTAACCATGATAGATTCATTAAAAATACCCATTATTTTTCTGGTGACTCATAATACCCTCCTAGTACGTGAGCAGGCCGTGTTTTTTCCATAACGTTTTTCATGTATTTTTTATATATTTTTATTGTATTTAATTTTTTCCATTTTCACAAAGAATTATTAAAAATACATGAAAAACGTTATGGAAAAAACACGGCCTGCTCACGTATTAGGAGGGTAGTTTGAGTCACCAGAAAAAATAATGGGTATTTTTAATGAATCTATCATGGTTAAAATGGAGTTTGAAGTTACAATGAGTGTGTGTGGGGAGAGGCCCTGAGCCTGGAGGGCCAGATAACATTTACATCAAATATCTAAATACTGAATGAAGAAAACTAAAAACTGTTCAGGGTGTTCATACAAGCCTGATTAGACCATACAATGACAAAAAGTTTTTTGAAAGTGTAATATCCCTTTAAGTCAAAAAGTTGACTTAAATTCACTTTCTGCCAAAAGGCCCCTCCATACTTCGACCGAAATGTTCGGTGAGTTGTGTTTTCCGACGTGCAAATTTCCGAACTCTCGTTCGGTCCAATGCTTTTCAGAAGTCCCAAGGAAGGGATATAATTTTATGGTAGAAAAGGACCTTTTGACCGAAAACGGCGGTTTCGGTCGAAGTATGGAGGGGCCTTTAAGTGACTGCAGAGGACACATGCAAGCAGTAGGCCTAGTGTTGGGATTATTTATATGGGACCAGTTCTATAAAAATCACACCCGTGTGAAGTGGAGCTGTGTGTGTGTGTGTGTGTGTGTGTGTGTGTGTGTGTGTGTGTGTGTGTGTGTGTGTGTGTGTGTGGATCATGTGTACCGATTTTTGTGACATTTGAAGAAAATATGTAGGAAAAGGAGCAAAAAGTGTGTTTTGGAGAAAATTCAAGATGGCGGAAAATCTATCATGGCGCAAATGGGCGTGGCCTATATGGGGAGATGCGTCATGACCCAAGGAATCCAGGGAAAAATATTTTTAATTTTCCGACCTACGGTTCAAGAGTTACAGGCCAAAACGTAAAGTGGGGTGTTATGGCGCCACCATGTGGCCAAATGACACAATTATTTTTTATTTAATCCTTGAAATCATTATGAACCTCCTCTCCAAGTCTTGAAACTCTAGCCCCTATGGTTTGCGAGAGACAAATAATTGAATGTGAGTTTTTGCGATTCCCATTATAAGTCAATGGGGAAAATTAATTCACTAATAAATTAATATCAATTAAACTATAGAACCTTTCTCTTAGAAAAGTAATAGCCCACGATTCCCGAGTAAGCCGGTCGATTTGACATATGGCGCGAGTGTGTGGTGGCAAAACTGTGGGACTAGTGGCGTGCCGAAGTTTAGGAAGTTCAGGCTACATACAGACAGACAGACAGACAGACAGACAGACACACAGACAGACCCACACGGCCACGTATAGGGAGCCTGTGCTTCACACAGCTCCAATAAATAAATAAATAAATAATCAAATGTATTTGTAATCTCTTGAATGAAAGCTTCCGCCTCAAAATTGCGCCTTGAGCATTATATTTAAAGCATTATAAACAAATGGTCCAGCCTGTTATCGCAATTCTCATCATTACAAATGTTAACCGGAGTTCGATTCCACCTTGGGACCAAGAATAATACATTGTTTCTGACGTTTTCATTTGTCTAATGCTATTACATGTGATAAACACAGCTGTGCATAAAGAAACATTTAAAAAAAAAACTTTTTATATAGTATTTTTATTTAAAAAAGAAAGAAAAAAATGAAATTTGTCTTTAAATATAAAGAAAAAAAAACATGACTAGGCCTATGTCTCTTTTAAATAGCATTTATACATGATTATTGTGCAATTGACAGATTGTTAATGATAGATTGATAGTATTGATTCTCAGCTAATGAGGTATAATCTAAATGGCAGTGGTATGGCCACTTGTACATGCATGTTTAAAATAATAACATGAATCTATCATTGTAATAGCATGAATGTACCGGTACAATAACATGGTATTTTTATACAAATGAAACACAATTTTAAACATACAGTAGGCTACGTATACAATATAGCCTATGTTCTAGCCCCATGCAGCCCCATACACCCTACGAGCTAGGGGGTCCCTGCTCCATCTCCCCATCAATTTGGGGGTCCCTGGCCTGTAAACGAAGACCCCTGAGTAGATTCCATTTGACTCCAGTAGGTGGCGGTATCAAGGGAAGCGCCCATAGAGCTATGGAAGCGCCTCCTCCGTAGACCCCGGAAGCTGTTCCCGTTGTTTTCCTGTAGAGATGGGATTTATGGCTCTTTGAAGTGAGCCGGATCTCTGGGATCCGTTCCTTTCAAAGAGCCGTTCAAAAGACTGTCTCATTTTAGTTATTTAAGTTATAGTTTATACTTTGTAGATTTTGATTATAATTACAAATCACTTCTTCAACCCTATACATTATTTTGCCAAGTAGGTCTATACATTTCTGCCATTTGAAAATAGCCCGATCTACAAGCTCACAATGTGTCGCAATCTATTTCCAAATGATTTTTCTACATTTTATTCATTGGAAAACTTGTGAAATGGGACATTCTGTATAATGACTACTTTCTACTGTTGGTAGGCCTACTTTAAGTGCATTTTGATACCAAATTACTTTTGAACTTTTACTCAAGTAAATTTTAATTCCAAACTTCTACTTGGGGCAGAGTATTTCTACAGTATTGACACTTTTACATGAAGAATGTTTGTACTTTTTCCCACAACTGTTCGTTTACAAAATGAACGGCTCCCTACTGCGAACCGGGTCCCGGTTCATTTCAAAGAGCCGTTCAAAAGACTCGATTCGTTCGCGAACGTCCCATCTCTACTGTTGTTTACGTCGAGAGAGAGCTAGCTAGCAGCAGGGCGCTAGGATAAGTTTCTTGTTTTTAATCGGATAGAAAGTGACTTAGAAACACAGACCTCGACGCTTTAGGTGTCCATTGACACCAGCGTCACATTTCTCATTGTTTTTTCGTCAATAAGAAGGAGAATGTGAGTGCATTTTGAAGCTCGGGAGTTTGTCGACTTCTGGTCCGTCTTCTGTCTGCCGCGTTTCTTGTTGTGAACAAGACACAACCCCAGAAAAAGACCCGCACAGAGGCCTGCGAGGAAACCGACGAACTATCCCACTCCTAACCACCTAAACAGGGTCTAAAACGACCCAAACCGGGTCTTAAATTTAAATAAAATACAGAAATAAAAGAAGAAGAAAAAAAACACCCCGACCAGGCCTAGAATCATGTCCGGGGAGGACTTCCAGTCGCGCTACGCCACCGTGATGGACAGCATGCTGCGGGGCGCCGTGGCGGAGACCACCCGGCTCTTCCAGACCATGGTGGACGAGCTGAAGAAGGAGATCAACGCCATCAAGCAGGAGAACGAGGAGCTGCGCTCCAAGTGCATGGACCTGGAGGAGGAGACCGAGCCCGGCGCCGCCACCACGGCCGCCTGCGAGCCGTCTGGAGCGGGGGAACCTCCGCCGCCGTCCGAGGGGGCTTCTGAAGCTCCTGGACCGACGGACAGACGAGACTCTGCCGTTCAATGTGGTGAGTTATTCTGGGGAACTAAACGTTTCGACGTAAAATGTTTAATATTGGACTGCCCCGATCCCCCTATAGGGCCTATTGTGAGGCTGAGATGAAGAACAACTAAAGGTTTCACTCCAGAGAGGAATGACAATCGTTTTCTGAGCTATAATTCTATTAGATTTAATTACTTACTATCAAAACATAGTCTCGGCCTGGCGGAGACAACAATTGGGCACAAATAAAATCCCCCGAATGTTTTATATTGGACTGCTCCTCCCCCTACACGTGAAGCTGAAATGAGGAGCAACTAAAGGTTTCACTCCAGAGAGGAATGAAAATCGCTTATGTTCTGAGCTTTATAAATCTATTCGAAAAACAAAACAAAAAATAATATATAGATTTTTTTCTAATTATCAAATAGCTTACTTTTTATGTCAACAAATAAATCGTAGAAAATCCAAATTGGCGATTTTTGTTTTAAAGGATATTTCACTTTCAAAAAAAGTTTGTTCATTTTATCGTCTAATCAGGCTTTTATGAACAGCCTGAACAGTTTTTAATTTGCTTGATTCAATATTTAGATATTTGATGTAAATGTTACCAGGCCCTCCAGGCCAAGGGCCTCTCCACACACACCCATTGTAACTTCAAACTTCATTTTAACCATGATAGATTAATTAAAAACACCCATTATTATTTTTTTCTGGTGACTCATACTACCCTCCTAATACGTGACTAGGCCGTGTTTTTCGATAACTTTTCATTTATTTTTTATATTTCATTTTTCCACTTTCCGTAATAATTATTAAAGGGATCCCTGGCTAATACGACAAATATGCCTTAATACATTATAATTGTCCTCTATAAATACAATGTAAAATTAAAAACACCTAAATTATTTTATTCATCCTAGAAATAGCTAATCTTTCACTCAATAGGGGAAATGCCCGTCGCAAGTTGATGATGTCATAAATGTAATTTGTGATCTATCCCTATGGAATTTATGAAATGCATGTGCAATAAAAACAAACATAATACTTCCTATGGTTAATATGAGCATCAAATCAAATATTTCAAATGTGTTTGTGTTTTGTTTTTTTGCACATGCATGCAGTAAAAATGACACATGACATTTATGACATCATCAACTTGCGACAGGCATCTCCCCTATTGAGGGAAAGATTAGCTATTTCTGGAAGAAATAAAATATTTAAGGTGTTTTTAATTGTACATTGTAGTTATAGAGGACAATTATAATGAATTAAGGCATATTTGTCATACTAGAAGCTGGGCGGCCTGGCCAACTCGGATCAATGTAAATAGGGAATGAATGCCCCGCCCTTTAATGCAAACCCCATTATACCTGTTTTCATAGGACCCGTTTTGACCATCTGTCTGCCTGTGTCCATTTATGCCCATATATGGAGATATCTGTATCTGTCTGTCTGTCTGTCGGCGTCCATTTTATGTCCATATATGGAGATCACTGCAGTTATAGTTCTGGGTCCATTTTATGCCCATATATGGAGATATCTGTCTATCTGCGTCCATTTTATGCCCATATATGCCCATTATACATGAGGTTTGCATTAAAGGGGGAACCGGCACTGTGTCTGCAACACAGTTGGAGGCACAGACAGATCCATTTATGCCCATCTATGGAGATATCTGTATCTGTCTGTCTGCGTCCATTTTATGCCCATATATGGAGATCTTTGACCATCTGTTTGCCTCTGTCCATTTATGTCCATATATGGAGATATCTGTATCTGTCTGTCTGCAATCCATTTTATGCCCATATATGGGGGCATTCATTTTATGCCCATATATGGAGAACGCGCGTGCCCGTGGGACGAACGGTTCTCGAGATACGCGGATTACATACATACATACACACTCACAGAGATTTTTTGTTGACTCATGTGGCGTACGTGATGTCAGAGCCTTTTATGAAGTGATGTCACAATGAGTCAGAGCTTTCGCCGATTTCCTCCGGAACAGCCTGATGTCAACAATCAACCCCGCATAAGGAGATTCCGAACGTTTCGCGCCGGTTCGGGAAAACCGCGCGTCGGGTCGGGTCGAGACCCGGCACTGCACTCCGTGCCGCGGCGGGGAACGCGCGTGCCGAATCTGAAGCCGGTGGGACGAACGGTTCTCGAGATACGCGGATTACAGACACGCAGAGACTTCTCGCATTTATAGATAGATAAGCCAGGGATCCTTTTAAAAAAAAAAAAAAAAAAAAAACACAACGTCCTGCTCACGTATTAGGAGGGTAAAATGAGTCACCAGGAAAAAAATAATTGGTGTTTTTAATGAATCTATCATGGTTAAAATGAAGTTTGAAGTTACAATGGGTGTGTGTGTGGATAAAAGCCCATAGCTGTTTCCCTGTTGAAAGTGGAATATCCCTTTAAATAGTCGACTAGTCCTCTTGGAACCTCATTTAAGCTCATTTCATGATATGTTCATGATGATACTGTTAATGTTTATCAGTAGCACGTATCGGTAGCACTTTACAATAATGACCTGTTATAAATAATTTATAAACATTTATAAGCAGTTTGTAGATGAGTAATAAACATGAACAAACTGTTTATTGACATTTGTAAATGTTTAACTAAACATTTATAACTGTTTTAAACATCATTTACATGTTATTAGTAAGGTATTAGTAAGTAGTAAACTAATCATGAATAAATCATTTATATACATTCATAAATATTTATTAAATCATTTATAACCAATGCTAAAAATCACATATAATGTGTAGGAATGCATTTACAAATGTCTGTTAAGGTGACCTCCATGTTTGTTGATGTTTAATATATACGCTTTGTAGATGTTAACCAGAGCCCTATGTAAAGTGAAGACCGTGAGGTCGCAAGTTACTATGAAAACCTCCACCGGCTGTCTGTCATGTCACGTCACGTCACGTCACGTCACGTCACGTCCGGCACCGTTGCCCCTATCCATACCAAACTTTGCACACACTCCTTGTCTGCCAAACCACAACCCCCGCCCCTGATTTCTCACATGTCCCTCTTCTAGTGCCACCATGAGGTTGCTTATCTCCCAATTAGGGAGTCTTACTGGTTATTTACATCTGTCTGTAAATGTGGCCTCCTTGTTTGTTCATGGTTATGCTTTGTAAAACATCCTTTAAACATCTATAAATCATTAGTAGAGGTTATCAAGAGCCTTAATGTAAAGTGAAGACTATTCATTATTTACAACTGTCTGTCTGTTAATGTGGCCTCCATGTTTGTTCATGTTTAGCAGTTTGGCAAGTTTGGCATTGATTGGGGAAACGGTGCCGGAGATAAGAGTAGGGCCAAAAGTGTGACGTGACGTGACATGCCGGACAGACTGACGGAGGGAATGACAGACAACCGGTAGAGGTTTTCATAGTAACTTGCAACCTGATTGTCGCAATGAATAGTCTTCACTTTACATTAGGGCTCTTGATAACATCTACAAAGCGTATATTAAACATGGACGTCACCTTAACAGACATTTGTAAATGCATTCCTACACATTACATGTTGATGTTTAGCATTAGTGATAAATGATTTAGTAAACATTTACGAATGTATATAAATGGTTTATTCATGATTAGTTTACTACTTACTAATACCTTACTAATGACATGTAAATGATGTTTAAAACGGTTATAAATGTTTAGGTAAACATTTACAAATGTCAATAAACAGTTTGTTTATAACAGGTCATTATTGTAAAGTGCTACCAAAACATTGGATTATTTTATGCCTCTGTGTTTACACATTTTTTGAACATTATCTGTAGATTATCACAAGTAGCCTATACAAATGCTTAGAATGAATTACAAACAAAACATAGTGTAGGCCATGCTTTTCGGCCTTGTGCACAATAATTGGACACACAATAAATCCGCAAAATGTTTAATATGGGATTGCTGAAATGAGGAACAACTAAAGCTTTCACTTCTCCTGAATCCATTGGCTGTAAGACAGCCAGTGATGTTAACTTCAGCCACTGGTTCTCAAACTTTTCAGGCCACGACCCCCCAAAATAATCACATTTGAACTGGGGACCCCCCAACATAATATTTGAACGGGGGAATCATAATTGAGCAAGCACTTTGAATTGTAGGAGTTGAGGCATTACATTTAGTTTGACTTGCACAGTTACATATTGTGAAAATAAACGATTACGAGGCGTATTGAGCTTATAGGTCATATTTCTATATTGCTATAAAGCATATTTAAAAAAACACCTGTGTGAATAGCCCTGAAACATGACAGTCGCTCACGACTGTCATGGTTCTGGGTTGACATGGTTTCGGGCAGAGCGATTTAATTAGCCCCTTACAGCTACACAAACATTCAGATTTCACAAAGTGCTTAAAAGAAGCCTTTTTACATCTCCTTGTATGGGCCGTTCTGTTCGTGATGTCAGTTACTTTTAGGCCTGTCAAAATTTGCCAAAAATGGCATTCGAATATTGGCTTCTAAATCCACTGTTGATTCGAATAATTCAAAAAATTCAAAGCATTCGCACTTCGGAGCTTCGGAGCTTTTTTTTACACGTTATATTCACACCAATACAGCCATTACAGGATTGTGTCAAAGGCCCTGTCTCTAATCTAGAAACAGGATATAAATGTCTCAGTAGAAGAGCATGAAGCATATTATTGTTAACATACAGTTTGGACTACATATTTTCTTTCTAAATAACGTACAACAGGACATGCCCTGAAGGCTTGTCCTGTTGTCGGGGACAAGTAATAAATCCTTCCGGACAAGTTCATTAAAAATGTACTTGTCCGTTGGACAAGTGGCTCTTGGTTTCACTTTTGTCTGTGATGCTGCTGGCAGCTTTGTGCCGTATGCAGACTATGGACTGACCATACTATGGAGTGGAGGGAGCAGGGGGGGGGTCGTTAGCAGTCCTTTTGTTATTCATGCTAGTTCAATGTCTGACTTCTATGCATGCATTTTGAAAGAAATCACTGTCAAATGTCTATTTTTTATCCGGACAAGTGACTTGTGTGCCTGTACAAGTGAATGGGAGATGTACAAGTGCCGGAAAAAGTTAATGTCAAGCCCTGTTATACAAACACTTTCATTATCACTTTAAAAAGCAGTAGCTTTATGTTTATGCAACACTATTTAGGGCAGGGGTCCTCAATAGGCGGACCGCGGTCCACGTCCGGACCGCGAGGCACCGCCGACCGGACTCAGGACGAATTATATATGTAAAAAAAAAAAATCTCTGTTTTGTTTCCACTTCTCATTGTATTCCACTTCATTGCATGCGCTCTGAAGTCTGTGTGCGAGAGAGAGAGAGAACGCCACGCTGATTGGCTGATGCCGGGGCATAAACTATTATGGTTTGTCATCTCTTTGACAACGACGCGCTGATAGGCTGTTACCACCGCCTCTGTTCATTTCACAGACGGCGGAGTGCGGAAACTTTCGAGGCAGGGAGCACGCAGCAGCAGCGATTAGCTGCAGGCTGTAAACTAGTTGTGGGTTTCATTCGCGCACAAGCACAACATCAACGTGAATACGTTTGCAGGATGAGGATTATAATCTTCTCTTCAGAGAGTTTTCGCGAGGTGCCACAGGCCATGGCTGCCTCTCTCTTTCTCCATGGATTTGCAGCCAGCGAGCCATGCAGCAAAGCCAGCTGCGAGCCACACACTCGGTATAGGAGTGAGCCACGTTCCGCATCGTCTCCGACGCGCGACACCTCGTTTTCGGATCGATATTCACGTTGCAACACAAGCATAAATCATTTGAAGATTATCCCAGTTTGCTAAAAGAAACAAACACTAGCGCAAACAAATAATCTTCGTAAAATAAATATCTCTGCTCCACCTTGTTTTATTACATTCTGTTCTCCCTTCAACGGGTTGTTACTCTTTAGTCAAGTGAGTCAACTTGTGGGTCAAAGAGGACCCCAAATGATTTTGGAGGAGTCCCCAGGCCAGATGAAAGTGAAGTCATAATTAATTAACACCCTTTTAATAAAGAAAGAAACAGAAAAAGACCATTACTGCATCAACAAACTAAAAAAAAAACATTAGCCAATGTAAAATAATGTATGAAAGGGATCCCTAATTAAGGTTATGAGGGCAAGTAGGACATGAACTGTACTTGCCAGACGGGCATATATATATGTTACAGTATGTTTGGGTAACTCAGGACGTTCATTGTAAGAGCGCTTGTTTCGTTCACCACACACTAATCACCACCAGATGGCGACGACAGCCCATAGACAGCCATTCACTAGTGCAGGCGCTGACGTCACTCGTTTGCGACTCCCTTTCTTTATTTACTAGCCTAGCTGGGCGGTGTTTAGCCATTAGCTTAGCCATTAGCTTAGCCATTAGCTTACTATGAGCGTTTATCTTGGGCTTGCCCAGGCCTTACGGCCTGGGCATAAATATAACGATTGCATTCACCACGGCTTCGTAACTCGCGCGGCGCTCCGCCGGCCGCGCGGCCCTGGCCCGCTCTTCGCGACCACTCGCGCCTGCGGCGCTCGGGGGCGAAGAGCAGGACCAAGGTCCGCTGGCCTTCGCGCCGCTTGCAATGTCGTGGACAATCGATGGGCTCCGCCTGGAGGACGTTGTTGTGGGCGACCGCTTGTTCCGCCCCGTGCGGCACCGCGAGTGCTCCGTTTCTCGGCCGTCCTGTTTCTCTAACATCAGGTGACATATATATATATATATATATATATATATATATATATATATATATATATATATATATATATATTTTTTTTTTTTTTTTTTTTTTTTTTTTTTCCCGGACCCGGACCTGTTTCAAAAAAATATTTGTGGACCTTCAAGATTTGTATTTGAGGACCCCTGATTTAGGGCCTTAATAATCTAAGAAAAAAACTACAGTTGAAGTTGAAATTTAGGGCGGATTCACAGTGGGTCCGATTGATTCGAACTGTTCCCGAATACATTTTTTTTTTCACTCTATCAAATGTCTTTGCCAAAAAATAGCCAATCTGCAAGCTCACAGAAAAGCAATACTGTACACCAAGGGTCTTCAACAGGGGGTCCGGGACCCCTAGGGGGTCCTCAGAGTTACTACAGGGGGTCCTCCAAATCTTTGTGTGATAGAAACCTTTTTTCTCCTTTTCTTATATTGACCACTTGAACCCTAACGTCCATATTCTGAGAATACTATATTCTACAAGCTATATTCTAAAATACTATAGCTCACAACGCCTCGGCTATTTTCGGCAAAGAGGTTTGGTGTAGCGGGGAAAAAGCTCAGACTAAGTACAGAGTGAAAGGTCAAGAACACTTCTGTTGCCAACTCCGAGTTTCCCGAGTTTGTATAGGTACCCCCCCTGTGCCAACCCCGAGTTTGGGCCGTAAAAAATAAAATAAAAATAAAAACAGTTTTTTGGACCTCAAAAAATGTATTAGGCATGATCGCGATCGCGAAATTGCATGTTTAACCCCCATACCAACCCATTCTTTCAAACATGGCAGCCATGTTTGTTTACATCTGAAGAAAACATAATGGCTGCTATATCATATGAATGCCTGAACGGATTTCCAAGCGGATTTTTTTGTTTGAAAGCTGTGAACAGTCTGCACACACGTGGTGCATGATCTAGGCATGGGCGTGCACAATCCGTGCACTATGAATTACATGGAAGTCTATGGAGACCATGGCATATTGGACCTTCAAATAGATTTAATTGATTGCAACTTAAGTGTTAAGTATTAACAGTTCAAGTGGTTAAATATCTGAAAACATTAATTGACATACATCCAAAATACACTGATGATTGTGCTGTCAAACGATGGAACTATATGGAATCTACAAAAATGTTGTGGGGGTCCCTGCTTCATCTCTCTCTCAACTAAGGGGTCCTTGGCCTGAAAACGTTGAAGACCCCTGCTGTACACAACCAAGCGAACACACACTACCACAACATCTGCCAAGTGGTCCCTGGTGCACCCAGCCCCCAGTGGTCCCTGGTACACCCAGCCCCCAGAGGTCCCTGGTGCACCCAGCCCCCAGTGGTCCCTGGTACACCCAGCCCCCAGAGGTCCCTGGTGCACCCAGCCCCCAGTGGTCCCTGGTACACCCAGCCCCCAGAGCATAGTGTGAATCTGCCCATAGATAGGGCTGTCACCATTATGACATATTAACTCATTGAATGCCATTTCAAGATGGCCCCCAAGTACCAGACTGCCACTATCCTAGATTTCTAGTGCACGGATCAATTTTTAGTGCACGGATC
The DNA here is from genome assembly GCF_963921795.1 of Nannobrachium achirus. NCBI lineage: Eukaryota > Metazoa > Chordata > Actinopteri > Myctophiformes > Myctophidae > Nannobrachium > Nannobrachium achirus. The sequence goes on from NC_137827.1 coordinate 59,139,501, forward strand.
GTGCACGCCCATGCACCATATATGCATCATATGTGTAGTACTTTTTAACAGCTTTCAAACAAAAAAATCCGCTTGGAAATCCGTTCAGGCATTCATGAGATAGAAGCCTTCAAAGTCAGACAAAACAAACACTGCCACCTTCCAAATTTCTAGTGCACGGATCAATTTTTAGTGCACGGATCGTGCACGCCCATGCCTAGATCATGCACCATATGTGTAGTACTTTTTAACAGCTTTCAAACAAAAAAATCCGCTTGGAAATCCGTTCAGGCATTCATGAGATACAAGCCTTCAAAGTCAGACAAAACAGCCATTTTTGACATTTTGAAAGATGTGTTTGTTATGGGGCTAAACATGCAATTTCGCAATTGCGATCATGCCTAATACATTTGAGGCATTTTTAGAAAATTTTTTATAAAAAAATTTTTTGATTTTTTTTTTTTTTTTTTCAAAATGGCTTCCAACTCGGGAAACTCGGGCTGTGGCAGCCTGGGAGTACTGTAATAACTCGTGAAACTCGTGCCTTGGCAGTCAATGAGTTAAATGACGATTAATTGTCACTCAAATAATTGCGATTAACGATTCAATTGTGTATTTGTCGTTGACAATTACATTTCAGGGGAGCGTTCTTTAGGTTGAATAGTACTTTATTGACAAGAATGGCAGCAGCAACAGCAAACATATAAACATATAAACAGCAGCATGATATATACAGCAGCAGCATAGCGTAAGCAGCATACACTAAGCATAACGGACTAAGCAGAGCATGACATAAGTAGCAGCAGCCTAATGCATAAAGTGCAGTGTATACCAGGCATAGATACGATAACCTAATGAGCATTAATACAGCATCCTAATAGACTAAGCAGAGCATGACTATGGCCTTGGATTCTGCGCTCGGATCAATTCCCGCAGGCCCGCGATCCCGAGGGTACCGCACATCGTGGGCTTCAACCTATCTGCGGTCAATTGATCCGAGACCCCCCGCGGGGCCTGACACAGAACCCATAGGTGGAGCTGGGGAGGTGGCGGAGCAGCAGCGCAGTGGCAACTGAACTGCTATGGGGCATAGCCCCCCCTAAGTATTCTGGGTAGGGGTCGGAACGCACGTCCCGACCGCGTGAGCGCGCGCAACCTCCGGACCACTCCCCCGAACTGGCTGCGTCACCATGTTCCTACGCTAAATTTCTGTTTGGCTTGTAGGCTTTGAAGTCGCACATGGCAGACACATAACCTAAATATACAAAAAAATTACTGACATATTTGACAACTTTATTCTTAAAAAAATAATAACATTGATAGGGGAAATAGACGATCTACAAGCTCACAACGCGTCGCATCGTGGCGCGTTGTGAGCTTGTAGATCTGCTATTTCCACTGTTTTTCAAAATGTTTGAAAATATATGAACATTTTTCAACATGGAAACGATTATGACGATTATGCGAAATAATTGATATTGCCTCAAATAATTGTGATTAGACGATTATGTAATAACTAGCCCTTACCGTTCAAAGATATGAGCTCTGAAATGATGTGCAGTGTGTGGGTTATGGGGTGTGCACTGTGCACACAGTATATGAGGGATGGAAAGTAACTTTAACTGGTGCTTGCATGATAATATGTAGGAGCATCAATGTAAGAAATACCCGTTTCGTTTAATGGCTACAGAGATACTGTGTATCGATCTGCATGATTTTTGGACAACATCTGTAACAGGGCCAGACCCCCCCCCCCCCCCCCCCACACACACACACACACACACAGACACACACACACACACACACACACACACACACACACACACACACACACACACACACACACACACACACACACAGAGCTGGTTAAACATGTTGCCTCATGCTAGATGCAGAATAGATAAGCCTCATGCTAGATGCAGAATAGATACACCATAAAAACGCTAATATACAGCATACGATTTGTGAAAGTGACAAACCGGCTTCACAGTTATGTCAGGTATGTTCATATGCTAATGGTGATGCGATTTCAGATCAATTGCTCCAGCCATTGAGGAGAAACGCTGTGACAGACATGTCTTTGTCAACTCACTGAGCTATTGTGACTACTGTGTAGATTGAGAATCTTTGCAGAGAATATTGTGTGCACTTGTTTTTAATTAATTATGTTGTATTTTATTCTTGTTATCAGTCTCTCCAAAGTTCTCTGCAAAGTTTGTTCATCAGGGAGTGATATACAACTTGTTCACACAAAGCATATTTAGCCTGTTCTGTATCTGATGAAAGAAAGACTGGCTTAATTTTCATAGCTAGGCTTTTCAAAAAAACAAATTTAACCGACCTATTAGTAATGGGAAGGATAATGTTTTAGTAGAAAACTGCTAAATAGAAAACACACAGAAAACACACAGAGTCCAAATGGAAAAATAGAACAATAAAATGGATACATTAAATAAATACACAGTATGTAATATATATGTACTGTATATAAATACTGACCAAATACCTTCATCGATATATTGTGACGACAACATAAAATGTTCCATTATAGCGGATACATAATCTCACAGTGTACGACACGTTTACACATTTTTAAAAAGTATAAAATAGGGTGACGGAAAAGATACATCACAATACATCCAAAATCTAGTCTCTACTCTGCATTTCACCGAAAATTCATTTGAAGGAGATGAATTCCTTTGGTCTTATTGCCTCATGTCTCGTTTCTTGGTTTTGTGTTTTTTTCGTGTTTTTTAGACCTGGTCCGTGTGGAAGCCCCGCTGGTGGGTCAGTGTCACAGCGCCCTCAAGTTGAAAGACGTCCAGGAGGCTGTGGAGGCTAAGAAACAGCCCAAGACCCCTGGTGGTGCACAACCTCTGTCTGTGGAGGCTAAGAAACAGCCCAAGACCCATGGAGGTGCACAGCCTCTGTCTGTGGAGGTTAAGCAACAGCCCAAGACCCATGGAGGTGCACAACCTCCAACGGTATGGCGCTCACATGCTTTCCTGCTCTGTCCAAAACAAATTGCATTTCTTTTCACTGTAAGCCTGAAAATGCTTGGAATCCATTACTAGTAATAATAATTGGGCACAACTAAATCCCCAAAATGTTTAGTAATAATGGACTGCCACCTCCCCCTACATGTGAAGCTGAAATGAGGAGCAACTAAAAGGTTTCACTTCTCCTGAATCCATTGGCTGGAAGGCAGCCAGTGATGTTGCCACTGGTTCTCAACCTTTTCAGGCCGCAACCCCCACCATAATCATATTTGAACTTATTACTCACCCCATGGAGTCTTGAATTCATGGATATTTTAGTTTTTGTTGCATTCCTAAGCCAATAATTTGATTACAACAAACTTTGCCCCTCTGATTCCGGATGGAGACACAAATGTATTTGAGTGAGTAATTAGAGGGGGAAAAGTAATTCTGGCGGTGAACTACCCTTTTAATCCTGTTAATCCTGTTGGGGCTGTCACCATTATTACATTTTACTTGATGATAATTGTCCTCAAATATTTGTGATTTAATTGTGTTTCTGTCGTTATGACAGACTATGAATGCATTTCTGTTTGGCATTTTGGCCAAAAGTAGCACAGATATGACAATTAACTTAAATAATTGAATTACGTCATAAAACATTGCCGATCTGCAAGCTCAAAATGCTTCTTGAACTATTTGTGCTATTTCTGTAGCATTGACTATGTTTGAAAATATTTGAAACATTTTCAACATGGAAATGACTATGGCAGTTATGCAAAGAGTGATTGCGATTATCTCAAATAATTGTGAATAGGCGAGTATGTAATAGTAGATGTACTCAGCTTTGAGTATGAGTAATTTTCACCCTTGGGATTTGATTGTGACATGTTTCTCTGCATATCTTGTTGAACCAGGAGGATGGTAAGCCAAACCCAGTGTACCACCTACGAGTCATCAGAGACAAAGCAGGTACAATCGCCTTTTCCAAACAAAGACCAAAATGATTTCAGATAAATAGAAAATGGTATTAATAAATCCTGAAAAAATATTTTGGTTGGAGAAAAATGTTATACCTTTACCTCCTTTTATCTCTTTTATCTCTTTTGTTAAACAGGCCAAGCCAAGCCCTTTGTTAAACGCATTACCATTGAACTTCCCAAACACCAACCATCTTCAAGCGGAGAACTCTCGGATACACCGCCACAGCTCTCTTGTGAAAGAGGGACCCAGAGCCAGGCCTCTCAACTGGTCATCATACGTCCTCTTCCATTGAAGGAGAAGATGGAACAGCAGTCTCGCATCATACAGCAGATACCAGTGACGATGGCAGTAGCAGAGACCTCAACGCTGGATCAAGATGGATCGTTTATAGTTCCTCTGCAACCACCAGGGGTTCAGCTGCGTACAAAAAAGAACTTGTCAGAGGCAGCTGCTACCCCCACGAAGGGAAAAAAATCTGCTGCTCCAGTTTGCATGACAAAGGTTAAGGTTAGTCCTCAGTCACCATCCCGAAGAAGTGGGAGGACACCAATGAAAGTGAAATCCTGGAGTTCTCCTCGACGTTCAGTTGACGATAAGGCTGACAAGTCACCTTCACCCAGAGCGGATGAAATCATTCCAGTGACATCACCTAGAAGAGGACGAAAACCAAAGCAATCAAGACCCTCTGCAATCAAACGGAAAGTTGAATCGATAATGGCATACCTAAACACTGATGAACCCCCAGCTGAGGAGGAGGCAGGCATCCCTCTGGCAGACGTGGAAGAGATTGAGGAATGTACTCCACTTGTTCCAGCATTATCCCCTGGAAGAGAACAGAGTCCTTCCAAATCCAAGCTGCTACCAGTGAAACTGGATGAGGTGACTCCATCTTCACTTAATGAAACGCCCTCAGTGACTGAGACGGTGGAGACCCCATCAGCGGAGTCCGCAAAAGCACCATTATCAGCTCCACCAAGAGAACGCCGTATGTCATATCCAACTCTTCAAGAAGCAATGCTACTCGTTGAAGCCTCAAATGCAAACTATGCCCATGAGGCAACGATGGCGAATAAACCTAGCGTGCAGCCCACATCAGCACTGCCTGAAACTCAACATTCTCCATTGCCGCTTACCCCTCCAAATGAAGATGATCGTGTTCCTCCCAAAACTACTGCACCCTCAGTAACAACGACAACTTTCGGTTTAACACTGAGACAGCCTATCCCAACTCCGATAATAACTTTCTCAAAGTCGCCCAACGTGACCTCCAAGAAAATAATTGTCGTGCCAAGACTAATATCCTCATGTGCTCCCCAGGCGATTTCAACCCTTTCACCAACAGACATGTCAACTGTCATCACAACTGTTGTATCTTCACAGAAGAATAGTGTTGTGTCTTCACAGAAGAATAGTTTACCCCAAGCTACAGCTGGTGAAAAAATACCACCACCGTCTGTTGCCACTGCTCCTGTAGAGACGGCGGTTGCTACATCCAGCCAATTGCGGTCCATTGCCCCTCCACAAACGGCTGCCAATTCCAGGGCAACTACCAACCCGTCTACGCAGTTTATCGATCCACGCTTCCCAAGAGTAATTGTAGTACCACTGCCGCTTTCAGTTTTGAAATTAAGACTCAACTCAGCAGGTAACTCTGGAAGAGCAACTGTGTCTACAGAAAAGTCAACAGTCAATGAAGAAGCAAGATCAACTACGTCAAAAGTCAATTCAACAACAACATCAACTGAAATGGATACATCCGAAGTCAATTCAGCAAAACAATTGTCTAAAACGGATGTGTCAGCAGTTGATTCTGCAACACCAGCTACTAAAACGGATTCTCCTCAACGTTCAGTTGATGATAAGGCTGACAAGTCCCCTTCACCCAGAGTGGATGAAATCGTTCCAGTGAAAAAAAGAGGACGACCACCTAAGCAACCAAGACCCTCTGCAATCAAACAGAAAGTGGAATCAAACACTGATGAACCCACAGCTGAAGAGGAGAAGGCAGGCATCCTTCTGGTAGACGTGGAAGAGATTGAGGAGTCAACAGTCAATTCAGCCTCAACATCCACAAAAACAGATACATCACTGGTGAATTCAGCTGCAACATCAACAAAAACAGCAGTCGATTCAGCAACATCATCAACTGAAACGGATACGGATACGTCCGCAGTCAATTCAGCAAAACAATTGTCTAAAACGGATGTGTCAGCAGTTGATTCTGCAACACCAGCTACTAAAACGGATTCTCCTCAACGTTCAGTTGATGATAAGGCTGACAAGTCCCCTTCACCCAGAGTGGATGAAATCGTTCCAGTGAAAAAAAGAGGACGACCACCTAAGCAACCAAGACCCTCTGCAATCAAACAGAAAGTGGAATCAAACACTGATGAACCCACAGCTGAAGAGGAGAAGGCAGGCATCCTTCTGGTAGACGTGGAAGAGATTGAGGAGTCAGCAGTCAATTCAGCCTCACAAACAGATACATCACTGGTGAATTCAGCTGCAACATCAACAAAAACAGCAGTCGATTCAGCAACATCATCAACTGAAACGGATACGTCCGCAGTCAATTCAGCAAAACAATTGTCTAAAACGGATGTGTCAGCAGTTGATTCTGCAACACCAGCAACTAAAACGGATTCTCAACGTTCAGTTGATGATAAGGCTGACAAGTCCCCTTCACCCAGAGTGGATGAAATCGTTCCAGTGAAAAAAAGAGGACGACCACCTAAGCAACCAAGACCCTCTGCAATCAAACAGAAAGTGGAATCAAACACTGATGAACCCACAGCTGAGGAGGAGAAGGCAGGCATCCTTCTGGTAGACGTGGAAGAGATTGAGGAGTCAGCAGTCAATTCAGCCTCAACATCCAGGAAAACAGATACATCACTGGTGAATTCAGCTGCAACATCAACAAAAACGGCAGTCGATTCAGCAACATCATCAACTGAAACGGATACGGATACGTTGGCAGTCAATTCAGCACAACAATTGACTAAAACGGATGTGTCAGCAGTTGATTCAGCAACTAAAACAGATTCTCCTCAACGTTCAGTTGATGAAGAGGCTGACAAGTCCCCTTCACCCAGAGCGGATGAAATCGTTCCAGTGAAATCATCTAGAAGAGGACGAAAACCTAAGCAACCAAGACCCTCTTCAATCAAGCAGAAAGTGGAATCAAACACTGATGAACCCATAGCTGAAGAGGAGGAGGAAGGCATCCCTCTGGTAGACGGGGAAGAGATTGAGGAATGTACTTTACTTGTTCCAGCATTATCCCCTGGAAGAGGGGGAGCAGCAACTGAAACCGATGGATCAACAGTCAATTCAGCAACAACTAAAACGCTGACATCAACAGTCAATTCATCAGCAGCTACAACCGATGTGTCATCAGGTAATTCAGCAACAACTAAAACAGTGACGTCAGCAGTCAATTCGGCTGATGCAACAACTGAAACTGATGCATCACAAGTCAATTCAGCAACAACATCAACTGAAACGGATATGTCACCAGTCAATTCAGCAAAACAACTGACTAAAACGGATGTGTCAGCAGTTGAATCAGCAACATCAGCAACTGAAACGGATTCTCCTCAACATTTAGTTGATAAGGCTGTCAAGTCCCCTTCACCCAGAGCGGATGAAATTGTTCCAGTGAAATCAACTAGGAGAGGACGAAAAACAAAGCAACCAATCAAACGGAAAGTGGAATCAAACACTGAACCCACAGCTGCGGAGGAGGAGGCAGGCATCCCTCCGGTAGACGTGAAAGAGATTGAGGAGTCGGCAGTCATTTCAGCAGCAACAACCACGAAAACAGCAGTCGATTCAGCAACATCAACTGAAACCGATGTGTCAGCAGTCAATTCAGCAAAACAATTGACTAAAACAGATGCCTCAGCAGTTGATTCTGCAATACCAGCAACTAAAACGGATTCTCCTCAACATTCAGTTGATGGACGAAAACCAAAGCAACCAAGACCCTCTGTAATCGAACATAAAGCGGAATCAAACACTGATGAACCCACAGCTGAGCAGGAGGAGGAAGAGGCAGGCATCCCTCTGGTAGACATGGAAGAGATTGAGGAGTCAGCAGTCAATTCAGCAGCAACATCCACGAAAACCGATAAATCACAGATGGATTCAGCAGAAACATCAACAAAAACCGCAGTCAGTTCATCAACAACAACTAAAACGGATAATTCAACAGTCAATTCAGCAACAACTTTGACTAAAAAGGATACCGATTCAGAAACAACATCAACTGAAATGGATACGGATACGTCAGCAGTCAATTCAGCAAAACAATTAACTGCAGTTGATTCAGCAACTTTGTCAACTAAAACAGATTCTCCTCAATGTTCAGTTGACGATAAGGCTGACAAGTCACCTTCACCCAGAGTGGATGAAATCGTTCCAGTGAAATCAACTAGAAGAGGACGACCACCTAAGCAACCAAGACCCTCTGCAATCAAGCCGAAAGTGGAATCAATAATGGAAAACCTAAACACTGATGAACCCACAGCTGAGGAGGAGGAGGAGGCGGTCATCCCTCTGCTGGAAGAGATTGAGGAGTCAGCAGTCAATTCAGCAGCAACATCCGCGAAAACCGATAAATCACAGTCCGATACATCAAAAGTTGATTCAGCAACTACATCAACTGAAACGGATACGTCAGCAGTCAATTCAGCAAAACAATTGACTAAAACACATGTGTCAGCAGTTGATTCTGCAACACCAGCAACTAAAACGGATTGTCCTCAACGTTCAGTTGATGATGAGGCTGACAAGTCCTTTTCACCCAGAGCAGATGAAATCGTTCCAGTGAAATCATCTAAAAGAGGAAGACCACCGAAGAAAACAAGACCATCTGCAATCAAACGGAAAGCGGAATCAAACACTGATGAGCCCACAGCTGAGGAGGAAGAGCCGGCAGGCATTCCTCTGGTAGACGTGGAAGAGATTGAGGAGTCTGCAAATTCAGCAACAACTAAAATGGACACGTCAACAGTCAGTTCAGCAACAACATCAACTGAAACGGATATGTCAGCAGTCAGTTCAGCAAAAACATCAACCCAAACCAATAATGCAGGTTGTGAAACCATTGCATCCACCGAAGCTTGCTCTAGTTTGAAAGACTCAACTTCATCCACTCATGTACAAAGCTTAGTACCACCAAGTGCACCACCACATCAAAAACGGTATCCAGTGGTCAGATTGACTAGGTTGTCGTTGACTGCATTGCAAAAAGAAATGTCCCTGGTTTTGAAGACTCGATCGCTTATCACTGAAAGCTGTAGTTCCGAAAAGAAAGACTCAACTCTAAAAAAGCATGCAGGGTCCTCTGCTCCACCTAAGGTGCCAAACATTGACCAGGAGATGCCAGGAGCAGCAGCAGGAACATCATCTCAGGTGTCACCTGCATCTCAGCAAGACGTTGACACAATTTCTCTGACATCAGCTCAACCAACTGAAGCTCAGTCGAGGGTGGATGTTGTACCACCAATAGTGACGGCTACTGTCCACGAGAAACCAGAGGAAGAAGCAGTCAAATCAGCTCAGCCAACTTCAGATTCAATTGATGATGCTGATGATGATGACGCTGATGATTCTCCTGATCCTTGCTATGGTTGGGAAGATTCTCCAGATATCCCATGCATACAAACATGTGCGCCTCCAGAGGTAACATCTGTTTTCAGTGAGAAGTCATCTGCCATTAAATCGATCAAGCAGCCAATGGCGTCTACAGAAGAAAATGACATGGTTTCTAAGACGTTGCCTCCATCCATCAAAAAGGACAACACATCTGATCCTCATCTGCAGATGACCAAAACCCAATTCCTGTCCCAGATGGCAATGTTACCTGTAGATCATGTTAAGAAACAGGTAATAATGAGTGCATAATGTTAATTACCAGACATTGTAGTCGCTAACAAACCTTTTCAGCTCAAGTCCCAAAAGAGGAATTTGGTACCTGACCCAAAAACTCATAACAAAAATAACTCACAATTGGGTAAATCTGCCATTTTCTTTATATTAATCTTTTGAAAATAGAAATACAGATACGGTTTTGGGCTATTTTCACTATTTTTGAAAAATTCTGGTAACAAGAACTGATAAGATTTATTTATTCATTTAGAAAATACAAAGATAATGCATGTTTTGTTTTTTGTTTTTTTGAGAGTTGCAGACTCTGTAGCTTTTCTTTTGCCCAAATAATGTTTATTTATTTTCTCTCTTTCTTTGTCATTGTAATTTCAGGCTTGCTCCAGTGATGCCATGGATACACAAGCTGAGAAAGGTGACAGTGAACAGGTGGATACAAATCCCCGCCTAAACAGACTCCGTAGTCATCGTCGTCAACTCAAATCCCACAAATTACAGCCCAGTTGTACAGAACCAAACACTGAAATACTACCAGAACCTCAACCCACACCAGTCCCAGCTAAGAAGGCTAGATTAGTTGGAGGGGAGACCTCTACTGAAATACTACCAGACCCTCAACCCACTTCTGTCCCAGCTAAGAAAGGTAAATTAGTTGAAGAGGAGACTCCTACTAAGTCCTCTACAGAAATACTCCCAGAACCTCAAACCACACCTGTTCTAGCTAAGAAAGCTATATTAGTTGGAGAGGAGGAGGAGACCTCTACTGAAATACTACCAGACCCTCAACCCACACCTATCCCAGCTAAGAAAGCTACATTAGTTGGAGAGGAGACCCCTACCAAGTCCTCTACTGAAATACTACCAGAACCTCAATCCACCTCCGTTCTAGCTAAGAAAGCTATATTAGCTGAAGAGGAGGAGACCCCAACTACGACCTCTTCTGAAATACTTCCAGAACCTCAACCCACACCTGTCCCAGCTAAAAAAGCACCTATCCCAGATAAGAAAGGTAAATTAGTTGGAGAAGAGGTGACCCCTACCACGTCCTCCTCTGAAATACTTCCAGAACCTCAACCCACACCTGTCCCAGCTAAAAAAGCACCTATCCCAGATAAGAAAGGTAAATTAGTTGGAGAAGAGGAGACCCCTACCAAGTCCTCCTCTGAAATACTTCCAGAACCTCAACCCACACCTGTCCCAGCTAAAAAAGCACCTATCCCAGATAAGAAAGGTAAATTAGTTGGAGAAGAGGAGACCCCTACCACGTCCTCCTCTGAAATACTTCCAGAACCTCAACCCACACCTGTCCCAGCTAAAAAAGCACCTATCCCAGATAAGAAAGGTAAATTAGTTGGGGAAGAGGAGGCCCCTACCACGTCCTCCTCTGAAATACTTCCAGAACCTCAACCCACACCTGTCCCAGCGAAGAAAGCTAGATTAGTTGGAGAGGACAAGACCCCTACCATTCCTGTCAGTCCTCAAAGATGTGAATCAACTAAAGAAGTGTTGACCCAGCAAAAGGCTAATGTTACACAATCTGCTTTCAGTCCTACAAGGTCTAGCTTAAGTAAAATTGTTGCTGGCCTTAAGAAGATTACTAGTGAATCTTCCTCTCGCAAGCCCAAGACACCAGGGCCCACTAAAGATGGCCGTGAAACTAGTTTAAATGAAACCAGCCCGTTAATTGCTAAGAGGCAGAGATTAATTGGAGATACTGTGAGCCCCAAAAGGTGTAGACAGACTGGTAATACAGCAGGTGAGGAAATGTTGCCCAAAGCAGCTGATACTCCTAATTTGTCCAAGATGAAAAAAGCTAAGACTTTGGATCAAACAGCCAGTGAGGAAAGGTTGCCCAAATCTGCTGATACTCCTAAATTGTCCAAGATGAAAAAAGCTAAGACTTGGGATCAAACAGCCAGTGAGGGAAGGTTGCCCAAAGCTGTTGATACTCCTAAATTGTCCAAGATGAAAAAAGTTAAGACTTTGGCTCAAAAAGCCAGTGAGGAAAGGTTGTTCAAATCAGCTGATACTCCTAAATTGTCCAAGATGAAAAAAGCTAAGACTTTGCCTCAAAAAGCTAGTGAGGAAAGGTTGCCCAAAGCTGCTGATACTACTAAATTATCCAAGATGAAACAAGTTAAGACTTTGGCTCACACAAGCAGTGAGGAAAGGTTTCCCAAAGCAGCTGATACTCATAAATTGTCCAAGGTGATAAAAACTAAGACTTTGGATCGAACAGAGAATTCCACTCGGTCAAAGTCAGAAAATGAAGCTAAATCTAGCCAATCGAAAATCGATGTCGATTTTCTCATAAGAAAAGCTAAAGCTAAAATCTTCTTGGCCACACCCAGAATGGAAGCCAGTGGATCAACAGTGAGCAAGAACAGAACTTCATCAATAAATCCTGCTAACACTGAGGCCCAAGTGCAGACCCCAACCAATCCAAAACGGTATCGCAGCCCATTGATGTCATCGGCTTCTCCTCCGCGAATGGATTTCTGCCCTTCTCCCCCTGCATTCCATGTATCACCTTCTCCACCACCATTTCATTTTTCGCCTTCTCCCCCACCAATTCCCTTTTCACTCTCTGTCCCACCAATTAACCCAAAATTTCTTACACCCACCTCTAGTCGCCCCTCTTCTCCTTTTCAAATGAAAATCTCTCCCCCCAGCAGCCGATCCAGCATCAGTGGCAAACCCGTGTTATTCAGAGCGCCACCAATCGTTTCACCCTTGCAGCCGTTATCGGTCCTCGGTAGGCGCCTGCTCAAGAACCAGTGCGGGCAGTGTGGCCGCATATTCGCCACCCCTCTTACCTTGGAGAACCACGTTAGCCTGCACAAAGACCTTTCACCCTTTACCTGCCTGCACTGTGGGAAGGGCTTTCACGACAACAGGGCCCTCAACCGGCATCACAAGCAGCACCGCGACGGAAGGGTCCACAAATGTGAGCAGTGTGGTAAGGGATTTGTCTACAAATTCACCCTCACCAAGCACATCCAGATGGTGCACTGTAGAATAAAGCCCTTTGTCTGCCAAATCTGCAACAAAGACTTCTCCACCAAAGAAGAGGTGACATCTCACATCAGAGTCCACACTGGGGAGACACCGTACCATTGTCACCTTTGTGAAAAGAAATTCAAGAGGAAAATGGACCTAAACAAACACCTGAGGTGGCACAATGGGGAGAAGAGATACTGGTGTCCCTATTGTGACAAGGGCTTCCTGGACTCTAACAATTTAAAAATACACAAGTACACGCACACAGGAGAGAAGCCCAGAGCCTGTCCCCACTGCCCCAAGAAATTCACACAAACTGGTCACCTCAAGAAACACCTGAGAACTATACACAAACAGGAGTGAGAACAGAACTCTCAGAATATGGCACCATGTCCCACACGTAGGGAATGGCTTCATGCATCGAGGACAAGCGCAAGTCGTCAATACAAATCAACAGACAAAGAGACAGTCTTTGATGAGCAGTCAGGTGTTTTGTTGTTCAGTTTTTTCCCTCAGGCCTGATGGCTTTCGGGCCCCCTTCCCGTTGCTTAACTTTCTTGGCTCCGCCAGTCTTAGCAAGATAGTCCATGGGCCATACGAGATGTCGCTCTCGGAAAGGTGGCAAAGGTTACTTGGCATTTTCTCTATATCTGTAGATACTATTTTCGTATGATAACCCTTTCTGAGATGCAGCTAAATTGGTGTTATCAGCCACTAAAGTTGGTGTCCCATTAACTTTACTATACAGGAAAAAAATGCTAAAAATTAATCTGCTTTAAGTAGCATATGAGGGGTCAAACTAGGGGCTTTTCATGATGCTTGCAATGGATTCGGAACCCCTAGTTTGACCCCTCATATGATACTTAAAGCAGATTACATTTTTGCTGTTTTTCCCCCTGTATTGTAAAGTTAAAGGGAAACCAACTTTAGTGGCTGATAACACCAATTTAGCTGTGTCTCAGGAAGGGTTATCATAACAAAATATTAATACAGATTTAGAGCTTCTTAAAAATGCTAAGTAAACTTTGCCACCTTTCTGAGATCAACATCTCGATTGGCCCATGGACTAAGAGACTTAACTCCTCCTAACCGTGACCCAGTGTGTGTGTGCACACTGATGACTCAAATGCAGAAAATACATTTATCATGTGGGATCACCTTTTTTGTTTCTTTTTTTTCTGTGACATTTTCTCAAACAATAGTACAATTATTAGAGATCTACCATTAGACTGTTGAGCTTTAACACAAGTTGCTTTGCTAAATGTTTGGAGTTGGCACCCTTTTTTGGCATTGCTCTGTAATGGCCCTCAGATGAATGTTAAGCAATATTTTGTTGACAGCTGAAAAGAACGGCTGTTATTTGTTTATTGTGTGATATTCAATATGTTATTTCTGAAGATATATAATTTTCTATTTTGATTCTTTTCATTTGCAGTTTAAAAGCAGTAACGAAATAGCTTGGCCAGACTAATATGTATTATATATCTAATACTGTGTAGATATTAGTCTGCAATCTTTGTGTGGAACATGCATTTCCAAGGGGTGAATAGAGGGTGTGCACATGCATAAAGTGAGCGGCAAAGTGAGTTTAACATCATTTAACGTTGTTTAATGCAATCAAAAAGGACTTTCCTGTTTGGATGTATAGGCTGTCAAGGCCAGAAAGTAGTTTATTTTGCCACTCAGTAGGTTTTCCTGCTTAACTTCCGGGTATGATGATGCCACGAGCATACCCTCTATTAAAAAGAAATGCCTCTGGTGATAACCCCTCCCCAGCAAACGGGGCCCTGATTGGTGCCCCTTTGGGGTCAGGGAAATCCAATCACAACCGAGCAAGGCCAGACCAAATCTGATTAGGGCTGTTTATTTTTTGCACTGGCAGATTTGTCTCGTTTCCAGGCTAAATAAGGAATGCTTAGCGTTTTCTCAGAAATTAGATGGTTTCCTGATCAGTTCATACTGATACAATTTATCTACGAGTGATTCATATTATTGTATTTTATTTGTGTATCTTTTATTTGACAAGTCAACCATGTTTCCAGGCAGAATCCAGAGAAGACACTGTGACAATATTTTGTTTCCGGTGTATGATAGTGTCGTAGAAATACTGCAAAACCAATTGTAAATATCCTTCTAACATTGTTTTGATTTTATGACCTGTGTTAACACGGTTTAGTTCCCACTGATTTCCCCCATAGTCTCCACAAGGGCATTAACGAAAAAGTCGACAAGTCGACTTCATTACACAAGTCGACTCCCACCAGAGAAAGTCGAAAGTCGAAGTTGAACAAAAGTAATACTTTCTAATGTGAAAATAGCAGATCTACATGTTCACAACGCCTCGCGATGCGAGGCGTTGTGAGCATGTCGATCTGCTATTTTCACAATTTCTGCCTCTATATATTTGACAATTTGGACAATGTTTAATTTGTCATTTTAGAGGGATTAAAAAGTCCTTAAATTTAGACTCGACTCGACTTTTTACTGAGTCGAGTCGTTAATGCCCTAGTTAATGCCCTAGTCTCCAACAGTTGTTCCTAAAACTGATTGCCAAACCTGTATTGAAATAAGGGGAGAAAAGGAATAGTCATTCTTTGTGTTAAAAGAATAAAACAATAAAGGTACATGTTTGAACCTCATGTTTGAGATCATTTGCTTGACATCTACAAGACTGCAACAGAAAGAAAAAAAATATATTGCTGTCATATCTAGTCCATCCATCTAGTCGCAGATTCTTTTTGATCTTGTTTTTAGGATAACAAAGCAAGGAAACCTATTTTATCCAGTCAGGACTGAGAACTCATACAGGATCAATCTGGCCAACCATCAGCGCCCCCTCTCCTTTTCACTGCTCTGCGTAGCATTAGAGAAGGGATTGGTAACCTTTTTGGCACAAAGTGCCAAGTTTTCATTTTCTTGATAGTCAGTGTGCCACGTTATCATTACGTTTAATTATCAATATTTCCAACTGATTGTCCATAGGCTATACAAAACAACTTTCATGTTTTAAGGCCATGGCTACACGGAGCTGGATTTTTCAGATATCCCGTTTTTTCAGATATCCACATAGAAAAATATCTAGGTCCACACGGAGCTGGGTATTTCATATATCGCGGTTTTTCAGATATCCACATAGAAAAATATCTAGGTCCACATGACAAAGATATCTAGGTCTAACAAGCACACACACAGTAAAGTCTTCAAAGATATCCGGGTTCCCTGTCTACACAGATCCAGTGAATCGGATATCTTTCAATCTCTCCACTTATTTATCCGGATTCAAAAATATCCAGCTTCGTGTGGCTGCATGCAAGCCCCAACAGCACCAAAAAATGTCTAGATTCAGAAATATACAGCTTCATGTAGCCGGCACCTTAGTTACATTTTCTTTCACATCAGGACGTAATGCTCATTAGAGCAGGGGTTTTCAAAGTGGGTGACGGGGCACCCTGGGGTGCCGTGACGGCAGTCCAGGGGTGCCGTGAGATCATTTGATAATATTTTGAATTTATTTGGACACTTGAAAAAATATTTAGTATCCTTTTAAACTCTAAGTACAAAGTTATTTTCAGTCAGTTCTAACCAAAATGGCTATTATCTCAATGTTTTCCTCGCAACATAATCACTAAAATATCGTCACTGTCGGGCAGAAACCTTGTATCTCCAAGTTTCAAATGTGTACATCTTTTTGGTAAAGCAAAGCCCTGCTTCATCATAAGACTGTCACACAAAATTAGTGGAAACAGACGATCTACAAGCACACAACGCCTCGCCATTTGTTTGCTTGTAGATCTGCTGTTTTCACTAATTTAGTACATTTTATAGATGATAAATACAAAACGAACGGTTTTGGACATAGAAGGTTTCCACCCGACAACGACAATATGCTATAAATATAAGGTGCTGGGAGTGAAAATTATAATGTAGGGGTGCCTCGGATTTAAAAAAAAAATATTTATTGGGTGCCCTGAGACAATAAAGTTTGGGAAGCCTTGTATTAGAGGATAACAATGAAAATGCAGTGCCTTATCAACCAATCAATCAATTTGAACCACTATGTATTTTTTAGTCATAAGGTGGGAGGCCAGGCTCTGTATGCATGCAGCTGAGGTCAGTGGCGTCGGTTCAGAAAAAAGTCAAGGTATGGCAACATGACTGGTGTCTTGCACACGCGCCTTCGCGCGCGTGCAAGACACCAGTCATGTTGCCATACCTTAAGAAGTACATTCTCCCCCCCCCCCCCCCCCCCCCCACACACACTTGGCATGTTAGTAAACGTGCACAATACCTTGTTGAAGTGACCATTTTGTTAAATGTAGTTATTTAACATGTAATTTAACAACATAATACAGATAGACAAAGAGACATTCATGGATTTATATTTAAAGATAACTTGTATTTCCCCCCCTCAGGGTATGGCAGCTGCATACCCCTGCCATACCCAATTGACGCCCCTGGCTGAGGTGCAACTGTCATGGACCTTTTCCAGTCTGTGAGTCATCAATGACAAGCCATTAATAGAGCAAAGTCACTCAGTAATGTGAGTGACACACACATGTTGGTGTTACTATGCTTGTGAGGACATCAACCTTGTCAGTGGTGGAAAAAATACTCACATGTCTTACTTAAGTAAAAGTATCAATACTGCAAAAAGGTCAAAGTCAAGTTTATTATGTCCCAAACTGGGCAATTCATGTTACAGCAAATAAAAAAGACTCATAGTGAACATGCATAAACAAGAACATAGACATGGTCACAAGTTCCAGATAATAATGAGTGTAACAACAACCATCCATGAGTCTAAACAGCTACATCCTCCTGCTTCCATTATTGATGGCCCTTATGGAAGTAGGTACAAATGAAAAATTGTACCTATTATTCTTTGTTACAGGGCCTTTAGCCATTGGCCCGGGAGGCAATAATTCATATAAAGAGTTAAGGGGATGAGAGCTATGATCTTTTTCTTTCTTTTTTATGAAAAGAGTCCTGAATTCAACATTTAAGTAATGGTACAAAATATTGGAATCAAAATATACTTATAAAGTAGCCTAACAAAAGTACGTAGCATGTATACAAATCTTTTGAAAACAGCAAATCTACAAGTTCACAATGCGTTGCGCTGTGACGAATTGTGAGCTTGCAGATCTGCTATTTTCAAATGACCTACAGTACATGTAGGCTATAAAGGGCAGAAGTGGTCAAGGTTTGTAATAATCAAAATGTAAGTAACTTGTAACTCAAGTTTTCAAATAATTCTAATGGAGTAAAAGTACAAAATCTGCCGCTGGGATGTAGTGGAGTAGAAGTAAAACTGACAATTGGAAATAGGCCTACTCAAGTAAAAAAATACCTCAAAATTGTCACATTGTCTTGTCCTGTGTGGATGTACTCATGACACCAACAGCAGTTTAATACAAATTAATTGCATGAAATAAACGCACCCAACCGATATGAAAAGGACCATTACTCTTTGGTTACACCATTACCATTGTGTTGGCCAGGTCCTGTGGACCAGATACATTGATTGCGCTCATATGTGGCCCTCACAAGTATAGTAATAGAAGTACACACACACACACACACACACACACACACACACACACACACACACACACACACACACACACACACACACACATACTCGGGTAGTACTACTACTACTACACACACATGCACATTTCAATGAGTGAGAGACAGAGACAAACGCATAGGACAGTTTTAGAACATGATCACACTGTTGGTAGTCAACACACACAGAAACACACAGACGCGACACCCTGTCAGGAATGTAACTGGATCTTTCCATCAGGGTATAAAAAGCCAGGACGTTCACAGAGGGAAGACAGAACCGAGAGAGAGACAGAGAGAGACAGCAGACGACTGGAAGACAGAGTGAAGGCCAGATAAACCAGAGGACATCTAACTTCTAAAGCCCACATCATTAGCTTTGAGCAGAGTTCTTTCTGAGGAAACCCTAACGTGAGGAAACCTTAGTTTTTTAAGTTGAACTAAACTAGTGTGTAGAGCTAGAACTGCCCGGAGGCCAACCTAAACCATGCTCAGCACCTTCCACCAGCCCTCCGCCCTCGGCCCCGCCCCCCTGCTGATGTCACCCTTCAGGGACTTCCACTGGCCCGTCCGCAGCCTCTGGCCCGAGACACGGCCCCTGTTCTACCAGCTGGAGCAGGAGATGCTGCGTCACTTCCAGCTGATGAAACAGAACATGGACTACATGGAGCGCCTGCACCAACGCATCTGGGAGGAGATCGACCTGTCGGCCGCGCCGGCCTCCTTGGCGGGCTCCTCCTTGGAGCCAATCACATTCCAGATGAAAGAGGACCAGGGCGGAGCCTTTGCGCTCACACTCAACACCAAGCACTACACCCCCGAGGAGCTGTCCGTCAAACAGGTGGGTGGAATCAAGCTGAGGTCATATCAGTATTAGTGTTTGCAGTGGCAGGAAAGGGAAGTGGTGGCCTTAAAGGACAACTTTTGTTTTTTTACAACAAGGGTTCATATTTTAGATTGTAATTAAATAATATAAAAGATGAGTGTAACAATTATTAAGTGTGCCTGCCATGCAACGCAATGGCAAAACACTTATTGTAATCCGCCATACTTAATTAAGTGTGCCTGCCATGCAACGCAATGGCAAAACACTTATTGTAATCCGCCATACTTAATTAATTAAGTCCATAGTTTCGCCACAAATTTCTGCACGTAATAACTGCCGCACAATTTACGCCACCCACGCAATATATACATCAAAACGTGCGGCTCGGCCGGGAATAGGTTGCTATTACTTTTCTTTCCGATCCGCGTTACCATTGCGACGTAATTCGCAAAAAACGACGCCAAAAAACCCCATTGACTTAGAATGGGGGAAACTTCGGCACGTAATAACTGCCGCACGATTTACGCCACCCCCGCAATATATACATCAAAATGTGCGGCTCGGCCGGGAATGGTGTGCTATTACTTTTCTTTCCGATCCGCTTTACGATTGCGATGTAATTCGCAAAAAACAACGCCCAAAAACTCCATTGACTTTGAATGGGGGACTCCGAAAAAAACCCAGAAACTTTGGCGCCACATAACTCTGCCATACTTTTGCCTAGCAACGTCATTTAAAATGTAAAATGCTCACACAACTTTGGTCTTTTTCCGACCAATAGGGATGAGCTGTAATTGATTAAGCCTCGCCCCCTCTTTAACAGGAAGTGCCCTTCACCAAACAGGAAGTGCCTCTATAACTCATGAACCGTTTGTCGTACAGACTTGCGGCTGGTGTCATACCTTTTCTTTTTTTCTCAATTTTTTTTTTCTCAATTTTTTTTTTCTCAAAATTTTTTTTCTCAATTTTTTTTTCTCAAATTTTTTTTTCTCAAATTTTTTTTTTTCTCAAAAATTTTTTTTCTCAAATTTTTTTTTCTCAAATTTTTTTTTTCTCAATTTTTTTTTCTCAAAATTTTTTTTTTCTCAAAAAATGTTTTTCTCAAAAATTTTTTTTTCTCAAAATTTTTTTCTCAAATTGTTTTTTTCTAAAAATTTTTCTCAAAATTTTTTTTTTCTCAAAAATTTTTTTTCTCAAATTTTTTTTTTTCTCAAATTTTTTTTTTCTCAATTTTTTTCTCTACATTTTTTTTTTCTCAATTTTTTTCTCTAATTTTTTTTTTCTCAAAAAATTTTTTTCTCAATTTTTTTTTTCTCAAAATTTTTTTTTCTCAAAATTGTTTTCTCAAAATTATTTTTTTCTCAAAAAAATTTTTTCTCACATTTTTTTTTCTCAAGATTTTTTTTTCTCACAATTTTTTTTTCAAAATTTCTTTTTCTCAAAAAAGTTTTTTTCTCAAATTTCTTTTCTCACAAAACATTTTTTTCTCAAAAAACTGTCGTTAAAGTGCTCGGCCAAAAATGCTCCAAAACGCCACTAATTAGTCGAAATGGCTGACTTCCTGTTTGGTTTCTGATTGGCTGCTGGCCTTGTGACGTGGGTAGAGCTGCGAGGGCCTGGTCATCGCTGCTTGCAGCTTTAATTCATTAATCGTCCATGACCTTAATTGGGGCCTATTTCGCCAAACAGGAAGTGCCCCTCACCAAACAGGAAGTGACCCTTGATCTCGTGAACCGTTTGTCATACAGACACGCGGGTTGCGTCAAATGAAATAACGCTAATGCTAACACCAACCGCTACAGAAGGTTGCACAGACTTAGCGAGCTGCAGGCACACTTAAAATTTCTTAGAAATTTTCTCTTCTAGTTAATTAATTAAGTCCATAGTTTCGCCACAAATTTCTGCACGTAATAACTGCCGCACAATTTACGCCACCCACGCAATATATACATCAAAACGTGCGGCTCGGCCGGGAATAGGTTGCTATTACTTTTCTTTCCGATCCGCGTTACCATTGCGACGTAATTCGCAAAAAACGACGCCCAAAAACCCCATTGACTTAGAATGGGGGAAACTTCGGCACGTAATAACTGCCGCACGATTTACGCCACCCCCGCAATATATACATCAAAATGTGCGGCTCGGCCGGGAATGGTGTGCTATTACTTTTCTTTCCGATCCGCTTTACGATTGCGATGTAATTCGCAAAAAACAACGCCCAAAAACTCCATTGACTTTGAATGGGGGACTCCGAAAAAAACCCAGAAACTTTGGCGCCACATAACTCTGCCATATTTTTGCCTAGCAACGTCATTTAAAATGTAAAATGCTCACACAACTTTGGTCTTTTTCCGACCAATAGGGATGAGCTGGAATTGATTAAGCCTCGCCCCCTCTTTAACAGGAAGTGCCCTTCACCAAACAGGAAGTGCCTCTATAACTCATGAACCGTTTGTCGTACAGACTTGCGGCTGGTGTCATGCCTTTTCTTTTTTTCTCAATTTTCTTTTTCTCAATTTTTTTTTTTCTCAATTTTTTTTTTTCTCAATTTTTTTTTTCTCAAATTTTTTTTTCTCAAATTTTTTTTTTTCTCAAAATTTTTTTTTCTCAAATTTTTTTTTCTCAAATTTTTTTTCTCAAAATTTTTTTTTCTCAAAAATTTTTTTTTCTCAATTTTTTTTTCTCAAAATTTTTTTTTTCTCAAATTTTTTTTTCTCAAATTTTTTTTCTAAAAATTTTTTTTTCTCAACATTTTTTTCTCAATTTTTTTTTTCTCAAAATTTTTTTTTCTCAAAATTTTTTTTTCTCAAACATTTTTTTTTCTCAAATTTTTTTTCTCAATTTTTTTTTTCTCAAATCTTTTTTTCTCAAAAAATTTTTTTCTCAAAATTGTTTTCTCAAAATTATTTTTTTCTCAACATTTTTTTTTCTCACTTTTTTTTCTCAAGATTTTTTTTTCTCATAATTTTTTTTTCAAAATGTCTTTTTCTCAAAAAAGTTTTTTTCTCAAATTTTTTTTCTCACAAAACAATTTTTTCTCAAAAAACTGTCGTTAAAGTGCGACCCGTGATAACGGCCAAAAATGCTCCAAAACGCCACTAATTAGTCGAAATGGCTGACTTCCTGTTTGGTTTCTGATTGGCTGCTGGCCTTGTGACGTGGGTAGAGCTGCGAGGGCCTGGTCATCGCTGCTTGCAGCTTTAATTCATTAATCGTCCATGACCTTAATTGGGGCCTATTTCGCCAAACAGGAAGTGCCCCTCACCAAACAGGAAGTGACCCTTGATCTCGTGAACCGTTTGTCATACAGACACGCGGGTTGCGTCAAATGAAATAACGCTAATGCTAACACCAACCGCTACACAAGGTTGCACAGACTTAGCGAGCTGCAGGCACACTTAAAATTTCTTAGAAATTTTCTCTTCTAGTTTCATTTACTTCTATCGATTGTTTTAGAGATTCTTATTTCAGTGGTTGGGGGCATGCGCACAAGTGGCTAAATATGTAATTTTACACAGAATAAGCCCATTCCCAAGATACAACGCAACCTTTCATGGTTGGATGTGACTTATGGGGGCTAGAAGTGTTACTGTAAATAGCAATAAAGAAACTGCTGGCTTATTGTGTCTAAAAATACATATTTAGCAACTTGTACGCATGCCCCCATGCGTACACATGCCCCACATTTTAACACGGTAAATGCGATAAAACAATAGAGCGAAGCAAATGAAACATTTTAACACTCACTTCTTCTTTTTAAGTGTGCCTGCCATGCAACGCAATGGCAAAACACTTATTGTAATCCGCCATACTTAATTAATTAAGTCCATAGTTTCGCCACAAATTTCTGCACGTAATAACTGCCGCACAATTTACGCCACCCACGCAATATATACATCAAAACGTGCGGCTCGGCCGGGAATAGGTTGCTATTACTTTTCTTTCCGATCCGCGTTACCATTGCGACGTAATTCGCAAAAAACGACGCCCAAAAACCCCATTGACTTAGAATGGGGGAAATTTCGGCACTTAATAACTGCCGCACGATTTACGCCACCCCCGCAATATATACATCAAAACGTGCGGCTCGGCCGGGAATGGTGTGCTATTACTTTTCTTTCCGATCCGCGTTACCATTGCGACGTAATTCGCAAAAAACGACGCCCAAAAACTCCATTGACTTTGAATGGGGGACACCGAAAAAAAAACAGAAACTTTGGCGCCACATAACTCTGCCATACTTTTGCCTAGCAACATCATTTAAAATGTAAAATGCTCACACAACTTTGGTCTTTTTCCGACCAATAGGGATGAGCTGTAATTGATTAAGCCCCGCCCCCTCTATAACAGGAAGTGCCCTTCACCAAACAGGAAGTGCCTCTATAACTCATGAACCGTTTGTCGTACAGACTCGCGGCTGGTGTCATACATTTATTTTTTTCTCAAAAAAAAATTTTCTCAAAAAAAAATTTTTCTCAAATTTTTTTTTCTCAAATTTTTTTTTCTCAAAATTTTTTTTTTCTCAAATTTTTTTTTCTCAAATTTTTTTTTTCTCAAATTTTTTTTTCTCAATTTTTTTTTCTCAAATTTTTTTTTTCTCAAAATTTTTTTTTTCTCAAAATTTTTTTTTCTCAAAATTTTTTTTTCTCAAATTTCTTTTTCTCAAATTTTTTTTTTCTCAATTTTTTTTTCTCAAACATTTTTTTTTCTCTAATTTTTTTTTTCTCAATTTTTTTTTTCTCACAAAACAATTTTTTCTCAAAAAACTGTCGTTAAAGTGCGACCCGTGATAACGGCCAAAAATGCTCCAAAACGCCACTAATTAGTCGAAATGGCTGACTTCCTGTTTGGTTTCTGATTGGCTGCTGGCCTTGTGACGTGGGTAGAGCTGCGAGGGCCCGGTCATCGCTGCTTGCAGCTTTAATTCATTAATCGTCCATGACCTTAATTGGGGCCTATTTCGCCAAACAGGAAGTGCCCCTCACCAAACAGGAAGTGACCCTTGATCTCGTGAACCGTTTGTCATACAGACACGCGGGTTGCGTCAAATGAAATAACGCTAATGCTAACACCAACCGCTACACAAGGTTGCACAGACTTAGCGAGCTGCAGGCACACTTAAAATTTCTTAGAAATTTTCTCTTCTAGTCTCTAATTACAATCTAAAATATCTAACCTTGTTGTAAAAAAAAAACGTATTTATCCGGTTTAAAAAATATCCAGTTTCACAGCCGAAATATCCAGCTTTGTGTGGCTGCAAGCCCCAACAGCACAAAAAAATGTCTAGCTTCAGAAATATCCAGCTCTGTGTAGCCGGCACCTTAGACACAGCTAAATTGGTGTTATCAGCTGCTAGAGTTGGTGTCCCTTTAACTTTACATTACAGGGAAAAAAAGCTAAAAATGAATCTGCTTTAAGTAGCATAAGAGGGGTCAAACAAGGGGGTTTTCATGATGCTGAATCCATTGCAAGCATCTGTTTTGCACGAAAAACATTCCTGGGGCTAAAACAGCCCCCACAAAAGTGTGAAAAGTGATGACTCATCACTTTTCATCACTAAACCATAGTCTTGTGGGACAGTTTTTAGCCCAAGGAATGTTTTTTTGTGCAAAACAGATGCTTGCAATGGATTCAGCATCATGAAAACCCCCTAGTTTGACCCCTCATATGCTATTTAAAGCAGATTCATTTTTTGCTTTTTTTCCCCCTGTAATGTAAAGTTAATGGGACAACAAATCTAGTGGCTGATAAAACCAATTTAGCTGTGTCTAAGAAAGGGTTATCATACCAAAATATAATCTACAGATATAGAGCTTTTATAAAATGCATGGTAACCTTTGCCACCTTTTTGATACCGACAACTCGTATGGCCCATGGACTACCTGCCTCTCTAACATTCTCTGCACGTCCCTGGTCCTCGCTAACTCATTATTATAAGATAATGACACGTCGGCTCACTCCGTGTCTCATTGATGGCCCATGGACAGTTCAGAAACCTGCCTAGCCTAATAATGACATCATCAATGGGGATTCTAATAGAAACTACTGCCTTCCTCTGTCTGGAAAGCATGCTGAAAAATAAGCCATTGTCCTTGGTTGAGCTGCATACATATATTAGGAACACTTACATAGGGACATCTCCATACATGGAGTCTGTTCCGCGCATTATGCTCTGAAGCGTTGGTACTGCATACGGACACACACATACCGATACAAGTATGGACATAGAGACATACGGTAGGGACATAGGGCCCTACACACAAAGTCAAGTGTAGGAGCGGTTAGCACCGCTCAAAAAGTTTGAAATCTTGTTCGAAACTGCCCATAGCCATCTTAAGCCATGAGCATTGAGGACCAATTATATGAAGATAGGTTGAGCATGGGTAAAGTGCAACGTTAAGATTAGGGACACATGCTTGTGACTAGAGCCCAGTAGATGCTAGTTCACCATTTACCAATGTTTTGACCTACATTTTATCACCAAGTGGATTATCAACTTGTATTGACCACTTTCAACCTGGCATCAATATTTTGGGCATTACGGTGAAAATGTACAACATGTGACATTATATTGCATAACATACTGGATACATCAGCTATAGACGATTTATCAGAGTGACAACCGTAACTGCGGTGTCAAGCGGCACATACCGTACTCTGTGTGTGTGTGTGTGTGTGTGTGTGTGTGTGTGTGTGTGTGTGTGTGTGTGTGTGTGTGTGTGTGTGTGTGCAGCTGTGCGCAGACACCACAGCGCTCTGGAAAAAGATCTATACATAAGATACCAATGTCATAAACAAAATCTAATAATGGATGATATAATGGTCTGGCACTACTTGTGACCTGAAAATCTGGGTGGGTAATTCAATGATCAACTCTCACCCTGTTAATCAACTTCTTTTTTGTTGCGGGTTTTCAAACTGTTTTGACTGAGGGCACCCCTGTAAATAACTTTTTTCATCCACGGCACACCTGAATTACACTGTTGCGAATCTTACATCATATTGGAGAAATATCAGTTTCCATCAGAACTGACTGAAAATAACTTTATCCTTGACGTTTAACCACTTGAACCCCAGCATCCCTCTTCTGGGGGAAGCTTCACCAAAAATAGACAATCTACAAGCTCACAACGCGTCACAACGTGACGCGTTGTGAGCTTGTAGATCTGCTATTTTTGGTGGAGAGAGTTGGCCGTAGATGGCAAGATTACTCATCAAGTACAGTGCAATTCAGGTCTGTTTTTCTAAGCATAGTGAAGTGATATTGATGAATTCCAACTGTTTTCAGATTATTTTGCGGCACCACTGGACTTGCATCACGGCAGCCAGGGCAGGGGTTTTCAAAGTGGGTGACGGGGCACCCTGGGGTGCCACGACGGCAGTCCAGGGGTGCCGTGAGATCATTTGATAATATTTGGAATTTATTTGGACACAAATATTTAGTATCATTTTAAACTTGAAGTACAACGTTATTTTCAGTCAGTTCTAACCAAAATGGTTAGAACCATTTCCTCGTCAACATAATCACTAAAATATTGTCACTGTCGGGCAGAAACCTTGTATCTCCAAGTTTCAAATGTGTACGTCTTCATCATACAAGACTGTCGCACAACACTATTGAAAACAGCCGATCTACAAGCACACAACGCCTCGCGATGTGAGACGTTGTGTGCTTGTTGATCTGCTTTTTTCACTAGTTTAGTACATTTTATAGATGATAAATACAAAACGAACGGTTTTGGACATACAAGGTTTCCACCAACAAGGTTTCCACCAACGACGATATGCTATAAATATAAGGTGCTGGGAGTGAAAATTATAATGTAGGGGTGCCTCGGATTAAAAAAAGATATTCATGGGGTGCCCTGAGACAAAACAGTTTGGGAACCCCTGCCCTAGGGTTCCGCGGCACCCACTTTGGGAAACCCTGGCCTATAAATAAATAACCAAGATGCGGGCACCAGGTTGAAAGTGGTCAGACAATAGACCCTACTCACGGCCCGCCCACGCACGCGCACTCAGCGAATTTCTCAGCAACTTCCTGGTGCTGACATCAGCTTTGGAGGGTAAAATAACATAGAAATTGCTGGACTTAAAGCCAACAAATCATTATTTTGAACCGTAAAGTAAATTATAACGCTTTGTGCCTTTTACTATCTTGTTTTCTTGATCATGCTAGCCGTATTTTATACTGTACTATTCGGAAATTGCATTACATTTGCGATTTCTGTGTTAACTCTATGGGATATTTAGTAGTTTTTCCCCTTCAACCGTGACGTCAGCACCAGGACGTTGCGTAACGGGAATTCGGTCAATTGACAGCCTTCCTTTCTCCTGGACAGGTGGGCAGGAAGCTGCGGGTCAGCGGTCGCTCCGAGAGCAAACAGGAAGTGGACGGCCACAGCTCGCACCGCCTCCACCAGTTCCGCCAGGAGTTCCACCTCCCCGAAGGCGTCAACCCCGAGTCTGTCACCTGCTCCCTGGACGGGGGTCTCCTGTGCATCCAGGCACCCTGCCAAAAGGACCCTGCGGGGTCCAAGGAGAGGGTGGTCCCCATTACCCTCACCCCGCCACGGGAAGAGCTGCTGTCGACCGCCGCCACAACACCCAAGACCACCGCGGCGGAGGTGGCCTCAGGCACCAAGACTGAGACGGACTAAAAGTCAGGACCCCCAATCGAATGTTTGTTTTTGTTTGTTTTCTACAAAGATCAAAACAGAACTCTATAATGTCTGCCTTTTTTCTGGACATGATTTTTTAAGTGTATGTTTAATCAAAGATGTGCCTGATTCACCAGGTGTTTAAATCACATGTGTTTAATAAATAATATATGATCAAATCTTTTAGCCAAGAGACGTTATTACAAGTAATATCCAGGGGTGTCGTGTCGCACCAAATTCTGGGCCCTGGGTAGGCTACAAGGATTCACTCACATTTTGTGCTTTAACCAATGAAAAATAGCAGATATATAAGCTCACAGCGCTGCGAGCTTGTAGATCTGCTATTTTCGAAAAATGACAATAGGTGAAACCTATGTTTCTATGTCAGTGGTGTATTTTTTCATGTGAAGGACCCTCAAAATGTATTTGGCCACGGACCCCCATCTCAACATGTTTTGTTCCAGTTTCCTGTTTGTAGGCGGCCTATGAAATAACACAAAATAAGGACCTTCTCACTAGTGGATCCAGCACTCTGTCAAGACCTTCATGAGTTGAACAAGGTCTGCAGGTAATGGAAGTGGAACTGATAAAATGATGTGTAGCAGCTGCATGGGCCACAAGCAGAGGTGCCATTTCAGGGAAAAAAAGAAGAAAAAAAAAAAAGAAGAAAAAAGTTCACACATGTATTACAGGTCCGTGAAGTCAGCTGCATTAGCGTTTCCGGCCTGCCAGCTGGCTGCATTAAGCGAAGCTCCAGCCTTCAAAATAAAAGTCAACTAAATAATGTGTATTTAAAAGACACAAATGTATTTAAGAAGTACATGTATGATGTATGTCTCTATACTAGTGTACTTCTAATTGTCCTAACACATTTTCCAGGTTCTTTCAGATTGAAATTCGTGGTATGGGAGCCATTAAAGGCCACTTAACAAGTTAATTCCATTCTTTCTATTGTAATCCATAGAAGAGCTTCAATTGGTTGTTGACACAAGTAGGCTACATCTAATGAGGTCCAGTTACTTAATTATCAATTTTACTTTATCTGTTTATTTAGATTGGGCAGATGTAATGTATGGTAGGCTATATGGGCTATATTAATGTAAGTAATGAAAATACACCGTGTGTGCATGTACACCAGGGGTCTTCAACAGGGGGTCCAGGACCCCTATCGGGTCCTCAGAATTACTACAGGGAAAGGCACCAAATCTATGTGTGATAGGACCATTCTTTTAGAATAAATGGACAACCCTCTCATCCCTTTTCTGAGGAGAACTTTAGCCAAAAATAGAAGATCTACAAGCTTGTAGATCTGCTATTTTTGGCAATAGGTTTGGTGTTGAAGTGAAAAAGCCGGAGACCAAGTACAGAGTGAAAGGTAAAATGTACTAAGTAAAAGATGGAACAAGGATGTAAGGAGTTCAATGTATAAAAAAAAGAAAACGCCCCCAAAAGCTCTAGTGGGCACTAGACAGGAGGCGGCTCTTTGTGTTGGCACTTTGAACACACGCAAAATAGTGACATTTTCAGACATTTTCAAACTCTAGTTGGCGCTGGAGAGCAGACGGCTCTTTGCGTCGGCACTTTGGAGACACGCACGCGTTCGGGGAGACCTCCTCTATCACTCCACACTCTCCGCTAAGCAGGAGAGGTGTAAAATCAATTTCTGTTGGCTGTCCAGTGCAGCCACTCGCTCAAAATAGTGGCATTTTCAGGCATTTTCAAACTCTAGTTGGCGCTGGAGAGCAGATGGCTCTTTGCGTCGGCACTTTGGAGACACGCACGCGTTCGGGGAGACCTCCTCTATCACTCCACACTCTCCGCTAAGCAGGAGAGGTGTAAAATCAATTTCTGTTGGCTGTCCAGTGCAGCCACTCGCTCAGAATAGTGGCATTTTCAGGCATTTTCAAACTCTAGTTGGCGCTGGAGAGCAGACGGCTCTTTGCGTCGGCACTTTGGAGACACGCACGCGTTCGGGGAGACCTCCTCTATCACTCCACACTCTCCGCTAAGCAGGAGAGGTGTAAAATCAATTTCTGTTGGCTGTCCAGTGCAGCCACTCGCTCAAAATAGTGAAATTTTCAGACATTTTCAAACTCTAGTTGGCGCTGGAGAGCAGACGGCTCTTTGCGTCGGCACTTTGGAGACACGCACGCGTTCGGGGAGACCTCCTCCATCACTCCACACTCTCCGCTAAGCAGGAGAGGTGTAAAATCAATTTCTGTTGGTTGTCCAGTGCAGCCACTCGCTCAAAATAGTGACATTTTCAGACATTTTCAAACTCTAGTTGGCGCTGGAGAGCAGACGGCCCTTTGCGTCGGCACTTTGGAGACACGCACACGTTCAGGGAGACCTCCTCTATCACTCCACACTCTCCGCTAAGCAGGAGAGGTGTAAAATCAATTTCTGTTGGCTTTCCAGTGCAGCCACTCGCTCAAAATAGTGACATTTTCAGGCATTTTCAAACTCTAGTTGGCGCTGGAGAGCAGACGGCTCTTTGCGTCGGCACTTTGGAGACACGCACACGTTCAGGGAGACCTCCTCTATCACTCCACACTCTCCGCTAAGCAGGAGAGGTGTAAAATCAATTTCTGTTGGCTTTCCAGTGCAGCCACTCGCTCAAAATAGTGACATTTTCAGACATTTTCAAACTGTAGTTGGCTCAACTAGTAAGTAAGGCACAGGCCACCACAGATACAGCGTGTCCTTCCCCCACCACCTGAGGAGGGGTGGGATAAACCAGCACAAGTGCCGAAACAACTTAGAAAGTCTTTTCAAGTACGGCCATTTTCACGTTCAAAGATGTTCTCACAAAATGATGTCCCAGAAAGTGTGCCAGATAAATCAAAGGCACAAAACAGAGACACAAACATTGAAATATGCAATAGAATATGCAGGTTTGAGAATAATGAAAATAACTGCTGGCTCAATGCTACATTACAATCCATCCTACATCTGCAAGTAGTGCAAGATAAATTGAAACACTTGACAGCTGCTTCTATGGTTCAGATGTCATCTATGCCTGCGAATTTAGCAATTCTCATCCAGGAGTTTTTACAAGATCCAGGGCACACATTTGATGCTACAACAATCCATGGTGTCACTGAAGAATTAGTCAAGAGCATCTCAGCATTGTCCTTGTTAAGGCACAATGATCCACTAGATTTGATACAAAACCTATTAACCTGGTTGGATTTGTGTTCTGTCAAAGTAACTGTTAATGCAGAACATACAGACATCTGTAAAAAATGTGGCTCAAAAGATGAAAGCACACGCACTTCTGAAAGGACTACATTTTCATTACCGCTGCCACAGAAAGATGAATCCCTCACTTCTCTTTTCGAACAATCAATCATGGAAGGTGTAAAGAGATGTAGATGTGGTGCAGAAATGATGAGACAAACATGTTGGATTGAAGCACCTGATGTCATTACTATTTCTGTGTCCCGTGTTAATAATCAAGGGTTTGTACTCCACATCCCTATAGTCCCAT
This sequence comes from Nannobrachium achirus, assembly GCF_963921795.1. Taxonomy (NCBI): domain Eukaryota; kingdom Metazoa; phylum Chordata; class Actinopteri; order Myctophiformes; family Myctophidae; genus Nannobrachium; species Nannobrachium achirus. The sequence goes on from NC_137827.1 coordinate 59,170,875, forward strand.
CTGATATAATCGAAGTTCCCATTCATGACGGCAGTAAAGATAAGTATAAGTTAAGCTTCTTCCTTTGGGGTTTGTTTTAGTCAGATTTTTGTCAGTCTTACTGTGCTTACTGTGATTATCTAAAACAAATGTTAGATCACAGGACTATGTATTCGATGTTTGGACTGAGCTGCATGCTTTATATACTGTACGTACATCTATCTTTTGATCAATTTGTGTGTGTTTGTGTGTGTGTGTACTTTATTTATACATTTATTGCATGTTCTATGCCTTTTTACATTTGAGTGATTTTTGCACTTTGGTACAAAGCATGTTGTACTTTATTTATACATTTATTGCATGTTCTATGCCTTTTTACATTTGAGTGATGTTTGCACTTTGGTACAAAGCATGTTGTACTTCATTTATACATTTATTGCATGTTCTATGCCTTTTTACATTTGAGTGATGTTTGCACTTTGGTACAAAGCATGTCGCACTTCATATATTTATTGCTTTTTACATTTGAGTGTGTTTGCACTTGTTGGTACATTGCATGTTGCACCATTAATTGAACAGTTTTGTGTGATTTGTGTTTGAATAATGTTTGCCATTATTAGCGCGCACACACACACATAGTAAATTGATCAAAACTGTGATTACTAAACTATTAAAGTAACCTTTCAGTCCAAATGTTATGTTTTCATTTCCAGTGAAAGTGTACACTGTTATTAACAATGAGTAATAAAAGGGTATTTTTTTTTACTTTAAATCGTCTGTATTTGTTTATTCTCTGCTAAGCCGTATAAAGAAGCGTGGTGTATAAAAATGACTAGAATCTGAAAATGTCACTATTTTGAGCGAGTGGCTGCACTGGACAGCCAACAGAAATTGATTTTACACCTCTCCTGCTTAGCGGAGAGTGTGGAGTGATAGAGGAGGTCTCCCCGAACGCGTGCGTGTCTCCAAAGTGCCGACGCAAAGAGCCGTCTGCTCTCCAGCGCCAACTAGAGTTTGAAAATGCCTGAAAATGCCACTATTTTGAGCGAGTGGCTGCACTGGACAGCCAACAGAAATTGATTCTACACCTCTCCTGCTTAGCGGAGAGTGTGGAGTGATAGAGGAGGTCTCCCCGAACGCGTGCGTGTCTCCAAAGTGCCGACGCAAAGAGCCGTCTGCTCTCCAGCGCCAACTAGAGTTTGAAAATGCCTGAAAATGCCACTATTTTGAGCGAGTGGCTGCACTGGACAGCCAACAGAAATTGATTTTACACCTCTCCTGCTTAGCGGAGAGTGTGGAGTGATAGAGGAGGTCTCCCCGAACGCGTGCGTGTCTCCAAAGTGCCGACGCAAAGAGCCGTCTGCTCTCCAGCGCCAACTAGAGTTTGAAAATGTCTGAAAATGTCACTATTTTGAGCGAGTGGCTGCACTGGACAGCCAACAGAAATTGATTTTACACCTCTCCTGCTTAGCAGAGAGTGTGGAGTGATAGAGGAGGTCTCCCCGAACGCGTGCGTGTCTCCAAAGTGCCGACGCAAAGAGCCGCCTCCTGTCCAGTGCCCAATTTGTAAAGGCTATGCACTCCAGTGAACTGCATTTATCCATTTATAATGTTTTTCTAATGTTAATAAAACTTTTTTTTTACCCAGAAACACAATTAGCATTGTGTGTGTTCGTTTTAATGCTTAATCTATATTTTGAATGTGCATATCATGGGACAATTACTCGTTTTTCAACATTTTTCAATTGCCTCAGGGGTACTCTTATTCTGAAGAGATCGGCACCGGAAGTCTTATTGCAGCTAACGCTAATGCAGCTGACTTCACATAGGCATGTATTACTTAGTAAATGAAAAAGGTATCAGTACTGCAATGTAGACATAGGCCTATAATCTGTTAGAAGTGAAAGTCGGAATTCAAACAATTTATAGGCATATAGGCCTAAATGTTATACAAAGGTATTGTATAAATGTACTTAAAGTACCTAAAGGCAACACATTATGCAGAATTATGAATTAAGCTCAAAATGTGTGGCTTGTGAGTCGTGACGCATTGTGACATATTTTCAAATGGCCGAAATGTATAGGGGTAATAGGGCTGAAGTGGTTGTATGTTTTGTAATAATAATCAAAATCCACAAAGTAACTAATAACTAAGCTTTTCTTTTTTTTGGATTTGAAATATAGTAGAAGTAAGAGTAGAAGTAAAAGCATTGAATATTGGAAATACTCCACTAAAGTAAAAGTAGGCGACCTCAAAATTTTACTTAGTAGCCTACAGCAGTAACAGAACCTGATTAAATCCACTTACACCACTGGATTCTACTAATGTTGGACATTTTATTTTGAAACCTTACCGCATCGGCCGTGTTGATGCTAGACATTCCTTCTGAAAGCTCCAGCCGGAAGTTGCCACTACGGTAGCCTGTAGCTGACTTTACCATGCGGTCCTTGTTCAACAATAACAACAACTAGGACGTTTTGATGAGAGAATGTAACCGTTTTTAACGCACAAACGAACGAACAAACACAGATTTAGACAGCTAAGAGTTAATCCATTCAGTGTCCGTCACAGACTGTTGCTGAGATGTATGCACGGGTCGTCCTGAAATAGAGACACACGCAGCAGCCTGCATGGTGCATGGAACCAGTCCTCATCACACAGTAAGGTAAGTTTGAGTATGTCCTCTGTATAAATGCTATCTAATTACATGTGATGGAACGGGCTGTTCTGCAATGTGCACGGTCTGTAAACACTGTAAGCACTGTGTAACCTGTGTTTCAGTGGTGTAAATATTTGTATGTTTTATATGAGATATTTAAATGGTTTCCTATGGAAATAAGCTTAGTCTTTTCTAGGATCTCCTTTTAGTAGACCTTGTACCAGTGAACTGTACCGTCATGAAACTACTTTTTCCTATGCAAACTTCTTCTAAAGTTTTCAATCAATCAATCAATCAATCAATAAAGCAGTGGTTCTCAACCTGTGGGTCGGGACCCCCAGGGGGGTCCACAACTTATTCTGAGGGGTCCCCAGATGATTAACTTAATGTGCAACAGTGTTTTCTCACTCAACAGTAAACAAACCAACAAAGTTTACGTGTATAGAGGGCATATGCAGATTTCTAAAATGACAAGGACTTTTTAATACCTATAAAATGACAAAATTGTGAAAATAGCTGATCTACAAGCTCACAATGCGTTGTGAGCATGTATATCTGCTATTTTCACAATAGAACCGGGTTATACAAAATGTAATGCCTCAACTCTTAGTGCTCGTCAGGGTGGGGGGTCCCCAGTTAAAATATTATTATATTATTTTGGGGGTCACAGCCTAAAAAGGTTGAGAACCACTGGTGTAAAGCAACTACTGTATTGTAAGTACAATTTTTTTTGTACTTTACTTGATTATTTCCAATTTCCAATATGTTTACTTCTACTCCACTACATCTCGGATCCATGTATTGTACTTTTACTCCACTGCATTTATTTGAAAACTTTAGTTACTAGTTACTTTGCAGTTGCTATTTTCAAATATTTAGTACTTTGTACTGTTACTTTAAGTACAATTTGATGCCAATACTTTCATACTTTTACACAAGTACATTTTGAATTCTTTTTTACTTGTAATGGATTACATCTACAGTGCAGTATTGATACTTTTACTTAAGTAAAAAAAAAAGTGTACTTTTTCCACAACTGTATCGTCTTAATGTAAGGCTAAAGTAACCCCATGTTTGAGCCGAATCTGGGTTGAACAGATAATCATTGGAGTGCAACACCAGTGGAGCGCCCTCTGGTGTTACAAACACACACACTAGGTCGACAGACACATGTTTTATGGCTCCCTTAATCTTTGTTTCCTACATTTTGTTTTTAATTATTATTATTAAAATATATATGTATAAAAGAAAGAAAGAAAGCAAAAAACATTTGATTCCGCAAAAAGCGAAGATTTTCATGAATAAATGTGACAAGAAATGTTTAAGAAGTAGCGAACATAGCTGGTCTACAAGCTTGCGACGAGTTATGCTGTTTCAATAGTTTGGGACCCGGGCAAAGGTCTAATAATCTCTCTTAGGTCATGAACTAAAAGGTTTGGCAACCACTGCTCTAAGTAACCCCATGTATGTCCCGAATCTGGGTTAAGCAGATTGTGCACACTGCATGTTCACAACACCAGTGGCGCTCCCGCTGATGTTCTTCTTCTTTTGGTTCTTCCCTCTGGTGTTGTGCCTTTGTGTGTCTTTTATGTTATTGAAGTAGTTTGAAACATAACCTTGCCCCAACCTCAGTTGCAGTTCATAGTTGTGTAGCAGAGTGATTCACACCCTCAAAAGTCTCTAGTATCTACCTCGGTCCATAGAGTCCATTGACCGTGGCCATCTTGAATCACATGACCACATGGGGTGGCAGCCTGCATCACAAACCGTTGTAAACAATGGAGCGCTGGTCCCAAAATATGAGTTCTGTTCAACCAATTTCTTTTGACCAAATCGACAAATGGGCAGATGATAACATCAACATCCCCAAAAGGATTAAATAGAAGGGTACATCCACAATATTCATTGCAGTTAGGTATAGGTTACAGTGTTACAGTGTTACTTGCTACAGTATCTGTGCAGAATAGAGTTTGCTCTGCCATCATATTAACTGTATCGCTATTTTTGCATATTAATCAGGAACAATCTAACAACGCATAGTTAATATGATGGTGGAGCAAGCACTGCACACAGATGGCAAGTATTTGTACACAGTAAGGTTGCAACCTAACTTACCTTGAATATTGTTACCGTGGATGTACCGGTAATCAGTCCAGTTACTGTAGCCTTTCTATTTAATCCTTTTGGTGATGTTGAAGTTATCATCTGCCCATTTGTCAATTTGGTCAAAAGAAATATTGGTTGAACAGAACTCATATTTCGGGACCATCGCTCCATTGTTTACAATGGTTTGTAATGCAGGCTGCCACCCCATGTGGTAATGTGATCCAAGATGGCCGCGGTGTGAATAAGGTATAGGTACCGAGGGACCCTTTGGGTCATTGATTAAGATATTGGACTTTAACGCGAGAGACCCCGGTTCGAATCCCAGGCGTTACGAACAATGGTGCTGTGACCTGGATGGGGTTTCCCTGGTAGAGGAGGTCAAAAAGGGGGTGAGTGTAGCAGAGTGATTCACAGCCTCAAAAGTCTAGTATCTCCCTCGGTCCATAGGGATATCCCTTTGAGTCAACGGTTAAGATATTGGACTTTCCGCGGGAGGCCCGATTTTGAAGCCCTGGCATTACAGTTGCTAACTAGAACGTCGACATATACAGCCCTATTTATATACCGTACTGTAGATAATGTATTCATTTTACCATCACCTAGGGTAAGGGTTGCTAGGTGCTTCCACATAGCTTCTCAGGCTGCGTTCGCAGAACTTCGCACAGTAAAAGTCATAATATGCCCTGTCACTCTCCTTGTTGGATGAGAGGGTGTTGTCCAATTCATTCCCTATGGAAGTCAGTGAAGTGACAGGGCATATGACTTTACTGTGTGTAGGTAGCCTCAGATGCTTTGATATTGAGATTATTCATTTTAACAGCACAGCTTGGCTTGTTAGTTTCCAACATTTCTTGTAGTTATGTATAATTAATTTATGTATAGGGCTGTCACGATTATGACATTTTACATGACGATTAATTGTCACTCAAATAATTGCGATTAACGATTTAATTGTGTTTTTGTCGTTTTAGACTTTGATGTTGCACATGGCAGATATGACATATTTGACACATTACTTAAAAAGAACATTGATAGTGGAAATAGTTGATCTACAAGCTCACAACGCGTCGCGATGTGACGAGTTGTGAGCTTGTAGATCTATTTCCACTATTTGACTTAAAACAAATATATAGGTCTATATGAACATTTTTCAACATGGAAACGATTATGAAAAATAATCACGATTATGTCTAATAATTGTGATTAGACAATTATGTAATAATTTGACAGCACTATTTATGTATCAAAATCCTTATTCAATTCCTTCATTCCAGACCAGTGTGTGGAGTCCAGACTGCAGGTGAAGATATCCTAACTTCTCCAGTGTTTGTCTAGGAGGAACCTGAAGATCACCTGGGACCTCAGTAAGTTTCATGCTTTCTTTCTTACTTTCCATTTTGTTGTTCTTGTTTCGACCAGGCGTCGATGTTCTTACTTTGCTATTTATGTTAACTTTTTGACGTGAACTGCTGGAAATAAAAGTTGGTTGCAACGAATATATTCCGCAATAAAACATTGGCCTGCAAACTTTGCTTGTTTAGATGTTAACATCATTTTAGATGTTTTTGTCCTTTTCCAAAAATGTGGTGGAACGTCAAAAGGGTGCGTACTGTAGCAATATTTTCCGATGTCCCGATTGTTAAGGCCTCTCCATACTTCGACCGAAATGTTCGGTGAGTTGTGTTTTCCGACGTGCAAATTTCCGAACTCCCGTTCGGTCCAATGCTTTTCAGAAGTCCCGAGGGATATAATTTTATGGTAGAAAAGGACCTTTTGGCCGAAAACGGCGGTTTCGGTCGAAGTATGGAAGGGCCTTTAGGCTTGCTGGGCAGAGGCTAAGAAGCAGCGCAGAATAATGATGTGGAGTAGGCAGGAGTAGCAAAGACAAAAATAAAACTTTACTGAGAGTCAAAAACACGGGTAAACATAAAGCGGAGCAACTTACAGTACGGAAACTTGTGTCGCAAAACAACAACCGAGGTACGCCTCACAGGGCAGTGGGAACAGAATAAACGTAAAGCCTCGCAGGGCAAGAAAGACTGGTGGAGCCCGAGGGGCCAGGAAAAACGTGTTCAATGTCAAAAGTCCAACCGAGACAGTAGAGCAGCAGAGTAACGACTAACACTGTAAATGCAAGTGCCCCGAATGAGACACACAGGCTAACTTAAGTAGCAACACCCAAGACACAAATTAGGAGAACCAGGTACAGCTGAGAGTCAATAAAGAGAGTCAATGAGCAAAATCAAGTCAGTGGAGGGGGAAAACGACAGGGGGCGCTGAGGGACAGTGCAGGGCACAACACCGATAATCCTATTTGCCGATAGTCTGACTATGGAAAGGCCAAATTTGTGGCCCAATGGTCCGAAAAGTTGTTTGTCCGAAGAAAGTTGTCCCTATGTTCCGAAACTCAAATGTCCCAGACTCCCAATTGTCCGATGTCCCAAAAGTCAGCCGATGCTCTGTTAACACTTATGCTGCCGTTGACATGTCAGCTCGTCAATGAAAGGGTTAATACCATGACGCCGTACTGTATATACAGTAACACTGTTATGACTTACTGTACGTCTTGGCTGTCCATTCTGCATCGGTAATGTCCGCGATTTGTTTACAACACATGTTGGGCGTGCACACAAAGTGAATCTCCTCAAGTGATCTTTCAATAAAGAGACTTCATTTACTCGAAAAAATACATTTTGATCCCAAGGCTGGCATGCTTACAGCTCAATCTGCACTCGGATGGCGGCCGCCATGACACGTTCATGTCAACACACTGTCACGTGACTAGATGGGGTAAACGTTGAAGAAATTAAAGTGAAAAAACATCGGCGCAAATTCCCGCCCGGCCCTTCAAAATAAGAGCAACAACCTATGGAGGAAGCGGCGCGTCAGCAAGGAAAATTCATCCCTTCAAAGTAAGGGGCAGCAAAAGTATTTTAAGGTATATATATCCACGAGTTTCCAACGCCCCATAGTGCATTGCGCAGACGCTGTACCGAGCTTCCGGCGTCGCAGCCGAGTGTGATTTACAAGCTCACAACGTTTGCATCTGCGACGCGACGTGAGCTTGTATGTCTGCTGTTAAACCGGAAGTGTGGTCCAAACAGGTCCAAATAATCTCCAGTAAACTCCCGCGGAAACAGGTGGATATATATGATGATTAGGCCATAACAATGACAGAGAGGGATACACACACACGCACACTCACACAAACGTTAACACAAACACACACAAATTGCTCCTATGCAAGCATTATAAAAACAATGTGTTGCACATCCTTGTCAGTGATCAGCCAAGAGAAAGAGAGAGAAGAATTACATTCTTAGCGTCCGAGTGTCCATCAGTGACTAATGGCCCATCAGGGAGGAAGGGAGAGCAGCAGCTCCGTTAGACTTGGAGGCAGTATGATTTTCACAGCATCCTCAGACTTTTGGGACATCGGACATTTGAGTTTCGACACATAGGGACAATTTTGTTCGGACAAACGTCTTTTCTGACCATTTGGCCACAAATGTGGCTTTTCCATAGCCGGACTATCGGCACATAGGATTTTTGGGCCGTCGGATTATTGTCGGAATATCAAGATTTTGCCACGTCAAAATGCATTATGGAATGTTTTTTTTTTTTCTTTTTTCCCAGCACTCATCCATGGATTATTGCAACTGTTACTGTAGGTCGCAGTTACTTATACTATCTAAACCTCTACTGGCTGTCAGTCCTTCCTTCAGTCCCTCCCTCCCTCTGTCACGCCACACTTTTCCCCTACTCATATCTCCGCCACCGTTGCCCCGATCCATGCCAAACTTGCCACACACACTCCTTGGCTGCCAAACCACAAACACTCATTTCTCACATGGCCCTCTTCTAGCACCACCATGAGGCAGATTCTTGTAAGACACATGTTTGGACACTGCTCCTACAGATTTTGCCCTAAAATCACGAGAACCGGTACACAGTATCTCTACAGTCATGTCATCAACATAGATCTGTCCCATCTAGTGCCACCATCTGGACAATTTTTCAAAAACACATTTGTGGACACTGCTCCTACAGATTTCGCCCTAAAATCACGCAAAGCGGTACACAGTATGTCTAGAGTCATGTCAACAACAACGATCTATAACATTTAGCACCACCATCAGTCATGTCATCAAAATGCGAATCTATCTAGCGCCACCATCAGGCCGATTTTTTCAAACTATTTTTTTGGACAGCGCTCCTACAGATTTCGCCCAAAATTCACGCAAAGCGGTACACAGTATGTCTAGAGTCATGTCATCAACAAGGATCTATACCATTTAGCACCACCATCAGGTCTATTTTTACATGCGACCTGGCGCTCGCTTATCTCCCGATTAGGGAGTCATACTGTTTACATTTAGGCCTAGAATTATTGAATGCTTTAACCAGTGAAAAATAGCAGATATACCAGTAAGACTCCCTAATCGGGAGATAAGCGACCGTCAGGTCGCAGCGTGATTTTAGGCCAAAATGTGTAGGAGCAGTGTCCAAAAATGTGTTTGAAAAAAGCGGCCTGACGGTGGCGCTATATGGGATAGATCCATGTTGATGACATGAGTGTAGACATACTCTGTAGCGATTTGCGTGATTTTAGGGCCAAATCTGTAGGAGTAGTGTCCAAAAATGTGTTTTAAAAAAATCAGGCGCTAAATGGGACAGATCCATGTTGATGAGATGAGTGTAGACATACTGTGTACCGATTTGCAGGAGCAGTGTCCAAAAATGTGTTTTGCAAGAATCTTTCTCATGGTGGCGCTAGAAGAGGGCCATGTGGGAATTGATGGGTGGAGGTTGTGGTTTGGCAGGCAAGGATTGTGTGTGCAAAATTGGGCATGGATCGGGGCAACGGTTGAGGAGATATGAGCAGGGCAAAAGTGTGAAGGTCGCAACAAGCTCACAGCGCGGCACCGCCACGCTGCGAGCTTGTAGATCTGCTATTTTTGAAAAAGTTTTGAAAATGTGTGCAAATCTTTGAATATATGTATTTTTAAAGCAAACGTATGCTTCTGGGTGGTCCCTGGAACTAGATATTTTGAGATGGGGGTCCGTGGCCAAATAAATATCATTTTGGGGGTCCTTCACATGAAAAGGTTTGAGAACCACTGACATTCAATGGCGAGGACCTTTTCTTTGACAATGGCGAGCCAGATCGCTGACATAGAAACATAGGTTTTTCAAAAAAATCTTAGAAGGATTCAAAAGACACTAATAGAATCGGGTCAACATTCTAATTTTCACGATTTTTCAAAAATAGCAGATCTACAAGCTCGCTGTGAGCTTGTATATCTGCTATTTTTCAACAGTTAAATCATAAAATAATGATACACAATATAGTGTACCCGTTCTGAATACTGTGTTCTTTACCTTGTTTCAGCGAGTCGGCAGGTGACAATGGCAGAGGAACAGTTGCCACAGAGTGAAGGCAGCGACATCGAGGATCTTGACGCTAACGGTTATTTCGGCGGGGACCAGTGGATGGGAGACATGTTTTTAGAAGAAGATGAGGAGGAGGATGTCAATGACTTCCAAGAGCATTGGAAGACAGAGGATTACCACCCGGTCGCTGCCACAGAGTTTAACCGCGAGCCCGGGGTGAAGGTTGAGCTGCCGGACAACGCCACACCGCTGCAGGTGTTTTCTAAGATGTTCACCGACGAGCTGTTCCTGCGACTAGTGACGGAAACGAACGCGTACGCGGAGGAGAGCAAGTGCGAGTTGCCAGAAAACTCCAGAAATAAAAAATGGACGCCTGTCACTGTGACAGAAATGAGGACGTTTATCGGGCTGTGTATCGCCATGGGGATCCTCAAGCTGCCCGCCAGGAGAGACTACTGGAGACAAACCAAATGGCTTTTCCAAACCAACCTACCCCAAGTAATATCACGGGACAGATTTTCCTTGATTTGGAGGTAATTATGATGGTAATTGTTTGATGATGTTAATTATAATGAGATGATGAAGATGATAAATAATAATAATAACAATAATACACTTTATTTTTTTTATAGCAGCTTTCATGACATGAAATGTAGCTCAGCCTCAAAGTGCTTTACACAGCAATTAAAGACAGCGCATAATAAAGTACAAATACTTTACATAAGTGCCATGTTTTTATTTTCTAGACAGTGTGCCATGTCAACATATGGAGCAGGGGTTGTGGGGGTCCCTGCTCCATATTTTGGAGGGGTTCAAATTTTAATTAAAGTCAATGGAGAGAATTAATTCACAAGTCACTGAGAATGCTGCTTTCTGATTGGCAAAATTTAAAATCTAAAAAAAACGGTGGCGCAGTGGTTAGCGATTCGCCTCACAGCTAGAAGGTCCTGGGTTCGATTCCCGCCGGGGGACGCTGTGGGTGCTGGGGGCGTGTTCCCTCCTCGGCGTCATCAGCGCCGACACCCTAGGTGGGGTTGGTGGTAGGGCCTTTCTGTGTGGAGTTTGCATGTTTGTTGCATGTCTCCTAGGGTTGATACCCTCACAAAAAACATGCAGTAATCCTGGTCTCTATACTGCCTCCCCCTGGCCAGCCGTGGCACCTGATGGAGGGGAAAGGAACTGGTTGGAATAACGTGTTCCTTCAGGGAAATCCCCCCTGTCAGGTGAAAAGAAACAACTTGGACTACCCATGCATAGAAGGAAGCATGAGGTCAGTCCGTTGTCTCCCCAGGCGCGGCAGAGGGAGAGCAGAGCCCAGGATTACATAGGCAATTGGCACTGGGTGAAAAATGGGTTACAAAATCGTGGGATAAAAAATTATAAGAAAAAAAAAAAACAGGCCCCACTCGAACAATAATTATGTCATACATGCTTTCATCCAAAGCAGCTCACATACTTGCGTGAATATCTGTGTGTATTTTCAGGTATCTCCACCTGCAAGATAACCACGCGGAGGACGTGGACCGCTCCGACAAGCTGTGGAAGATGCGATGGTTTCTCGACCACCTCTCCAGTAAATTCCAGTCGCTCTACGAGGTCGACGGCTTCGTGACCGTAGACGAGACCATGGTGAAATACAAGGGGAAACTGGAATTCCGCCGCTATCAGACCCACAAGCAAACGCGACAGGGCGTCAAGGTGTGGGTCATGGCAGAGAGCTCCACCGGCTACGTCACCAACTTCCAGGTAGGGGTGGGCGATATGGTGATAATTATTGTTGAGGCGATACTAGGGCTGGGTTCGGTAACCGCCGTATCGCGGTATACCGCGGCCTACCGCGGTGTCAGGGTCCTTACCGCGGTCAAAAAAGACAAAAAATAGGCTATTTTTATTGAGAACGAGCGAGTTTTAAAACGGGGGAGAAGCGAGGACCGCATGCGCTTCATGCCGCTCTGCTCTGGGCCGCGCACCACAGGTTTGGAACAATTGGAAGCTTGGCCCCGCCCGTCACAGTCTCCGACAGAGAGTGAGACACAGTAGACACTGGAGCAGTGCAGTAGCCTCGTAGCCTCAGAAGCGTTAAACTTTCTCCATAATCCACACGACACAACTCACACAAGTATGTTTATACATACCTCGTGGCCGTTTCTTTTTTTATTCATACGCGCGGAGCGCGAGGACTAAAACCGAAAATGAAACCAGCGCTAGTGAGTACTTTTACAGTATAGCGCGTGTGCCCGTCGTTGTTCGACTACAACCTTTTCTGTCAAGTCTGGTAACTAAAACCTGTTTACTATGTTTATATCACCACTCAATCAATGCGATTTGAGACATGAGTTTGCATAATCACAGACCGTACACAATCACTATACCCGTCTCATCTGGTTTGTTCACAAATAGCGTGCAGTGTCTGAAGCCCCAGTAGCCTACCAGTGGCGTCAGTTCAGAAAAAGCTAAGGTATGGCAACATGACAGACACCAGTCATGTTGCCATACCTTAGCAACAGGCACGATGAAAGTACATTTTATTATTTCCCCCTGTAGCCTAGGTATGGCAGGTGCCATATAGCTTGCCATACCCAATTGACGCCTCTGTAGCCTACGTTACTATAGTAACCCGACACTGCAAAGATCTACAAGCTCAGAACGCGTTGCGAACGCGACGCGTTGTGAGCTTGTAGATCTGCTACTTTCAAAAGCCAGACCCACTGTGCTGTACGGGGAACTCGAGCAGTCGGGCTTATAGGACCGTGGAGAGACGAATTTTGGGCAGATGATAGGAATATTTTGTCTTATCACCGAACCTTAATTAATAGATACGGGGGTGCGGTAATTACCGCAATACCGGCGGTAAATGGGAGGACGGTAACCGCGATAACAAAATGTTGATACCGAGCCACCCCTAGACGATACAATGACTCCACGATATGCCTTTTTAGGGGTATCGTATATATCGTGATACAATAGAGGGTATGCGTGTGACATCATCACCGTACCAGGAAGTTATGCGAGAACACCTATTGAGTGTCAAAAAACTACTTTTTGGCCATGAAAGCCATACATCCAAAACGTAAAGTCCTATCTGATTGCTTTAAACAATGTTAAACAACGTTAATATCACTTTGCCATTCACTTTGCCACTCGATTTGCCATTCACTTTATGGATGCGCAATACCCTCTATTGAGGGAGCCTTGTAAAAAATCCTCTTTAATCATTAACTCTCCTACTGCCAGATTATTTATTTATTTATTGGGTCTGGTGCCATCAAAAAGCGGCTTACCTTTGCGACGTTATAGTAGATAGACAGACAGACAGACATTTATTTATTTATTTTTATTTTTTTGGGTTGTGCAATAGTGCACTTTGGTCTGCCAGGCAGCAGAGGGCGGCGTCATGCGAGAATGAATGTGAATTTGCCTGTTATGTGTTGAAGAAGAAGAAGACCAGTCACTGGCCACAGAGCCTTACAGCCAGAGGAAATCAACAAGGAAGTGAATTGTTCTCCGTTGATGTTAACGCATAATGGATTTTTTACACCATCACCGCGGAAAATGTGTTTACAGTAGACGGCCGCGCGACCCCTCATCAGCTTACAGTCATCAGACGAACGAACCGAACGAGCGCCGTATTGGCGGAGAGGTCTTGCGAATTGGGGCGAACGTGAACGTTCAAAGCGTTGGGAGAGTTAATACAGAGATTCATTGCAGAATTCAGTTTAAACCTGCGTTTTGGTCTAAATCAGTAGTTCTCAAACTTTAACATGTAAAGGTCTCCAGTTAAAGCTATACTCTGTAACTTTTCCAATAGAACTAATCTTAAAATTGTCCTAACTATTAAATCGCTAAAGTTTTAGAACACCCACTCCGTTAATTTCAGCCCCTAAAGCCTTCTCTTTATATGTTTTCTATGATCCTTGAGGGGGGTTGAAAATTACGTCATCTGCATCTTTCCGTATACGTTGTATATACCGTATTGGCCCGAATATAATACGATATTTTATTCTAAAACATATCCTCAAAATAGAGAGTCGTACTATAATGGGGCGTTAGACTTTTCACCGGGGAGATACGTTATACGCCGCGTCCAGATTTCGCTGCGCAGTTTGTAGACAGTGTACGGTAAATCACCGTAACAGCTTGCTTGGGCGATTTACCGTACACTGTCTACAAACTGCGCAGCGAAATTTGGACGCGGCTCATGACATTTCACGTTCCGTTTGGCAAGTCGGATGACTTTGGCATTAAACTTACCGAGGCGCGTGCGTTGTCCTCGCGAACATCGGCGTGGATGGCGGCCGCACATGAGATCTTTAGCGTGGAAGTTTAATCCAAACAGTAAATGAAGCCCAATGAAGCTAATGCTGCATGCCTAGTATCGTGGTTCCTGTTTACCGTCACATCTGAATGACGAAACGAGCCGCTGAGCTTGATGGGAAATGTAGTGTGTTTTATTCCCCAGTAGTATGCTGTGTGGACTGTATTCTATTCTGATACACATTATGAGGAGCTGATTTTCAGTATGAATTGGTTAATGCAATACAATACAGCAGAATGTTATCTCTGTATGAGCTTTTCTATGATGATTTTCCAATAAAAACGTTTTTCTTCATAAATAACCTAATATATAATATATAATATTTATATTTTTTTCCAAAAATGATATTTGAAAAATAGGGGTCGTCTTATAATCGGAGTCGTACTATATTCGGGCTAATACGGTACGTTGGCCAATCACAGCACGGATCATACACTACCGGCCAATCACAGTGCGTCTTGCTGACTCTTCAGGAAGTAGCTTGCCTCAGCAACTGTGTTTACGCTGGTGTTGGAGTCTTGCCTGTCACTCCCCAATGCCTGGTCGCAGAGGAACGTGAACGCGGCGACCCCAGGACGTGAGCGTGGCGACCCCAGGACGTGAGCGCGGCGACCCCAGGACGTGAGCGTGGCGACCCCAGGACGTGAGCGTGGCGACCCCAGGACGTGAGCGTGGCGACCCCAGGACGTGAGCGTGGCGACCCCAGGACGTGAGCGTGGCGACCCCAGGACGTGAGCGCGGCGACCCCAGGCGAAAAACGGCCAAAAAAAGCAATACCGCTACTGACTAGTAGTTGAGCAACTTCCATAGTATAGCTTTAACTCTGACAGTATACAAACCAGTAAGACTCCCTAATCGGGAGATAAGCGACCGCCAGGTCGCAGCGTGATTTTAGGGCTAAATGTGTAGGAGTAGTGTCCAAAAATGTGTTTGAAAAAATCAGCCTGATGGTGGCGCAATGGGGCTGTTAAGTCTGACATCATTTTGTAGGCAGAGGAGAACTTTAGGGGCCAAAAGGCCCCAGCGCCCGTGAATCTTTTTACTATTTTTACTATTTACAAATTTTTCTTCTCTTTGTGAAGAAAGTGGTAGAATTATACTTTCGTCGTTATTTTTGTCTCGGATCTGTTGAAATAGCGAGGGACAGATATTGATAATAAATCTGCTTGGAGGTCTGACTACAAAATGATGTCACGGCTTAAAAGCCC
This sequence comes from Nannobrachium achirus, assembly GCF_963921795.1. Classification (NCBI taxonomy): domain Eukaryota; kingdom Metazoa; phylum Chordata; class Actinopteri; order Myctophiformes; family Myctophidae; genus Nannobrachium; species Nannobrachium achirus. Next base: position 59,186,537 of record NC_137827.1, read on the forward strand.
CATATGGGACAGATCCATGTTGATGACATGAGTGTAGACATACTGTGTACCGATTTGCGTGATTTTAGGGCAAAATCTATAGGAGCAGTGTCCAATAAATGTGTTTTAAGAAATCGGCCTGAAGGTGGGGCTAAATGGGACAGATCCATGTTGATGACATGAGTGTAGACATACTGTGTGCCGGTGTGCGTGATTTTAGGACAAAATGTGTAGGAGCAGTGTCCAGAAATGTGTTATGCAAGAATCGGCCTCATGGTGGCGCTAGAAGAGGGTCATGTGTGAATTGATGGGTGAATCATTGGGTGATGGTTGTGGTTTGGCAGGCAAGGAGTGTGTGTGCAAAATGTGGCATAGATCGGGGCAACGGTTGCGGAGATATGAGCAGGGCAAAAGTGTGACGTGTGACAGACAGACAGACTGACAGACAGCTGGTCAAGGTTTTGATAGTAACTGCGACCTGACGGTCGCAATGAAAACCAAATGGACCTGTAAAAAACAATATGAAAAAAGAATCGTGATAAAATCGTGTATCGTGATACAGCTTGGGAAAATATTGTGATATTGTATTTTTCCATATCGCCCATCTCTACTTCCAGGTGTGCACGGGCGGCGGGCTGTTGCAGGAGAAGGCGGTCGCCCGCCGCGTGGTCATGGATCTGGCCGCGCCGTACTACGGCTCTCATCTGTCCATCTTCATGGACAACACCTACTCGGGGGTGGAGCTCTTCCAGGAGATGAAGAGACACGGCCTGAACGCCTGCGGCGACATCCGCTACCACCGATGCGGACTCCCGGAGAACCAGCTGACCGACGCGGCCTGGCTGGGCCAGCGCGAGGTCAAGGTGGCTCAGAAGGAGGACCTCACGCTCGGCATTTGGCAGGTAGGGATGGGGCGATACGCGGTATTACCGTTTATCGTGATAAAGAAACACTCGCGACAATCGTATCGTGGAGATTTAATTTATCGTGATATCGTCCTCCGTCATGCACTGGGATCAATTCACCTTTTATTTGCCGAGCTGCATATCCGGTACCACTTAAACCCTCTATAATTGGTAAAAGGTACTTATTGCGACCGAAGGTCGCATTATACCCTGAGAAATCTCGTAGCTTGTCTGACTGTCAATACAGGAAGTGATGTCACGTGATGTCAGTGAGTCACAGTGATGTGGTACAGAATGACTCATATATGGGCATAAAAAGGATGTCACGTGACATCACTTCCTGTACTGACAGTCAGACAAGCTACGAGATTTCTCAGGGTATAAAAGTCCATATATGGTCATTCCCAGAAAAAGAAAAAAAACTTTTATGCCCATACATGGAGATTTCTGATGTCATAAATCCCAGGCCGAAAATGAGAATGTTAGGGTACCCCCTTATGCCCATATATGGAGATCCACAGGCATAAAATAAAAAGTCCATATATGGTCAATCATTCCCAGAAAAAGAAAAAAAAAATATGTTATGCCCATACATGGAGATTTCTGATGTCATAAATCCCAGGCCGAAAATGAGAATGTTAGGGTACCCCCTTATGCCCATATATGGAGATCCGCAGGCATCAAACCAAGGCCCTAACTCACCAAGGCCCTGCTTGGCATTACTTACGTACGTTTTATGCCCATATATGGAGATTCCTATATTGTCAATATTAAGGACATTATTAAGGATATTATGTTATCAATATTAAGGACATATATGGGAATGCCCATATTTGGTAAGGTCCATATATGGGCATGTTTTGACATAACATAACTATCATGAAGGGGTCTCCATATATGAGTAACTGGTCCCATATACATCACTGGCCAGATGGCCAAGAATTGGCGCGACCTCGCCCTTTAGGGCAAGGTCGCATGTCATCCTGAGGTCGCAAGTCACCCTGAGGTGTCTTACGTACTTAACAGTCTTGTTTTCACTCTCAATCAAATGTCTTTGCCAAAAAATAGCCGATCTACAAGCACACAACGCGTCTCGACATGTTGTGAGCTTGTAGATCGGCTATTTTTTTGGCAAATGTTCCGCACCCAGAATAATGGATTGTGGTTATCGCGATAATATCGTAAATCACGATTTTATTGTCACAATAATCGTGATATGACACTTTCATATCGTCCCATCCCTATTGGCAGGACGACGGCAAGTTCGTCATGGTGCTCTCCAACAACCACGACCCCACGGAGCGGGGCTCGGTGAAGAGGAGGAAGACGGAGGTGGTGGTGCCGGCGTGCATCTCCGACTACCAGAGGAACATGCGGGGCGTGGACCTCCTGGAGCAGATGGTGGACTACTATCAGTACCAGCATCGCTCGCAGAAATGGTGGAGGAGGCTCTTCTTCTTCTTCTTGTCGGTTAGTGGGAGAAATATTTAACAAAAATATGCTAGTGTGTTCACTTCCGGCAGAAAGCGTGAAAATTTGCACCTAGGGGTATTTGTGTGCGCTGAATTCAAAAATTGACGGATCCAAGCACTTTTCCCATGGGATCTGGTGGCTCTAATTCACTTACCATACAGGGAAAAAAGACCCCCCAAAAATCTTCTTTATTAAGTAGCATGTGAGGGGTCTATCTAGGGGTTTTTCATGATTCTGAATCCATTGCAAGCATTTGTTTTGCACGAAAAATATTCCTTGGGCTAAAAATGGACCCTACAAAACTGAAAAGTGATGACTCATCACTAAACCATACTAAACCATAGTTTTGCGGGGTCCATTTCTAAAGGATTGTCACGCTTTCTGCCGGAAGTGAACACCTGTTTCACACATTTCTCCCACTAGGTCACGTGCTACAACGGCTACGTCGCCGCGAAGTCCGTCGGAGGGAAGGAGTTCGTGGCCAAGTACAAAGGTTACAAGGACTGGCTGGAGGACCTGGCGCAGCAACTCACCGTGCCGGTGGCCACGAGGAGCGCTCCTCAGTACTCGGCGGGGCCCGAGGGGCCGCCCGCGTCCGAGCACGACTTCGACAAGGTCTTCGACAAGAGGAGGATCTGCAAGCAGTGCGCGGCGGAGCGGCTCGACACCCACACTCGCATCAGTCCCACCTGCTACGGCTGCAGACAGTGCAACGAGCCGTTGCACGTGGAGTGCTTCGGCAAGCACGTCCGCAAGTTTCTGTAAGGACAGGGGTCTTCAGCGTTTTCAGGCCACGGACCCCTTAGTTGAGAGAGAGATGAAGCAGGGACCCCCACTACCTTTTCATAGATTCCATATAGTTTCATTGTTTGACAGCACAATCATCATTGTACTTTGGATTCATGTCAATTTGTGTTTTCAGATACGTATTTAACCACTTGAACCGTCAATACCTAACTTGACATTTCACTCTGTACTTAGTCTGCTCTTTTTCCCCTCTACACCAAACGTCTTTGCCGAAAATAGCCGATCTACAAGCTCGCAGCGCCTCGCGCTGCGGGGCGTTGTGAGCTTGTAGATCGGCTATTTTTGACTATACTGCCAGGATTCAAAGTGGTTAATATAAAAGATAAAGATTTGGAGGACCCCCTGTAGTAACTCTGAGGACCCCTGTTGAAGACCCCTGCTGTAGGATGACCGGTGTTGAATTAGTCTGGTCGCGCGCGCCCCCGCCCGCCCCATATCTTTTCTGAGCAGGGGTCACACCTCTCAGGCAAAATGCGTTGATGCCAAAACCCCCCCAGGTTCACACTTCGACAACGCTGTATAGATATCGATAGACCTGTATAGTAGGTGTTGAATTATGTTGAATCAGCAATGCAACACTCATTCCTCATGCACTGAAGCTCAGTTGGGGGCCCTCCCCAGGTTGGCAGAGGGAGAGCAGAGCTCAGGATTACAGGTTAGGCAAATGGCACCGGGTGAAAAATGGGTTACAAAATCATGGGATGGAAATTTTAAAGTAAACCTTGTATGTCCATTGTCCACTCCAAATACTTTTCAGGATTCAAGTTCAAAAACATCAAGTGCCACTTTGGTTTTGTTTGTCCACTGCCACAAATCACTGAAATGTGTACACATCTTGTATTGTGATTTTATTTTTATATTTTCTTTGTTGATTAGACTTTAATGAACATTAGGGAAAAGCAGAGTACTTAGTTTTCAAGGTTTTAACCTCAGATTGTCTTTCCTATCTGCTAAAGACATTGAGAAATGCATTCATGATTAGTGAACATTGAGAATTTAAGTTTTTCAGGAAACCTTAAGCTTTTAGCAGGTTATATACAACAATTCTTTAGGTTTTAGAAATCATTTTCGAGAGTGCCTGAGCTCTAAAAGTGTAAACCTAATATGTTGCATACATGTAGTGTCTGTTGCAGAATGGGCTATGGTGGCACATCTGAAACTAATAATGTTTTGGTTGATTTGGTGATTGAAAATGAAAGCCATCCAACATGGATTAGTGTCCAGAATTGGAAGATAGTACAGTTCCCACACTTTTTTTTGTCTCAGGGCACCCCATAAATATTTTTTTTAATCAGAGGAACCCCTACATTATAATTTTCACTCCCAGCACCTTATATTTATAGCATATCATCATTGTCGGGTGGAAACCTTGTATGTCCAAAACCGTTCGTTTTGTATTTATCATCTATAAAATGTACTAAACTAGTGAAAACAGCAGATCTACAAGCAAACGTTGTGTGCTTGTAGATCGGCTGTTTTCACTAGTTTTGTGCGACAGAGGTTTCTGCCTGACAGTAATGATATCTTAGTGATTATGTTGCGAGAAAAACATTGAGATAATAGCCATTTTGGTTAGAACTGACTAAAAATAACTTCAAGTTTAAAATGATACTAAATATTTTTTCAAGTGTCCAAATAAATTCCAAATATCATCAAATGATCTCGCGGCACCCCTGGGCTGCTGTCGCGGCACCCCAGGGTGCCCCGTCACCCACTTTGAAAACCCCTGCAGTATGTAACCGTTGCTTGCCCAAAGTCACATGAATAATCATGGATTCAAGTTCTGTCACCACTGATTTCAGTTCTTTGCATTCCAAAGCAGCTATGGAAGCACAGCAAACATAGCTTTTAGTTATTAGTTGGTTTAAGATTAAATATTATTTGAAGTGGTCAAACTAGCATTAGAACAAATAGTCGTCCAACCCAGATTTGGTACAACCATGGGGCTAAATGTGTTCTGCTATGCCATCAAAATGTGGAATGCCTTACCAACAGACTTCCTTCAAAACCAGTCTGCAATTTCTAACTGGTCTCTGTAAAATGGAAAGTTTAACACCACAAATGCCCTCCCTCAGCTGTTAACTGTACATACATGTATTTTGTTACTAGTAGTAGTTTTGATGATGTCTTGTATTTTATTGTATTTCTTTAAATGTCTAAATCAAGGGTGGGCAACCTTGATGCTGGAGAGGGCCACTGTATTTCCACACTTACTCCAGAGGGCCACATTGCTACGTCCTACTTTGTCATTCTAGTATGTCATACAACAAAAGCAAACATAACCAATCTACAAGCTCAAAACACATTGCACTGCGACACATTTTGAGCTTGTATATTGGCTATTTTTTCTTCTTTTGAAATGGAATCCTGAATAATCTTTTTGTTATTTTTTTTAATTGGAATCCTTAAATGTAACATTAATTTCAAATGTATTTAGCTATGACTTAATGAACGTAAATACAAATATGTTGGACATAAAAAAGACTAACATACTAATATAGACTAAAGCAGGTCATGTTTGCTTGTTTGGAATTGTAACAGCTGAAATCAATAATATGAGTGTTTTAACCTGCTGAGGGCCACATTAAGTGAAGCTGGGGGCCGCTAGTTGCCCATATATGGTCTAAAAATGTATGGAATACACAGGACCTCAACGGACACTAGCCCTTATGGCTTTTTTTTTACCTTCCTTTTTAGCACCATTGTATAATCGTACCACTGTACCTTTTTTTTTTTTTTTTTTTATCTCACGATTTTGTAACCCATTTTCACCCAGTGGCTCTGCTCTCCCTCTGCTGCGCCCAACGAACTGACCTCATGCTTCTTTCAGTGCATGAGTAGTCCAAGTTGCTTCTTTTCACCTGACAGTGGGGATTTCCCTGCTATGGACGTAGCACGTGGAAGGGACACGTTATTCCAACCAGTTCCTTTCCCCTCCATCAGGCTCCCCAGCTGGCCAGGGGGAGGCATTATTGAGACCAGGATTACTGCATGTTTTGTGAGGGTATCTACCCTAGGAGACACAGGGAGAACATGCAAACTCCACACAGAAAGGCCCTATCGCCAATCGTACCACTGTACTGTTTGCATACTGTGAATAAAGGATATGATTCAGTCAATCTATAGACGGGTTTCTGGTCCACGTCACACTGATGGGTCGGTACCAAAATTAGCCAATAAATAGAAACCATGCAGCGCTCCCCAAAACAACAGGTTTGGGGATTGGTGGGAATTGATTACATGATACATTCAGCTGTGCATTTAGTCTCAATGTTTGTAAACAAGAAACCGGTCTATACACCAATCAATGCATTTCTTAGTGCTTTATTTAGTGCTTTATTTAATAAAAGCAAAGTTTGAAGACTCGACGTGAAACCGGTTGTGTGACGTGTGTATGAGAACACCAGGAACATTCTGTAAGTTCAGAATGATAATGTCTAAAAATCATAATTCTACATATTTTCTTTTAATATTTAGCCAACGGCGCTCTAGTGTGTGTGGAGAGGACTTATTTCATGTGGTTTCCACAAATGGCAGATTAGACTTACAAAAAAAAAAAAAGATTAACTTTTATCCATGAAATAGAGGGGAGCATTTCAGCTGTAAATGCTTGCATAGAGTTATAATATATCGGGTAGTTGTCATTGTTTTGGGGTGGGTTAGGGGCCCTTGAACCATGTATCTCATATAGCATCTCAATGTTATATATGAGATAAAGGTTTCCAGTGTAAAGCCTTTTAGTTCAGTGGTTCTCAACCTTTTCAGCCTGCGACCCCCAAAATAATCATATTTGAACTGGGGACCCCCCCCCCACCCTGCACAAGCACTTGAAATATTTCAATATATATATATATATATATATATATATATATTTCAAAGCAAACTTTTGTAACTCAAATCTCTGGGTCCCTGGAACAACATATTTTGAGATTGGGGGGTCTGAGGCCAAATAAATTTAATTTTGGGGGTCCTTGACATGAAAAAGTTCGAGAACCACTGATTTAGAGGAAGGATTTAGAAGTCGGGTCAAAGATATTCAAACACTTGCACACATTTTCATGGTTTTTCAAAAAATAGCAGATCTCGCAGCGTGGCACTCGCTGTGAGCTTGTATATCTGCTATTTTTCAATAGTTAAAGCATAAAATAATGGTTAAAGTGGTTAAAATCTAACGCGACTCGGGCGTGTTCCAGGTCTTTGAGGGTTACAGATGAAGAGGAGGATGTGGGTGAGTTCCAAGCGGATTGGAAGACAGACGATTACCAGTCGAGCACAAAGAGAGAGTTTACACACGAGCCGGGGGTGAAGGTTGAGCTGCCGGACAATGTGACACCCTTTAGAGTTTTTTTCTAAGATGTTCACTGAGCAATTGTTTTTGCGGCTAGCGACAGAAACGAACGCTTACGCACAGCAAAGCCGGCGCGGAACTCTAGGCCAGTCAATCTAAGCAAAAAAAGGGCCTGACCCAAAAGAAATTGCAATAGTAATGGTTCAAGGTTTTTTATGATCCTTAGAGTCATCCAAAAAAAAAAAAAAACATTTTAAAAATGTTCCATTTTATTCTTAGTGGATCTACGTGAATCCAGGGGGTTCAAATACTATACAGGAAAAAAAGACCCCCCAAAAAATCTTCTTTAAGTACCATGTGAGGGGTCTAACTAGGGTTTTTTCATGATTCTGAATCCATTCCAAGCATTTGTTTTGCACAAAAAGCATTCCTCGGGCTAAAAACTGTCCCCAAAACTATGGTTTAATGATGAGTCATCATTTTTCTGGGGTCAGCTCAGTTTTATTGTGTCCCTTTTTAGCCCGAGGAATGTTTTTTCGTGCAAAACAAATGCTTGCAATGGATTCAGGATCATGAAAAACCCCTAGTTAGACATCACATGCTACTTAAAGATTTTTTTTTTCTTTTCTGTATAGTAAGTGAAGGGACCCAAACTTGAACCCCATGAATTCACCTTGATCCACTAAGAATAAAATGGAAAACTTGTTTTTTGGATGACCCTAAGGATCATAAAAAAAAAACCTTGAACCATTACTATTGCAATTTCTTTTGGGTCAAACCTCAGGTTGACAAGCCTACTCTGGAAACGTCCAGGAATAAGTGGACTCCTGTCACTGTGACACTGGAACATTTGCCAAAAAAATTGCAGATCTACAAACTTGGAGGTCTGCTATTTCCACCAAAAGGTCCTTTTAGAAATGTCAGCCCCTGCCTCTCTAACATTCTCTGCACGTCCCTGGTCATTTGCATTAAATGTTACTAATTATAATATAAGAACACTCATGGGTATCCAGTAGGTGGCAGTACTGAGTGACCCTGGCCACGCTACAGACTTTGGCGCCCCCAAGTGGCCTTGGCACGCATCGAGCTAAAGCAATCCATCGATCAATCATTGTGATGTGACCACAACATTTTTTGATTAGTTGAATTAAGTTTATTTGAGAGAACTGTATAGCGCAGTGTTTCTCAACCACTGTGCCTGGGGACCTTTGGTGTGCCCCTGAGAAGGGTCAAGTGTGCCCCTTGAAACTGCTTGAAAGCCAGTATTGTATTTATCAATTTAAAAATGATTTAAACTAGTGAAAACTACTTTTCACTACTGTTGTGCCACAGCCTTGTATGATGAAGCAGGGCTATACTTTGTCAAGAAACGTACCCATTTTTGAAACTTGGAGATACAAGGTTTCTTCCCGACAGTGACGATATTTACATCCCCGTATTATGTTGGTGTGCCCATGGATTCTTGGGACATGAAAAGTGTGCCCATGCAGAAAAGAAAAAAAAAGGTTGAGAAACACTGGTATAGAGGGTATGCGTGTGTCATCATCATCATACCCGGAAGTTATGCGGGAACGCCTACTGAGTGGCAAAAACTACTTTTTGGCCTTGACAACCCATACATCTTAGCAGAAAAGTCCCATATCTGATTGCATTAAACAACGTTAAATTACGTTGAACTCACTTTACCACTCACTTTGCCACTCAATTTACCATTCACTTCATGCATGTGCATATACCCTATATTGCTATATGTTTTTAGCTGTTCTATTGACTCGGGGATAACAAATTAAGTAAATTGTATCCAGCCACTTCCATCTCATGTACAGTATTTATTGTGACAAACAGCCCAATTAGTCCAGCAAGAAAGTATTGTACTGTAGGCCATATATTTGGGTGTGGGCAGTGGGCTGGTCAAAGGGACATTTCATTGCAATCACCCTTTGCACCTTGTACTCACACTTTTCAACAGATCACTTTTCAACAGATTCATAATTTAGAAAACGTTTATTATAATTGTATTATTTTATGCAAGCTACATCTTGTAGACGAATGAGTCGTATGACATACAACTTGTCATGATCTAAGTGGTTACACAGGTGGTGCCAAAGTGACAGTTGTAATGCACAGGGGGTTTGAGTGTTTGCTCAAACCATTTAAAAAGTAAAGGGGAACATTGTTCTACCCTGTATGACTCTTCAGATGTATCTTCATGTCAGTCACCCCTTTTACCAAACCTTTACCACAAATTGATCAACTAAAGGTTTTTTTCCCCCCAGTATGGATCCTCATGTGCATCTGCAGATGTGCTTTTTGAGTCAAGTGTGGCCATTAGGAAAAAAAACTAAAATAAAATGTCGGCCGTCGTTCCATTTTGGGGGCTGGGCGGCCAACAAAGTAAATCGTCATTGTAGGGCAGAAACCTCGTATCTCCAAGTTTCTCAAAGTAAAGCCCTGCTTCATCATACAAGGCCGTTGCACAAAAGTAGTGAAAACAGCAGATCTACAAGCACACAACGCCTCGCGGTGTGAGGCGTTGTGTGCTTGTAGATCGGCTGTTTTCACTAGTTTAAATAATTTTTTTAAATGATAAATACAAAACAAACAGTTTTGGACGTACAAGGTTTCCACCCGACAACGACGAAATATAATTTATGTAATTGGCCCACTGGCTTGTCACTTGTCATGATCTGAAATGGCAAATCTTTGAGTAGCAGCAGCTCTATAGTGTGCAATGAGGGCCTCTCCAACTCTTTTTCCCGGGCTGAATCAGGGGCCCAGCATGTCCCTGCAAGTGATGTTGCAACAAATCGTACAGCTAAAGGTTTTTTTTCCCGGGTATGAATCTTCAGATGTCTGCTCATGTCACCCCTTTGACCAAAGCCTTTATCACAAACCGAGCAACTGAAAGTTTTTTCCTGTGTGTCCTCCTCATGTGCATCTGCAGATGTGATTTTTGAAGAAAGTGTTTGTCACTGCAAACTGGCAACTAAAGGGTTTATCCCCTGTATGAATCCTCCAGTGTATCCTCAGATAACTCCTCCTACTAAAAGCCCTTACCACAAACTGTACAACTAAAGGGTTTTTCTCCAGTATGAGTCCTTGCGTGCATCTTAAGATTTCCTCTTCAGTTAAAATGTTTACCACACACTGTACAACTGAATATTTTCCTCCCTGTGTGGGTTTCCGCGGAGGGAGCTCGTTCTGATGAAGTCAGGTCCTGGCACAGCTTGTTGCTCCAAGAGAAAAACTGTCCGTCCACAGCTTGTGTCTCGTGCGATTGCAGATCTTCTGTGGTCTTCTCCCACTCATCATCAATGTATTCATTGTCAGATTCAGAACAGTGTGAAGAGAGGAGCTGGACGTCACCAGTTGGTTGTGATGTTCCACCGTACTCTACGCCCGCTCGTGTTTTCATGTGTTCAGTTGAGGTGCTGGCGAGAGGCTCTGTCTCTCCGTTTTCATTGTGTTCACTTTTCACTGATCGTAATGTCATCATTGACCTGACTGTCAGCCCCCTAGCTGTAGTTGGAGGCCTTAGGGAGATAGAATGGTAATTTCGCGCTAATCAGTCTAAAAGCACCACATTTTGCACAGATGTATCCCAGGGCCAGGGCATGCTCTAATGATTTAGCTAGGGCGCCCGAGTCGGCGACCTTAGGGGTCGCCACAGCGGCCAAATCAAGTTGGGCTCCCATCGACTTTCTATACAGGAGGAAAATACCCAGAAAAACATTTCTAGCCCAAGGAATGTTTTTTGTGCAAAACAAATGCTTGCAATGGATTAAGCATCATGACAAACCCCTTATTAGACCCCTCAGATCTTACTTAAATACTAAAAATAAAATAAAAATCTGGGTATTTTCCTCCTGTATAGAAAGTCGATGGGAGCCCAACTTGATTTGGCCGCTGTGGTCGTTGGCTCAGGCGCCCTAGCTAAATCATTAGAGCATGCCCCAGACTACATCTGTGAAAAATGTGTCGCTTTTAGACTGATTAGCACGAAATAACCCTAAGGCCTCCGACTAACTGAGGTCTATTAAATGTCTCTTCGTGTTCCTCTTTAATCTCCTCCTGGATGGGAGCTCATCTGTTGATGTTCAGCGGAACCCTCCTCTTCAGACACAGGGGGGTGCAGGATGTCTAGGAAAAACCTCGTTTTGAAGTGAAGCGGTGAACTTTTATAGACAGGTTTCTTGTTTACAAACATTGAGACTAAATGCACAGCTGACTGTATCATGTAATCAATTCCGTCCAATCCCCAAACCTGTTGTTTTGGGGAGCGCTGGTTTCATTGGCTAAATTTGGTACGAGACCTGCGCACGCATCTATTTCTTAACAGTGTAACGTGGATCAGAAACCCGTCCATTCTATGTGTTCTAGAGCTATGAACTCTGTGATCTATACATTCTTCCAATTCTGAATGAATGAATGATTTTATCTGGAGGGCCGAATTGTCATGTGAAGCTTGACCAATTCTCAAAGTGGTCTCATTGGACATTTTTAATCATCCAATCATCAGACCGGGACGGACGTTACACACATATTCTGGACGTAAGGGACAGATAAAACCTGTTCATTCTGGAATGGAATGACCATATATGGACATGAACGGGACACACAAACTCACAAAGCCACTCCTTGGAAGCGGCTTTCACCGCTTCAAAAAGATAACAAATAAATAGCACCATTAAATGTTTCATCCTAATCTACAATCTGTGGTTAAGGATTTTTTCCCCCTCGAAAATAGCCGATCTGCAAGTTCACGAGGCTTCAAAAATATAGCTCATGCGTTGTGTACATTGCTATTTTCAAAACACATTCAGCTTATTTCTGGTCACCCTAACGTGAATGGTGGCTCGATCAACTTGTCGAAAAGATGACACGTAGTAACAGCGAAACGCTCCCGCTCTGGTGATCATGAGGAGCGCTCCCTCTGTTCTGATGACGGTGAATGGAGGTGGGGTTTGAAGGACAACTGTTTTGAATCGCTATTATTGTTTACAATCAACAGAAGGATTATATTAAGGCTGGGATTTTAACCTACTGTATTAATTGCGATTAATTAATTACAGAAAATGTACGCGATTAAAATAATTAACGCATTTTAATCGCACTTAGTTGTTGCACCACAGAACCTTCAGTTTTGGGCATACCGATCATAGCGATGCACCAACCAAGAAGAGACAACAAACACAAAGGGAGAAGTAGCCGATCAGAGTGCTTTGCTTGGCGCAGTGGATGCGAAATTTTGATTTAAAAAACTCACTTGTACAACAAAATGTGTTTTACTTGGAAAAAAATGCTTCTCAGGTCAAATAATTATATGCGATTAAACATGCGATTAATTTCGATTAACGCCTCTGATTAATTAGATAATTTTTGTTTTAATCGAGTCCCAGCACTAGATTTCAAGAGTGAAAAATCACAGTAAAAATCCTAAACATTCTTCCTCCACACTGGGAGAAAAACAGCGCTGCGCTGCGAGATTGTAGATCTGCTATTTTTGAAAAAAATGTGAAAATGTGTGCAAATCTTTGAATATATGTATTTTTCCCAGTTGGTTGTGATGTTCCACCGTACTCTACGCCCGCTCGTGTTTTCATGTGTTCAGTTGAGGTGCTGGCGAGAGGCTCTGTCTCTCCGTTTTCATTGTGTTCACTTTTCACTGATCGTAATGTCATCATTGACCTGACTGTCAGCCCCCTAGCTGTAGTTGGAGGCCTTAGGGAGATAGAATGGTAATTTCGCGCTAATCAGTCTAAAAGCACCACATTTTGCACAGATGTATCCCAGGGCCAGGGCATGCTCTAATGATTTAGCTAGGGCGCCCGAGTCGGCGACCTTAGGGGTCGCCACAGCGGCCAAATCAAGTTGGGCTCCCATCGACTTTCTATACAGGAGGAAAATACCCAGAAAAACATTTCTAGCCCAAGGAATGTTTTTTGTGCAAAACAAATGCTTGCAATGGATTAAGCATCATGACAAACCCCTTATTAGACCCCTCAGATCTTACTTAAATACTAAAAATAAAATAAAAATCTGGGTATTTTCCTCCTGTATAGAAAGTCGATGGGAGCCCAACTTGATTTGGCCGCTGTGGTCGTTGGCTCAGGCGCCCTAGCTAAATCATTAGAGCATGCCCCAGACTACATCTGTGAAAAATGTGGCGCTTTTAGACTGATTAGCACGAAAAAACCCTAAGGCCTCCGACTAACTGAGGTCTATTAAATGTCTCTTCGTGTTCCTCTTTAATCTCCTCCTGGATGGGACTGGAGCTCATCTGTTGATGTTCAGCGGAACCCTCCTCTTCAGACACAGGGGGGTGCAGGATGTCTAGGAAAAACCTCGGTTTGAAGTGAAGCGGTGAACTTTTATAGACAGGTTTCTTGTTTACAAACATTGAGACTAAATGCACAGCTGACTGTATCATGTAATCAATTCCGTCCAATCCCCAAACCTGTTGTTTTGGGGAGCGCTGGTTTCATTGGCTAAATTTGGTACGAGACCTGCGCACGCATCTATTTCTTAACAGTGTAACGTGGATCAGAAACCCGTCCATTCTATGTGTTCTAGAGCTATGAACTCTGTGATCTATACATTCTTACAATTCTGAATGAATGAATGATTTTATCTGGAGGGCCGAATTGTCATGTGAAGCTTGACCAATCCTCAAAGTGGTCTCATTGGACATTTTTAATCATCCAATCATCAGACCGGGACGGACGTTACACACATATTCTGGACGTAAGGGACAGATAAAACCTGTTCATTCTGGAATGGAATGACCATATATGGACATGAACGGGACACACAAACTCACAAAGCCACTCCTTGGAAGCGGCTTTCACCGCTTCAAAAAGATAACAAATAAATAGCACCATTAAATGTTTCATCCTAATCTACAATCTGTGGTTAAGGATTTTTTCCCCCTCGAAAATAGCCGATCTGCAAGTTCACGAGGCTTCAAAAATATAGCTCATGCGTTGTGTACATTGCTATTTTCAAAACACATTCAGCTTATTTCTGGTCACCCTAACGTGAATGGTGGCTCGATCAACTTGTCGAAAAGATGACACGTAGTAACAGCGAAACGCTCCCGCTCTGGTGATCATGAGGAGCGCTCCCTCTGTTCTGATGACGGTGAATGGAGGTGGGGTTTGAAGGACAACTGTTTTGAATCGCTGTTATTGTTTACAATCAACAGAAACTAAGGATTATATTAAGGCTGGGATTTTAACCTACTGTATTAATTGCGATTAATTAATTACAGAAAATGTACGCGATTAAAATAATTAACGCATTTTAATCGCACTTAGTTGTTGCACCACAGAACCTTCAGTTTTGGGCATACCGATCATAGCGATGCACCAACCAAGAAGAGACAACAAACGCAAAGGGAGAAGTAGCCGATCAGAGTGCTTTGCTTGGCGCAGTGGATGCAAAATTTTGATTAAAAAAACTCACTTGTACAACAAAATGTGTTTTACTTGGAAAAAAATGCTTCTCAGGTCAAATAATTATATGCGATTAAACATGCGATTAATTTCGATTAACGCCTCTGATTAATTAGATAATTTTTGTTTTAATCGAGTCCCAGCACTAGATCTCAAGAGTGAAAATCACAGTAAAAATCCTAAACATTCTTCCTCCACACTGGGAGAAAAACAGCGCTGCGCTGCGAGATTGTAGATCTGCTATTTTTGAAAAAAATGTGAAAATGTGTGCAAATCTTTGAATATATGTATTTTTAAAGCGAACATTTGTAACTCAAATTTTGCTTCTGGGTGGTCCCTGGAACTAAATATTTTGAAATGGGGGTCCATGGCCAAATAAATATCAGTTTTTGGGGGTCCTTCACATGAAAAGGTTTGAGAACCACTGACATAGTAGTCTCTCAAGAACAGACTAACTGAGCTCCAGTTAAGTGAAAAGGACCTTTTCTTTGACAATGGCTGGCCAGATTGCTAACATAGAAACATTGTTTTTTCAAAAAACCTTAGGATTCAAAAGACACTTATAGAATCGGGTCAAAATTCGAATTTTCACGATTTTTCAAAAATAGCAGATCTACAAGCTCACAGCGTGGCACTCGGTGCGCGCTGTGAGCTTGTATATCTGCTATTTTTCAATAGTTAAAGCATAAAATAATGATACACATTAATGTGTACCCGTTCTACAAGTATGTAAAAACAAACTATGACAAATCATCATAATTTATATCTGCTCATAACATGATATTCTTATAATGGCAGTCTGTTTTTATTTTTTGTGAAGGAAATGTTAGCCTATATATTTTTTTATCAATCTGCATGGTAGAATATGTTAATATAATAGTGTATCTGCAGTGGTGGGAGTTGGTCTACCTGCTTGTCTGTTGAGACATTTACATTATGTGGTCAGGTAGGACATCTAGTGGCTGAGCAGTGGTACTGCATGAAGTTCAAACAACAGTTAATCCTCGGATATATGATATAGAACTTTATTGTCAGTTCACACTGAAATTTGTCTTGCGACATAGCAGCCATGTATGCTAAACATATATACAAACATCTGACACAAGGGAACAAAAACAAGACAGGTTTACATACATGAGGATAATATAGACAAGAGCGATGTCCACCGCCAAGCCTACCTATGGCCAAACTCCTGATTAAGCCTTAAAGTCGACTGATGGACAAAGGACCTTTTTAGTCTGACCTTATTGTATGCTGGAACACCGTATCTCCTGAAGGCAGCAGCCTATATTCTCTATGCAACACATGGCTACTGTTAGAGGTAATATTTCTTGCCAATCTTAGAATGCTATCATACGTAGTCGTATATAGCCTCTGAAGTGGTTGTCCAACTATCTTTGAACAAATGTTCAGTTGTTGCA
This sequence comes from Nannobrachium achirus, assembly GCF_963921795.1. NCBI lineage: Eukaryota > Metazoa > Chordata > Actinopteri > Myctophiformes > Myctophidae > Nannobrachium > Nannobrachium achirus. Next base: position 59,202,864 of record NC_137827.1, read on the forward strand.
GCAGTTGTGACTTAAGGGCTGCAGACAAGCATCCGTACCAGGTGGTACTACAGTACTGAAGAACACTCATAATGACAGACGTGAAAAACATAAGAAGAATCTGTCTACTAGCACCAAATGATCTTAAACAGTGAAGGAAGTAGATTATTTGCTTTTTTTTCTTACACACAGATTCAATCTGATCTTTCCATGACAAAAGATGGTCAATCAAACAGGCGTTCCCTTACAGCTCAACACACAAGACATGTTGGTGCTTGTGTAATGGTGAACAATTTACTTGAGTATTGTACTTAACCCAATTGCTGCCACAGTTGTGGAGCCAAACTCTAACTAATAGTCGACTCTCTTAGCCACTGTAAAAGCACTCTAGGCTTATTGTGTTTCTTAAACAGTTACCAATAAAATCATAGACATTTCCCAATTGGGATAAGACTTTTATTGATCTTGTGTGGGGATTCAGTCACCATACACAGCATTTAAGGTATGGTTGCAGCGAACGAAAAGGTACAAAATATTCAACAGTATACACAATAGTATAGACCCTCAACAAAGCTTACATTATACAGGAAAAGATTTATGATAGGAATACACACTTCAGATCCTTGCTTACCGTAATGAGCTGACTAGAAAGGTGGAATTCAGGGAGATTGCAACTTAGAGGCCCACTTCACCTCTGGGACAATCAGATCATATTTTATTGTTGTTTGGGACACGATCAACACAATCCTTATTTATTTCTTTGTGTTCAATTTGTGTTTTGAGATATTTTAGTATTTCAGCATGAATGATGATGCATTTTGCATCATATGATGCATTATGCTGCATCATATGATGCAAAATGCATCATCATTCATGTTGAAATGTGGCACTGTGGTTGCACTGATGCGAGTTGCGAGTTACCATTTATATTAGATATTGTCATGGGGAACACACACTGGACGCGGAGGCGGCGCGTCAAAACATACAACCCCATTATTTTCAATGAACTAACCCACACCAGCGCCGTCAGACACGCGCAGCCGCGGGTCTGCCGCCTTGCCTGCCGCGCCAATACGCCGCTGTTCTATTTTTCCAGCGTTGCCGCGCGTTGAACATGTTCTCCCAATGACTCCCATGGTTCTCCCCACCGGGGGAAATGGATGTGCTGTGTGGCAGCGCGCCGCATCCAGTTGGGGTTACCTCACGACACTTCACGTGCATCGATACCGTGACGCGACGCTGCGCAGCCGCCCGCGTCCAGTGTGTGCTCCCCTTAAGTGAAGAATGACTATTGCTGTCTGATTGGACATTATATTGTCCACCATATCTGGCATTACAACTCAGATAACCTCCGTAAAAAGGTTAACAAAAAAACAAAAAAACAGGTTCAATTTAGCTGGCATAAACGTTCTCGGACGTAGAACAATAGTGTGTTTCCTACAGCAACCACACTAATCAGACTATTGAACAAGCCAAGCGAGATTAAAATTCTCCACGGATCCAGGCAAGAACAGTCAAAGTCTCTGCGGTCTTGCCGATGTCGAGACGGAGGCGTCTCACCTCGCTCCACTTATCTTTAAGTCCCTCACTACGTCACCGTGCTCCCTCCACGGTGGAAACTGGCAGGGGTCGAGGTTTTCAGCTGCTGCAATAGAAGCCGCTCGAAGGCCTTTCATGATATGTCCCTGTAGCCAAGAAATGTCTTCCCTCTGCGGATTACATTATTAATGATTACAGGCCAAGGCAGGATGTCTTTCACAGTAGGGCATTAACGAAAAAGTTGACAAGTCGACTTAATTACACAAGTCGACTCCCACCAGAGAAAGTCGAAGTTGAAAAAAAAAAAAAAAAAAAAATTCTATTGTGAAAATAGCAGATCTACATGCTGTGCTCACAACGCCTTGTGATGCAAGGCGTTGTGACTCACAATTTCTGCCTCTATATATTTGACAATTTGGACAATGTTTAATTTGTCATTTTAGAGGTATTAAAAAGTCCTTAAATTGGCACTTTATAAATGTGAAGATACCCTCTATACACTTAAACTTCATGTTGGTTTGTTTACAGTTGAGTGAGAAAACAATGTTTCACATTTAGTTAATCATCTGGGGACCCCCCAAAATAATTGTGATGTGATGACGTCATCAAACGATAAAGTCGACTTCAACTCAATTTTTTACTGAGTCGAGTCGACTTGCAAAAATCACAATTCGTTAAGGCCCTACTGCGGATTACATTATTAATGATTACAGGCCAAGGCAGGATGTCTTTCACAGCACCTTCCCCCAGCCTCAGGGAAAAGTTGAAGAGGTCCCTGAACTTGGCCGCGAGTTGCTCAGAGTCGACACACACCCTGAGCACCCAGGAGTTGATGTCGTCTGTCCCCGCTGCCTTCCTGGTGTTGGTCTGGGCGAGGTGATGCCACGCTTGGTCAGTGGTGAGGAGCAGGCGAGGAGGGGCTGGTGGGCAGGGGTGTCGCACCAAATCCTGGGCCCTGGGTACAAGGAATGTTCTTCATAGGGGGAGGGGGTTTAACCCATTTAGACTGGGAACGCATTATTTTGTGCTTTAACTATTGAAAAATAGCAGACATCCAAGCTCACAGTAGGGCACCAAGTGCCGCGCTGCGAGCCTGTAGATCTGCTAGCAGATATACAAGCTCACAGCACGGCACCGAGTGCTGTGCTGCGAGCTTGTAGATCTGCTATTTTTTGTGAAAGTCTTTGAATATTTTGACCTGATTCTATAAGTGTCTTCTAAATCCTTCTATATTTCCATGTCAGTGGCGCTCAAACTTTTTCATGTGAAGGACCCACAAAATGATATGTATTCGGCCACAGACCCTATATGTAGTTCCAGGGACCCCCCCCCCCCCCCCCCCCCCCAGAAGCTAAATTTGAGTTACAAATGTTCGCTTAAAAAATGCATACATTTAAAGATTTGCACACATTTCTTAAAAAAAAAAAAAAAGCAGATCTACAGCGCGGCACAGAGTGCCACGCTGTAGCTTGCAGATCTTGCTATTTTTCAATAGCTAAAGTATAAAATAATTAAGCCCCCCCCACCTTGGGCTCTAGTAACTCAGTTCCACTTTCCCCCCTTCTTGTGACGCCCCTGCTGGTTGGTCAATGCTGGTCCCGTTGTCTCCTGCCTCCGGGGCAGCCGCTGGTCCCGTTGAACAGGTTCATGTCATACTCAGACCCTCTCCCTGCAGAGCTGGACTTGCAGGGATAATATCTTCCCTGGTGGTGTTGTTGAAGTAAATTATTATTGTTACGGGTGATCAAAAGGAATAGGCTGAAGCTGAAAGCTTGTGAATACCTATCCTTCGTATTCATGAATTAATACATTGATTAGTTATAAGAGTGTTCAGATTTATTTATTTTTTAGAAAAAAAAAGAAAAGAAGAAGAAAGAAAAGGGAAATAAAGACAAGAAACAAGAATATATATGGAGATAGCTTGATAAAGGAATACCCATTTCATAACAATAACAATTCAAGAATCAGACATATGTTATAAGAGTATATACAGTATACAAGTTTACCATCTAGAGAATGATAATGGAAAAGTAGGTACAAAGTATGTAAGAAAAAAAAAAGTAAAAATACAAATGATAATGATAATGATAATGAAAATGATAATGGCATTATACATTATTATATGATAATACATTTGTACAAACACAAGAACAGTCTGTACATTGCCAGGCCAGACATTCCACTAGAAGTGCAGTGTGACAGGTTGTCGACTGGGCCTCAATGAATGGACATGGTGAAGGAAGTCAGGGCAGCACCGAGCACGCACGCACGCACGCACGCACGCACGCACGCACGCACGCACACACACACACACACATTTGTTTAGGTTACTGTAGACAGACTAACGCACACACCTCATGCACAAACTTAGAAGTTAGCATGCATGTGCATAGACACTGGGTATAAAAGCTAGCCCAAATCTCCGCACTTTGGTCTGTTGTAGTCAGCTCTGTTGGAGCTGGGGTCTGTGGAGTGTCAGCTCCCACACTCTGTTGGAGCTTAGTTCTGTTACATCTGTCAACATTGTTTTGCAGTAGGCAGCTCTCAAGTTCACATTACCATTTCCCTGGTCATCCAAGCACAAACTGGTGCAATTGTTCAGTTATGCTAGCGCCGTTCAGTTATGTTAGCACTACTCTTCTTCTCTGGCACGGGGGGGTTTGACTCTGTAGCGGAGGTGCGTTTTAATGGCGCCTTTGGAAGGATATTGCGCCACCTGCTGCTGCTGTCCTTTGGGTGGTCGTGGCGGCTGCATGAAGACAGGGTTGATTCAAACGTGAGGCCTGTCGTCACCGGCACGGTTTCTCTTGCCTCCAAGCTGGCAGCATTAGAGGTGTTTGGTACCAGGCTGGCAGCATCAAAGGGTTTTGGCACCGGTGTTTTTTGCAAGCAGATGTTGGTGTAGATGGTGTCGGTGCCGGCTGCTTTGCAGATCCGAGTCAACATGGAGGCCAGAAAGTTTACCCCCATGGGCTCTCTGGAGTACCTGACGTCAGGAGAGAGAAGACACATGAAAACAATGACAAAGAAGATCATATTATCACGATGACATTATTGTGGTTATATTTAATATATAGTTCTTTATGGCAGTGTTTCTCAACCACTGTGCCTGTGGACCTTCGGTGTGCCCCTGAGAACGGTCAAGTGTGCCCCTTGAAACTGCTTGAAAGCCAGTATTCATCATTTTAAAAATGATTTAAACTAGTGAAAACAGCCGATCTACAAGCACACAACGCCTCGCACAGCGAGGCATTGTGTGCTTGTAGATCTGCTATTTTCACTACTGTTGTGCGACAGCCTTGTATGATGAAGCAGGGCTTTACTTTGTGAAGAAACTTACAAATTTGAAACTTGGAGATACAAGGTTTCTTCCCTACAGTGACGATATCTACACCTCCGTATTATGTTGGTGTGCCCATGGATTCTTGCGACATGAAAAGCGTGCCCATGCAGGAAAAAGGTCGAGAAACACCGCTTTATGAAACATATTGATACTGATACTTGATAGTTAGTCGAGAGGCCTTCAGCAGGCCTCAGTAGCTAGTGTTTTGGTAAAGCCTATCTTGTTATGGTACAGCTCGTCCCAGAGGCCTTGAAGCCACGCAGTATAACTATAGTGTCTGACCATTCTTCTTGGCAAAACTACCACTGACTTAAAGGAGTAGTTCACCCCCAAAATGACTTTTTTTCGATTGATTACTCACGCCGTGGAGACATGAGTTCAATAATATTTTTTGTCTTTTGTCGCATTCCTAAGACAAAAATGTGATTACAATAAATTTACCACCATTCGTTTTGGATGGGGTAAATTTACTATCATCACATTTTTGTCTCAGGAATGCGACAAAAGACAAAAAATATTATTGAACTCATGTCTTCATGGCGTGAGTAATCAATAGAAAAAAAAGTCATTTTGGGGGTGAACTACTCCTATAAGTGCTAATGTATTTCTGACCATGATAAGCTCTTTGATTATTGGTTGATCTGAATTCCTCCACAACAACTACACTGTAAACTACACTAACAAAGCAGGGCTGCAATGATTGACCATTTTATTAGTGTTTACTCTGTGTTTATATAGTTGCTGTTGGTGTTGGTGTTTTTTACGTAAATTAGCGGCCTACTTGATCATACTACAGCGACACACAAAACCTTCAAAAGTAGCAGATCGCGCCACTTTTCCAGCTTGTTGATCTGCTATTTTTCTTACTTTTGAAATTGAATCCTGCAAAGTAACAGTTTCCACCCGACAGAGACCATACAGCAGGGGTAACTTTGATGATGGCGAGGGCCACTAAATTTCCACCTTCACTCCAGAGGACCACAATGCATATTTCTATGTCCTACTTTGTCATTCTAGTATCTTATACAAAAGAAGCAACAATAGCAGATCTACAAGCTCAAAACGCATCGCGCTGCAATGCGTTTTGAGCTTGTAGATCGGCTATTTTTGCATCTTTTGAATTAGAATCCTGGATTTTTTATTTTTTGTATTGGAATCCTGAAATGTAACATTTTGATTTAATTTCAAACGCATTTAGTTTACTCATGTTAACTTCATGAACCTAAATACAAATACATTTGACCAAAAGAAATATGTAATACTACTAGTCATTAAGCTACTAATATAGACTGATGGAATTAAAGCAGGTCACGTTTGGAATTGTAACAGCTGAAATCAATAATATATTAGTATTCCGGTATTAACCTGCGGGCCGCATTAAAGGTCCATGAAACACAAAATCACTTTTTCTATAAATATATATTATATCAATGAGTCACTTGTGATGGGGGGCAATGATATGGTTCATTTTGTCCATATGCTTGTGGATTCAGAGCTTTCTGCTGTCTCTGTAGCTATTTCTGTGTTCTTCCATTGTCAGGGTAGAAAATAAATATTTCGCGCCACTCATTAAATATTTGCTCACTGTGTACCATTAGTACAGTGTGACGTGGCTTATCTAATTAATATTAATGTTTGTTTTATATAGATTTGTATCAATGGGGGGCGTGGTTTCACTGTTGATGTTAGACTCAGTGGTGGAAAGTAACACTTGTTACATGTTGGACGTATATTAATACTGCGATGTAGAAACACTCTGTTACAGGTAAACGTCCAGGATTCAAAATGTACTCGTAAAAGTAAAAAATAGCCGATCTACAAGCTCACAACGCGTCGCGAAAGCGGCGCGGCTATTTTTCGTGCATGGACGCTAGGCTAGCGCTGATAGCTATTTTCTGTATGTGTGTAGTGTAGCCTTTGTGTGTGTGTGTGTGTGTGTGTGTGTGTCGTGACAGTGTGCGCACACACACACACAACGTCCACACACGAAAAATAGCAGATCTACAAGCTCACAACGCGTCGCTTTCGAGACGTGTTGTGAGCTTGTAGGGGCTTGAGCCCCTGCCCTTTTAAGAGAGAATTGTCCACCAAAAGGCCCTTTTAGAAATGTCAGCCCCTGCCTCTCTTAACATTCTCTGCACGTCCCTGACCAACGCGGACCTGCACGACCACCAGTAAAGCGATAGAAGCGACTGTCTAGAATAAACAGCTTCAGGTTTGGGGGCTCGCGAACGTCGCCTAATACAAGTCTATTCATATGCATATAGGCTTTTTTCTTTGTTAAAACGCGCGACCCAAGAAAACGGCAACAATGGCTGTATTGGTGTGAATATAACATGTAAAAAAGAAAAAAAAGCTCCGAAGCTCCGAAGTGCGAATGCTTCGAATTTCTCTACTTATTCGAATATTCGAATTTATTCGAATCAACGGTGGATTTTAAACCGAATATTCGAATGCCATTTTTGGCAAATTTTGACAGGCCTACTGTACATGGTTCAGGGTTCCCACACATTTTTACCAATTCAATTACCAAAACGTTTCCAAAACTTTTCCAGAATATTTAACCCAATTTCCAGGACTATATAACCAGTAAGACTCCCTAATCGGGAGATAAGCGACCGTAGGTCGCTTATCGGCATTTTATGTGAGCTGCAGTGGAGGGGGTCCTCCACTGGGGGCGTCACCACTTTTGCATCCGTTCTGGAGCACGAGGAGTGGGTGGTCCCCGGGAATTCCCCGTGAGCAGCCCCGTTGGGGTGGTCATTTGGTCATTTTTGCACATTTGGTCATTTTTTACACTTGGGGGTCCCCCAGGGAGCTGGGGGTCCCTGGGGCTCGGGGGGTCCTTGGAGGTTGTAGTTTGGCAGGCAAGGAGTGTGTGTGCAAAATGTGGCATGGATCGGGTCAACGGTTGCGGAGATATGAGCAGGGAAAAAGTGTGACGTGTGACCACATTTGGTCATTTTTTACATCTGGGGGTCCCCCAGGGACCTGGGGGTCCCTGGGGCTCCGGGGGTCCTTGGAGGTTGTAGTTTGGCAGTCAAGGAGTGTGTGTGCAAAATTTGGCATGGATGGGAGCAACGGTTGTGGAGATATGAGCAGGGCAAAAGTGTGACGGACGGACTGACTCACTCACTCACTCACCCACGGACAGCCTGTGGAGGTTTTGGTAGTCAGACATGCAAACAGCCCCAAGGTGAAAAAGGTGACAACTTTTTTGGCTAAAATTCTTCGCCGCGCATAGCGCGGCGCGAAATTTTGGACCTTTTTTGGGTCGGTAGGGTGAATTTGCACAATTCTAACTGGGTAAAACAGTGACTTACTCATATACAACATGCAGCAAAATTGGACTTGTTGCCTACCGATTGTTCTATCTAGATATAATGAAGAAAATTATAAATATAATATAGCCTACAGATATAGTTATAGGAATAACCTATAATATTTAGGGACTTGTCTTTAATAGACAGGCATAGACAGAGACACAATGCACGCGGTGAGCTTGTAGATCGGCTATTTTCTATCTTACTTCTTAAATAGGCCAGTGTTTTCTAAGATAATTTCTTTGATTTTTATTTTATTTATTCATGAAATTAGAAGGAAAAAATAACTTTTCTTTATTTTAAATCATTAAATGTTATTCTTTTTTGGGGGAGAATGTTTTTTGAATGTTTTTAAATGATACAAAACTAAATGTAGGAAACCAAACATTAAGGGACCCATAAACATTTTTAGCGACCCATAAATGGGTCCCAACCCAGTGCTTGGGAAACAGTGTTGTTGTAAAACCACAGATGATTGTTGTATTCTCCGCTTTGAGAACTGTATGTGACTCTGCCTCATTTTTCTCTCACCCTCTCTCTGCCTCATCTTAAAATAAATGCGAGAAATCTCTGTTCTGTCTAATAAGAGGCAGATGGAACGGCATGATAGCGTTGATTTAGCGTTAGCTCTGCTCTGGTCCATAGCGCGCTAGACAGTGGAGTTCTCCACTAACGGTCTAACGCTATGGACCAGAGCAACCTTCCTTGGACCAGAGCTAATAGCGTTAGCATGTAGCAAAACTATCGCATCACCGTTTAGGAAAATCAACAAACGTAGGCTATAGTCGATTATGTCACGTCACCGCATCGATGCAGAATAGCGACCGCATCGCGATACAAACAAATTAAAAAGTCCAATCCACAACTACACCACACTATCAATATCAACGACAACCTATTACTATGTCCTCCGTTTGAGCTCTCCGCTCAGCTGCTCTCAGTGCTCTGGACAGAGTCAACTCAGTCAAGCATGGGTGTTGACGTCACAGGCAAGAGAAAGCGAGCGCTTGATTTGTTCAAAAATAAAACGACCATATCCCCCACCCACCTTACTGCACTGACAAAACGGACGGAGCCAAGAAGAGAAAAAAAGCGCTCCTCTTCTCACTGCTTCTCACTGCTGCTCAACGCAGCCTAGATGACATGACACCCCCCCACCCCCCCAAAATATTTTTACATCGAATCTGAACGAATCACACAAATGATCAATTTGGATTCAAAACGGCGATTTTCGCCGAAAAGCTACACGTTTGCATGCCTGGGTAGTAAATGCGACCTACGGTCGCAACAATAATTCAGCCCAATAACAGGTCGCTTACTCCTATGCGCCCAGGTAGCTCAGTCGGTAGAGCTCTCACCTTTGTACCTCAAGGTCATGGGTTCGATTCCGGGCACCGCCAACTCAGCGTATGAGTAGCACGGCTTGGAAAGTTGTGCGGCAAGTACTGGGAGCTGATGGTAGGTGTGGCGCACCACCTCAGCAGTCCATCTCCCAGGGGTCTAGCGCATTGTAACGGGGACAGACTCCCGCGTGTTACCGGCTGATACCGACAATAAGCCACTCCCGACCTACTTGACTTACTCCTATGTGCAATGCCCAAAGACAGGTAGTGTATTGCCAGTGGTTCTCAACCTTTTCAGGCTGTGACCCCCAAAATAATCTAGTTTTAACTGGGGATCCGGCACCCTGACGAGCACTAAGAGTAGAGGAATTTTGTATGGGGCTTTTAAGCCGTGACATCATTTTGTAGTCAGACCTCCAAGCAGATTTATTGTCAATATGTGTCCCTCGCTATTTCAACTGATCTGAGACAAAAAATAACGACTAAAGTATAATTCTACAACTTTCCTGTCAACAAGAAAGAGAAGACAAATTAGTAAATAGTAAAAATGATTCATGGGCGCTGGTGCCATTTGGCCCCAAAAGTTCTCCTCTGCCTACAAAATGATGTCAGCCCCATAACACGGTTCTATTGTGAAAATAGCTGATCTAGCATGTAGATCGGCTATTTTCACAATTCTAATATTTGACAATTTGGCCCATGTTTAATTTGTCATTTCAGAGGTATTAACAAAATCAATAACCAAAGACAATGCATAGCTATTTTTTTTCCAGGACCTTTGATCAATTCCAAAACTTTTCCAGTACTGGAAAAGTTTTATATTTCCATGAATTTCATGACCGTGGGAACCCTGATGGTTGACTCACCACAGGTGTCTGGTGATGTTTGCTGCTCGTAGCGGATGCAGATAGAAGGCGGGCGGGTCGTCAGGCAGCAGCGAGAGGTATTTCTCCAGCGAGGCGACGGGACACAGCGGGTTCCCGGGCTGCTCGCACATGAACCCCCGCAGACGACGCCGGTCCCTTTCCCCGGCGTCCCTGGGGGCTTTGGGGCATTCGTCGAGAGCCAGCGCCACGTACTTCCGGCCGCCGTTGGTGGCGTCCCGGTGGACGGAGAACGCCTGGGCCTTCAGGTAGGGGAGGGCGAAATGGAAAAAATAGGATATCACAATGTTTTCCCCGAGCTGTATCACGATACACGATCTTATCGCGATTCTTTTGCATGTTGATTTTTTAGGGTTATTTTTCAAGTTACTTGAACAGTACAACCACCTACAGTACAGTACAAGGTAGGCTATTCACCAAATATTCGAATATTCGATTATCAAATTCACTATTCGACGCTGTTCACCGAAGTCGAATATTTGCTGCTTTTTCTTTTTTTTTTTTTTTTTATATGTAGTTTATAAAGCTTGGCTAGATAGTAAGTCATAAGAATGAGTTGTCAATGGTCCTCAAACCTTTTTAGGCTGTGACCTCACAAAAAACATATTTTAACTGGGGACCCCCACCCTGACAAGCACTTGGAATCGTAGGTATTTAATGTGACTCGGTTCTGCAGATAAATATTGTGAAAATAGCAGATCTACATGCTCACAACTATGTAGATCGGCTATTTTCACAATGTTCGCCTCTTGCTTACTTAATATTTGACAGTTTGGACAGTCCTGTCGAATATTCGACTATTCGAATACTTTGAGGTTGAATAATTTGAATACAAAAAATCACTATTCTTGAATGCCCTAGTACAAGCTAAGAAAAACTAAAAGAAAAAGGAGTATGAGTATGTCAATGTTAGCCTGGCGGGGCCCAACGTCATACTGCGTTCACTCACTCATTCCTTCCCCAGTATAACGTCTGGCCGTCGGCCTAACAGCCAGTCGGAAGAACGGCAAACAAACACGTCTTTTCGACTGATGAACTCCGCTAGCGCATACTCCTGTTCCTTTTTACTTGTTGTAATTGATTCCAACTCTGAAATAACTGCACTTATTGCTTGTTTTATCGTTTCAGCGTTAACAGTTACAATTGTTGCATCGAGGGCACAATCATTTTACGTCACCATCTACACAGGGACCAATCAGGGGAAGCTTTTCACTTGTTGTCAGGAAGACTATGTTTGTTGTTGTGCAGACAGCAGTCACTGATTAGCCCCGATCAGAAAATAATCAGGATACTCGCTGCCTATACCCGGAAGGCCAGACGTTATACTGGGGAAGGAATGAGTGAGTGAACGCAGTATGACGTCGGGCCCCGCCAGGCTACCTCAATGTGGGGTACAGGGACTCTCTGGGTTCCTTTGGGAGGTCTAAATTGATCCTTACAAGTATGTAACTCTGACAGTATACAAATGAAACCAAGAGTTTCATTTCAGAGTTTGACAACCACTGATTTTGACCAAAATGCAGGATTTTTTCACAAGGCTCCCTCATAGTATCACGATATATACGACATCTCTGAAAATACATATCATGGAGACATTGTATCGTCTCCATGAAGAAAAATGTTTGTCGACTGCGCTTTTTCACTGACGAAAACTAAATAAAAACTAAATAAAAAAATACGCTGTGATGACTAAAACTAAGACTAAATATATTGACAATTTCGTCAACAAAATAAAAACTAGACTAAAACGTTAGGGAGGGACTAGTGCTGAAGAGTCATTTTATGTTTGGTTGCTCTCAGGTCTTGCGTGCTGAAAATAGCAGATCTACAAGCTCACAACGCGTCGCACCTTGTAGATCTGCTATTTTCAGCTCGCAAACAAGTGTAAAAACGGTCATTACGATGCCTTCAAGGCCTGCCAAAATACATTTTAGTTGACTAAATCAACTGTAGATTTAGTCACCTAAAATCTTATGTTATTTAGTCGACTAAAATTAGACTAAAACTAAAACTTTTCAGGTGACTAAATTATGACTAAAACTAAATGACATTTTATTCAAAAGACTATGACTAAAACTAAATCAAAATGTGCTGTCAAAAACAACACTGCATATCGCCCACCCCTACCTTCAGGTGCCGGTTGCCCTCGCTGGCCAGGCGCCCCATGTGCAGCTGCACGTCGAACCACACCTTGTTGACCAGGCCCTCGGGCGTGTTGGGGTCCAGCGCTCGCGAGCGCACGATCTTCTCCAAGTCCGCCTCCGTCAGCCCCCGGTGCTGGAGCTCGTTGTTGTTGCTGTGGAGTCCTTCTCGGCGGAGCCTCTTCAACACCGCCACGTAGACGGCGTTGCTGCTGCTGAACTCGGGGTCTTTCAGCAGGCACATGGCGCGGCTGACGGGCGGGTCGTTGAGGTGGCGGTTGAGGCCGGCGCGCAGCCCCGCGTAGCTGCTGAGGCCGTACGGCTTCCCCTTGCCGTTCCTCACGCTGGCGTAGAAGCGACGCAGTGTCTGGTTCAGCTCCACCTAAGGGCGTTCACGCATAGGGATTTTTAGTATTCGAATTATTCGGACCTCAAAGTATTCGAATAGTCGAATATTCTACAGGACTGGCCAAACTGTCAAATATTAACACAGCGGGTGCCCACGAGGTGTCTACACGCCAATCTCTTTGATGTCCTAGGAGGCCCACGACGCGTTGACGTGTTTACTGTATATACAGTATTAACTTTAAATCTCACCGTTACGTTGGGGCTGCGCCTGGAGGTAGCCCATTAGCCGCTAGTCGCTTCGAGTCGACGCTGAGAGCATCGCGCGGCCGTTTTTCTCCGTATACTCCAATGCATTTCCCCATCTTTAACGCCCTTTATCTCTGATGTTTGTTTTATGGCTAAAACTGTGGCCGCGTGCGGCAAAATGTCCAAATTTTGATCGGCAATGAACAGCTATGATCAACACTGGCCCATACAGTAAGTTACACAATAACATCCTGTCTGCGCTCATGTGACCAAGTGACGTCATGACGCATGCATTGACGCAACAGGGCCTTGTATTCTTCTATGGATGTCAATAGAGTGGCTTTGGGCACTTAGCTGGGGCTCTGGCGCCACCTTTTGGGCAGCCGATGTGTTAAGTAAGCAAGAGGCGAACATTGTGAAAATAGCCGATCTACATTTTGTGAGCATGTAGATCTGCTATTTTCACAATATTTATCTGCGGAACCGAGTCACATTAAATTCAATTCCATGTGCTTGTCAGGGTGGGGGTCCCCAGTTCAAATATGTTTATTTTGGGGGTCACAGCCTAAAAAGGTTTGAGAACCCCTGGTATAGAGCATTAACAAATTCATCCACCAGGGGCATTCAACTCATTCTTATGACGTCCTATCTCGCCAAGCTTTATAACTATATATTCTTTAAAGAGAAAACAATAAATAAATAAAGCGAACTATTCAACTTCGGTGAACAACGTTGAATAGTGACTTTGATATTCGAATATTCTAATATTTGGTGAATGCCCTATCTCAGAGTCACCTCAAAGAAAGGGTCAAACTCGTTCTTCTGCTATACCACACAAATGTGGAACGCCTTACCGAAGGTCTTAAACGAGTGTGGATCACTAGCATCCTTTAAAATCGCCCTGAAAAACCACTTACAGGCAGCAGCCGTTCACAACTGGTAGAAACAAACCTAGCCCAGCCCTACCCTCCCCCTGGCCCTTCTTTGTATTTACCTACTGTATGTTTTAATTTTTTATTACCCCACTTTGTATTTACCTACTGTATGGTTTATTTTACTTTTTCTTTAATTGTTTTTTAAAATGTTTTCCCTTTTTTTCCTGACCATATCTACTGCATAGTACTGTGTTCTATCCGTCTGTCTTTCAATGTTATATGAGATACTTCAATGGTTTCCTATGGAAATAAGCTTAGTCTTTTCTAGGATCTCCTTTTAGTAGACCTTGTACCAGTGAACTGTACCGTCATGAAACTGTACTTTTTCCTATGCAAACTTCTAATAAAGCAGGGTACCCCAATTAGTTTTCCCCAAGGGCCGAATTATGTCTAGGGTACCAAGCCGAGGGCCGCAACATTGCAGGGGGCGACTGTGGCGTTCCCGCTACTCCAGCGACAGTTCAGATATCGTCGTTGTCGGGTGAAAATCTTGTACGTCCAAAACCGTTCGTTTTGCATTTACGGTATCATTTTAAAAATTATTTAAACTAGTGAAAACAGCTGATCTACAAGCACACAACGCCTCGCGAGACTTTTGTGCGACGGCCTTGTATCAAGAAGCAGGGCTTTACTTTGCGAAAGAACGTACAAATTTGGAGATACGAGGTTTCCACCCGACAATGATGATATACTAGTGTTGCTGCTGCTCTTATACCACCATTATTACTGGGGTTGGTGGGGGCCAGACAGTAGCCCCCCCGCGGTCCGCTAATGGCCCGCGAGCCGCCTATTGGGGAACCCTGTAATAAAGTCACTTCAATCAATCAAAAACTCCACCTTGGTGACTGTGGTGAAGTCGACGGCCAGCTCCTTCTCGGAGCACCAGGTCTGGAAGCAGCGCACCGACCAGCGGGTCTGTTTGCAGGTGCTGAACGTGTGGCGTCTCGAGCGCTCCAGCTCCTCCAGGTCGTCCTCGTTGATTTCGGCGTGTCTTCGTTGTTTTTGTCCTTCCTCTTCTTCCTCCCCCTCCTCCTCGCGGTCGCTTTCTGTGAAACGTGCCATTTCAACTCAGCAAGAACTATTGCAGAATGTCATCTAAACCTACGTTTTTGGTCTAAATCAGTAGTTCTCACACTTTAAAATGGTCAAGGTCTTAACTCTGACAGTATACAAATGCAGGGGTTAAAGTGCTCAGTCCTGGGGACTGATTTCAGTCTAGACCGAAAATAGCCGATCTACAAGCTGACAACGCCTCACAGCGCGAGGCGTTGTGAGCTTGTAAATCTGCTATTTTTGGCTAAAGTTCTCAGAATATGGACACTAGGGTTCAAGGGGTTATAAAAAAGGCGAAAACATTTTTTATCTCTCAAAGATTTGAAGGACCCCCTGTAGTAACTTTGAGGACCCCCTAGGGGTCCCGGACCCCCTGTTGAAGACCCCTGGTCTAGAGGATTCCATAGGGGCTATTTCTGAGATCAGTGCAGATCTGCAAAAAAAAATAAAAAAAATAAGGGGAAGGTGTAGCGATGTCTGCCGCGTGAATGACAACGTTGTCAAAATGCTAGTAAAGTGATCTTCAAAATAAAAAGCAGTTATAATTTCAAGATATGAGTATTTGAATTGGCCAGACTAGCAACAGAATACAACAGAACAACAGAAGATACTTCTATAAAATGAAGCATGGATTGGCACACACACATTCAGTGAAGGCAGTTCAGAACACCCCAAATGTTCAGAAACACCCCAAATATATAGTTTCAAAAATCACATATTGAGACATGGTCTGAAAATACATTTCAGTCTTGGGATTCTTTTTTTTTTTTGCTTTAACCCCTGCAAATTAAACTGAAAATTTTGGTCAAAGGGTCAAATTTAAACCTCCCAAAAGGAACCCAGAGAGTCCCTGGACCCCACTTTGATGGCCATTGGTCTACTCTAAATGAAAAGAAAAAAAGCAAAATCAGTACCCAGGACTGGAAGTATGCGTTTTACAAAGCCCATGATACCACACACGTCAAGTGGAAGCGCGAGGAGTCTCCACCGTAACACGATACAAGGTGCAATAAAGTGTTTTTTGTTCCACCTGTGCTTGTACGTCTCTGTATCCCACAACGAGTGCAGGCACTTCTGCAGCAGCTGAAAGCCGGCATTACACTCGGAAAAGGAAACAAAGAAGTACAGTGAGGCACAGGCGGGTTTAAAACACTTCTTTACTGAACAATACGGAACATTTCAGAACACAAGCGGCCCGATTTTGGTCTTTAGGTAAAGCAAAGCCCTACTTCATCATACAAGACCGTCGCACAAAACTAGTGAAAACGCCGCGATGCGAGGCGTTGTGTAGATCTGCTGTTTTCACTAGTTTCGTACGTTTTATAGATGATAAATACAAAATGAACGGTTTTGGACATACAAGGTTTCCACCCGACAACGACGACATGCTATAAACATAAGGGGCTGGGAGTGAAAATTATAATGTAGGGGTGCCTCGGATTAAAAAAAATCTATTTATGGGGTGCTCTGAGACAAAAAAGTTTGGGAACCCCTGATGTAGGGAGAAGAACAGTTAAGCTTAAGCACAGAGCGTGCAGTGGATATTGGTGGTGGTCTACCGCACTGGTTCTCAACCTGTGGGTCGGGACCCCCAGGGGCGGTCCCCAAATTATTTTGGGGGGGTCCCCAGATGATCAACTTAATGTGCAACATTGTTTCCTCACTCAACAGTAAACAAACCAACATAAGGCTAAAGTGTATAGAGGGTATCTGCACATTTCTGAATTGACAATTTAAGGACCTTTTCTCTAAAATGACAAATTAAACATTGCCAAAAAAACGAATTTTCAAATATTAGAGGCAGAAATTGTGAAAATAGCCGATCTACATCGTCACAACGACTCGCGTTATAGAACCATATTATACAAAATGTAATGCCTCAACTCTTAGTGCTCATCAGGGTGGGGGGTCCCCAGTTAAAATATGATTATTTGGGGGGGTCGCAGCCTGAGATGTTTGAGAACGACTGGTCTACCAAGACTAACAACAGAGATACAGTAAAAAAAAAAAAGGGGGGGGGGGGGGGGGGGGGAACTATTAATCCAAGGCTATCAGACGGTGCAAGAGAACTTGGTGTGTGTCAGATACCTGAAGAGCTGTTATTGGAGACTTCATATTTCTGGGCATATTGTGCTGCTGGAGAAAGTGGAGCCAGGTCTTCATGAGGATGGTCTGTAGCGCCATCTATGGCCTCGGAGGAAGCTGCAACACACATTCAGTGAAAAGAGCAGAGAGTGAGCCTTCATGTACAGGGTGGTCTGAGCCTTCATGTACAGGGTGGGCTGAGCCTTCATGTACAGGGTGGTCTGAGCCTTCATGTACAGGGTGGTCTGAGCCTTCATGTACAGGGTGGTCGCAGTCCAATATAAAGATCTGTTGATTTTATGTCTATGTCATGTTATTGTCATTATCATTATTATTATCACCATCATCATCTAGATTTGGACAGGTGTAATTGTAAACCTTTTCAAAAAAATTTTAACTCCCCTACTGCTTTGGACGTTCCTGTTCGCCCCAATTCTCAAGAGACCTCCGCGCCAATACGGCGCTCGTTCGCGTTCGTTCGTTTACCTTGTTGAAGCTGATGAGGGGTCGCGCCGCCGTGTACTGTAAACACATTTTCCGCGGTGATGGTGTAAAAAATCCATTATGCGTTAACATCAACGGAGACCAATTCACTTCCTTGTTGATTTCCTCTGGCTGTGAGCCTCTGTGGCCCGTGACTGCACTGAATGTACGGCAACACATAACAGGCAAATTCACATTCATTCTCGCATGACGCCGCCCTCTGCTGCCTGGCAGACCATAGTGCACTATTGCACAATCAAAAAAAAATAATAATAATAAATAAATAAATGTCTGTCTATCTACTATAACGTCGCAAAGGTAAGCCGCTTTTTGATGGCACCAGACCCAATAAATAAATAAATAATCTGGCAGTAGGAGAGTTAATAATAAAATAATAGAAAGAAACTCTTGACCGGAGTTTTATTACAGCATTTAACCACTTGGTTATCACACCTGACTCAGGAATATAATGACAGTGCAACCAACCATTCAGCTTCCCTTTTCTTCTCCTAGAGTTTAACAATTATCAAAAATGTATTAAAATTAATTATCAAAAAAGCAGTTTTTTCAAGCAGTTTTCAGGTTGCCTCATTGGATAAGGGTCCAATTGGCCGTTTTTCTTGTTTTGCCCCAAAATATAAACATATGAAGAATATTGAGTCGCTTATAGCAGGGGTGCCGCGAGATCATTTGATAATATTTGGAATTCATTTGGACACTTGAAAAAATATTTAGTATAATTTTAAACTTGAAGTACACAGTTATTTGCAGTCAGTTCTAACCAAAATGGTTATAATCTCAATGTTTTCCTCGCAACATAATCACTAAAATATCGTCACTGTCGGGCAGAAACCTTGTATTTCCAAGTTTCAAATGTGTACGTCTTTTGGTAAAGCAAAGCCCTGCTTCATCATACAAGACTGTCACACAAAACTAGTGTTTCACACATCGCGGGGCGTTGTGTGCTTGTAGATCGGCTGTTTTCACTAGTTTAGTACAGTACATGTACATTTTATAGATGATAAATTACAAAACGAACGGTTTTGGACATACAAGGTTTCCACCCGACAACGACGATATGCCATAAATATAAGGTGCTAAGAGTGAAAATTATAATGTAGGGGTGCCTCGGATTAAAAAAAATATTCATGGGGTGCCCTGAGACAAGAAAGTTTGGGAACCCCTGGCTTATAGCAACCGACACTGACGACAGTCCGAACAGACACGGGACAAACAGACTAAGCCAGATGTAGGAGCGGTTAGAACTAGGCCTGTCATAAGTATTACATAATTGTTTAACCCATTTAGGCCTAGAATTATTGAATGCTTTAACCAGTGAAAAAAGCAGATCTACAAGCTCACAGTGAGCTTGTAGATCTGCTATTTTTGAAAAAGTCGTGAAAATGTGTGCAAATCTTTGAATATATGTATTTTCAAAGCAAACGTTTGTAACTCAAATTTTGCTTCTGGGGGGGTCCCTGGAACTAGATATGTTGAGATGGGGGTCCGTAGGCCAAATACATATCATTTTGGGGGTCCTTCACATGAAAAATTATGAGAACCACTGACATATTAGTCTCTCGAGAACAGACTAACTGAGCTCCAGTGAAGTAAAAAGGACCTTTTCTTTGACGATGGCTGGCCAGATTGCTGACATAGAAACATTGGGTTTTTCCAAAAATCTTAGAAGGATTCAAAAGACACTTATAGAATCGGGTCAAAATTCAAATTTTCATGATTTTTCAAAAATAGCAGATCTACAAGCTCGCAGCGCGGCACTCGGTGCCGCGCTATATCTGCTATTTTTGTTATATTTAAAGCATAAAATATTGCGTCATATTGTGTTCAGGCCTAAATGGGTTAATAGCAATTATTTGACATAATCGCAATTATTTGTGTCATAATTGTCATAATCGTTTCCATGTTGAAAAATGTTCATATATTTTCAAAAATAGCGGAAATAGCAGATCTACAAGCTCACAACACGTCATGAGCTTGTAGATCGGCCGGCTATTTCCAGTATCAATGTTATTTTTTAAGATTAAAGCTGTCATATGTCAGCCATTTCTTTGTATATTTAGGTTATGTGTCATATCTGCCATTAGCTCCTTTCGGAACCTCTCCCTCCGCTATGCAGCTCCGAGATGAGGTTCGTCACTCTTGTGAACCACAATCGGTCCGTTGGGGGGGAGCTCCGCCGTTCGCGAACACTTCTTACCTTTTGTGAACATTCTATCCAAAAAGTGAAGGTCCTATACCGGTCTCAAACGTGGAAGAAATAAAGAGTTTATATCGCTCATTTTGTCAGCCGGTTCTGTGTCTTCCCCACTCTTATTCGTTGTGTATATACCACATGACCAGGGGAGGTAGTAATGTGCCCTATGCGGCCGCAACTTCCGGAATGTCTAAAAAAAACATGGGACCGGATGACAAAATGAGCGTTATAAACTCTTTATTTCAACACGCTGCTTTGATTTTCTTCCACGCTTGGGAAGTAAACAGATGAGAGACCGGTATAGGACATATACCTTTTGGATAGAATGTTCACAGAAGGTAAGAAGTGTTCGCGAACTGCAGAGCTTCCCCCCAACGGACCGATTGTGGTTGAGGAGTGAGGAACCTCATCTAGGAGCTGCATAGCAGAGGGAGAGGTTCTGAAAGGAGCTAACTTGCCATGTGCAACTTAAAAGCCTACAAGCCAAACAGAAATGTAATTGTCAACGGCAAAAACACAATTAACCCATTTAGGCCTAGGATTATTGACTGCTTTAACTATTGAAGAATAGCAGATATACAAGCTCTGTGCCACGCTGCGAGCTTGTAGATCTGCAAATTTTGAAAAAGTCGTGAAAATGTGTGCAAATCTTTGAATGTATTTTCAAAGCAAACGTTTGTAACAAATTTTGCTTCTGGGGGGTCCTTGGACCAACATATTTTGAGATGGGGGTCTGTGGCTGTTTGGGAACCACTGACATAGTAGTCTCTCAAGAACAGACTAACTGAGCTCCAGTTAAGTGAAAAGGACCTTTTCTTTGACGATGGCTGACATAGACACGTGTTTGTTTTTTTAAACCTTAGAAGGATTCAAAAGACACTTATAGAATCGGGTCAAAATTCAGCCAAAATTAAAATTTTCACTATGTTTTCAAAAAAGAGCAGATCCACAAGCTCGCAGCGTGGCACTCGGTTCCGCGCTGTGAGCTTGAATATCTGCTATTTTTCAATAGTTAAAACATAAAATAATAATACACAATACTGTGTACCCGTTCTGAATTAGCCTGACACTTCAGTCCGCACATCACCCCCCCCTGCTGGTGGGTGGTTTGTAGTGTGGACTGAAGCTGCACACATTTTAATCTATTTCGAAGGCGCCCGAAGAGCGGGCGCATTGAATGGGCCAATCAGGGTTGTATGCTTGGGGCACGTGTGTGGCTGCTCCGGTCCCAGCCCCCTCCAAACAGAGCTCTTGAGCTCACGTAAGACTCACTCGTGGACTCTGATTGGTGTCCTCTACCCACGTGAGAGTCTAGTGGACTCTGATTGGTCCGTGAAAACTGTCATGGCGGAGTCAGACTTGACTCGTATTATTTTAATAAACTATGAAATAGTGCCGTTTCTTCACGTTTTAATACCATTTTGCACTAACGTAAACATGCAGACATATAATATGTTATGAGAAATAACGTATTTTTGCAATGTCACGCCACGTCGCCGTCGCGCGTGTGTGTGTGTGTATGTGTGTGTGTGTGTGTGACGTCAATAGGCTTTAGCCCCCCCCCGCCGAAATGGATTGTCTGCCCGGAATGTCAGACTCTCTCCCCCCACGTAGTGTGGTGTTGAGATGTCGGACGCTAGCAGTCAGGCAAGTTCTGAATGGGTTAAATCGTTAATCGCAATTGTTTGAGTGATAATTCATCGTCACGTAAAATGCCATAATCGACAGCCCTAGTTAGAAACCGCTCACAAAGTGCTTGTTACCATAAGGATGTGTACTCACCAGAAGGCGGAAAATAGCAGCCGTAGTCCATTGTATTTCCTTCACAGTGTTCAGGATCCTCTTCCTCCTCCTTTACCACGACTTGTTAGGAAGAGAGACACACTCCATCAATTACAATTTATAAGTTAGGAATTTAGCAGACGCTCTTAATCCAGAGTGATTTACAATAAGCAAGGTGATACATCAATACATCAAATGCATGGAAATAGTCATCTATTTCTATGCATTAGGATTAGGGCATTCACCAAATATTCGAATATCAAAGTCACTATTCAACGTTGTTCACCGAAGTCGAATATTCGCTTTTCTTTTCTTTTCTTTTTTATTGTTTTCTCTTTAAAAAATCTATAGTTTATAAAGCTTGGCAAGATAGGAAGTCATAAGAATGAGTTGTTAATGCCCCTGGTGGATGAATTTGTTAATGCTCTATACCAGGGGTTCTCAAACCTTTTTAGGCCGTGACCCCCAAAATAAACATATTTGAACTGGGGACCCCCACCCTGACAAGCACTTGGAATTGTAGGTATTACATTTTATGTAACTTGTTACCGCAGATAAATATTGTGAAAGTAGCAGATCTACATGCTCGCAACGCCTCGCAACGGCTATTTTCACAATGTTTGCCTCTTGCTTACCTGTACTTAATATTTGACAGTTTGGCCAGTCCTGTCGAATATTTGACTATTCGAATACTTTGAGGTTGAATAATTCTAATACCAAAAATCACTATGCGTGAATGCCCTACTTTGTACTGTAGGCCGGAAACATAGACTGTAAAAAAAATATGGACGAAGCGAAGCCATTGCTTTCTATGCTGCGAAAATGATGTTTTTTTTGTCCCTTGTATGGGTGTTGCCATCATTGTTTGAAAGGTACCCCAGGAATCATAAGGAATGCTATTGGCTGCCAACGGTCACGTGGAACCGCAGGGATACATGGAAGAATGTGGTCGGAGCCTCCCGAAATAAAGCACACGAAGAAGAACACAGCCGGCTGGTATCAGCTCCCCCCGCAAATGTATCATCAAGTTTAACATAAATGGGACCATATTTGCTCAAAACGCATATCATGGTGATTGAAAGGGAGTTTTTCACTAGCGACAGGAACCATAAAGTATTTATGACAATGTTTATTATGGTTAGAAAATCAAAGGGGAAAACAGACAAATTCTTTTTGGTACCTCGCGGGGGGAAAACAGCGCAACTAGCGGCCAAACATAGGATTCGTTTTAAATCGGCGGAACTCTGCCCCTGGCCGGAAACAGACGGCACCGAAAACTCGCTCTGCTGACGAAAGAAAGAAAGACAGACATTGGGGCTTTGAGTCCTTACTGAAGTCTGGGTGGTCTTCAGGTTCCTCCTCCTTAACAGGGTCTGGAGTCTGGGCCTGGGGGGACTCCACACACTGCTCTGGAATGAAGGAATAAAAAGGATGAATTGACATGAGAAACTCAACGATAACAGGACAATATGGGAGGAGTAACTTGGCTAATGACTTAGAATCACAGGTTTACAGGTATAGAAAAGTGTTTGAAAAAAGAATGTGCAAGCTCCATTTGTTTTCATTAAGAACAAGTAGGTCGGGAGTGGCTTATTGTCGGTATCAGCTGGTAACACGCGGGAGTCTGTCCCCGTTACAATGCGCTAGACCCCTGGGAGATGGCCTGCTGAGGTGGAGCGCCACACCTACCATCAGCTCCCAGTACTTGCCGCACGACTTGCCAAGCCGTGCTACTCATACGCTGAGTTGGCGGTGCCCGGAATCGAACCCATGACCTTGCGATACAAAGGCGAGAGCTCTACCGACTGAGCTACCCAGGCACATTAAGAGATAGGAAAGTAAAGAGGGGGATAGGGAGAGCAAGGAGAAAAGAAAGAATACAGAGAAAGATTTCTACATATATATACATGTACATGAGGTAGACATAAGGTGGATAAGTTTGGACACAAAGGTACTTATTGATTGATGACCAGTAAGACTCCCTAATCGGGAGATAAGCGACCGTTAGGTCGCATTAACAAACTTTAGAAGGCAATGGTAGCCAATCAGGAGGGAATATGGGAAATGGGACAGATTCATGTTGATGACATGACTTTAGAGATACTGTGTACCACTGTGCGTGATTTTAGGGCAAAATCTGTAGGAGCAGTGTCGGCCTCATGGTGGGGCTAGAAGAGGGCCGTGTGAGAGATGAGGGGTGGAGGTTGTGGTTTGGCAGCCAAGGAGTGTGTGTGTGTGTGTGCAAAGTTGAGCATGGATAGGGGCAACGGTGGCGGAGATATGAGTAGGGCAAAAGTGTGACGTGACGTGTGACAGACAGACAGCCGGTGGAGGTTTTGATAGTAACTGCGACCTGACGGTCGCAACCAACTTGGTCCCACCCTAATTTACAGTACACAAGTAAATGTTGCATTTATATAGCAACTTTATCCAAAGCTCTTTACAATGTGCGTTACAGTCGCACAAATCCACTCACCGACGGCAGAGGAAACCATGCAAGGCACTCAGTGCGAGCATTTAGGGGTTACGTGTCTTGCTCATCGGTGGACATTAGGGCATTCACCAAATATTCAAATATTCGAATATCAAAGTCACTATTCGACGTCGTTCACCGAAGTTGAATATTTGCTTCTTTTTTTTTTATTGTTTTCTCTTTAAAAAATCTATATTTTAAAAAGCGTGGCTAGATAGGAAGTCATAAGAATGAGTAGTAATGCTCCTGGTGGATGAATTTGTTAATGCTCTATACCAGGGATTCTCAAACCTTTTTAGGCAGTGACCCCCAAAATAAACATATTTGAACTGGGGACCCCCACCCTGACAAGCACTTGGAATTGTAGGTATTACATTTAATGTGAATCGGTTCCACAGATAAATATTGTGAAAATAGCAGATCTACATGCTCACAACGCCTCGAGGCGTTGTGAGCATGTAGATCGGCTATTTTTACAATGTTCGCCTCTTGCTTACTTAATATTTGACAGTTTGGCCAGTCCTGTCGAATATTCGACAATTCGAATACTTTGAGGTCGAATAATTCGAATACTAAAAATCACTATTCGTGAATGCCCTAGTGGACATGTATTTACATTTGTTCTAAGCTTTCCTGGATCGTCAGGGCTCACTTGAAATCTTGAAAGTGTTCGTGGCCCATCCATCTGACCACTTGACATAACACGGCAGCCGATAGGCTGCATCGTCAGAGCATGTTCATTTGAATTGATTAATCAATCGATTGTGTTCCGCTGTGGTCAAGGTTTTAAAGAAAATGATACCGTGACATTTCTCCCCCGCATAAAGAGAAAGAGAGAGATACCTGAAAAGCTGTTGATGGAGACAGATGTCAGAGCAGGTGGAGAAAGTGGAGCCAGGTCTTCATGATGAGGATGGTCTGTAGCTGAAGCTGCAACACATTCAGTGAAAAGAGCAGACTGGTGAGTCATCAGAAAATGGATTGAGAGAGTGAGAGAGACTGGAGGGACTTCACGCCAGAGTTCTCAACGGGCCTGAAAATTAAGGCCTGGCCCTAACTGGGACTAGTTAGCATACATTTTAGGCCCAACCCGGACTGAAAACGTCGGGTCGGGTCAGGTATGGTCAGGTTTGGAAAGAATTTAGTAATAAAATAATAATTAAAAAAAAAAATTTTTTCATTGAGAATGAGGCCCTACCCGGCCCGACTAATTAAGCCCCTTTTCGACTGCAGCTTTAGCACCACACCACACCACACTACACCACACCACACCGCACCACATAAAAAAAAATCTACATTTTCCATTACACAAAAGTATCCCTATTGGTAAGAAACAAATCGACCCTTTTAACTGTGATTATAATACAATATAAACTTCTATTACAACTATCCTAAATTATAATACACTATAATATGATTATAATACACTATAAAGTATTAATGTATTACTATGATAATTATAATACACTATAATAGATTATAATAGTGGTTATAATACAATCGAATCTATTATCATGTATTACTGCTATATCCTGGTGGTCTAAATAAAAAGTCAGTGAGTGATCAGTCATTATGAAGTGTTAGGCCCTGCTTGGCCTAGCTCAGACCTACTCTAGATTGGATACTTTTTAGTACCACGTTTAGTAACACTTTCACACCACTCTACCCAGGTCCTTGTAGTGGAAAACCTGGCACAAGTGGGCGGTGTGGTGTGGAGTGGTGTGGTGTTGGGCCTGTGGAAAAAGGGCTTAATTAGCAGCATACATTTTAGGCCCTACCCTACCCTAAATGTTGGGTCCGGTTTGGGTATGGTCAGGTTCGGGCAGAATTTGAGAACTCTACTTCTTGCATTGGGGCGACGGCGGTAAATGTCTCTGTGACTCAGTATCATTACACCCTTACACATCTGAGTCATACATCTTGATCACATAACCCCAGAGGTAATGTGTACCGATTTCTGTGAGTTTTGGACGAAATCTGTAGGAGTAGTAGCAAAAACTGTGTTTGGAAGAAAATGTGTAAATGTGCAGAAAATCTAATCTAGCACAAACGGCGCCAATAAGCTGCATCATGACTCTTGATCCAAGGAATCCAGGGGGAAAAGATTGTAGGATCTGCAGTTCAAGACTTAAAGGCCAAAACGTGAAGTGGGCTTTTGAGATTTAGTCACAGCACACAAGCGCAAACACATGGTCAGTTTGGAATGAAAACCAAACACATGGTCAGTTTGGAATGAAACCAAACACATGGTCAGTTTGGAATGAAAACCAAACACATGGTCAGTTTGGAATGAAACCAAACACATGGTCAGTTTGGAATGAAAACCAAACACATGGTCAGTTTGGAATGAAAACCAAACACATGGTCAGTTTGGAATGAAACCAAACACATTGTCAGTTTGGAATGAAAACCAAACACATGGTCAGTTTGGAATGAAACCAAACACATGGTCAGTTTGGAATGAAAACCAAACACATGGTCAGTTTGGAATGAAAACCAGGTGCAAAGCCTGGGGACACAAGGAGTCTCCAGTAACCAAGTCACTCACTAGGGCTGTCACAATTATTACATAATCGTCTAATTGCAATTATTTGAGGTAATCGCAATCATTTTGCATAATCGGCATAATCATTGCCATGTTGAGAAATGTTAATATACTGTAGTTTGAAACACTATTTCCACAGCAGATCTACAAACTCACAACGCGTTGCGATGTGACACGTTGTGAGCTTGTAGATCGTCTATTTCCACTATCAATGTTCTTTTTTAAGAATAAAGTTGTCAAATAGGTCAGTAAATTATTTGTGTATTTAAGTTATGTGTCATATCTGCCATGTTCAACTTCAAAGCCTAAAAGCCAAACAGAAATGTAATTGTCAACGACAAATACACAATTAAATTGTTAATCGCAATTATTTGAGTGACAATTAATCGTCATAATCAAATTTCATAATCGTGATAGCCCTATCACTCACCTAGCTCTGGTCCATCGCCTCACCTTCAGTGATGCTCTGACAGACCCGTCGGCAAATGATTAGACCGCGTTTTCTCAGCCCCTACCAGCGCTCAACTTGAGTCAAAATAAACAAGTAAACAAAACTACTTCACTACTCACCAAACCAAAGGTAGTTTTTCGTTGTTGAAAGTCTATTCTCCGCGGTGGTGAGCCCCTCAGCACCCCACCTACTCTGTAAAACACATTATCTTTGTCATGAAATAAAACGCACCCACCTCGAGCCACCCAGCGGCCACCGCAGATACAATGGTTCACAACCCGGAAATAAGCGGCGGTCGAGTTGGATGCACTTTATTTCATGCCAAAAATAGTGTATTTTGCAGATTGGGTGGGGTGCTGAGGGGTTCACCACCGCGGAGAATAGACTTTCAACAACGCGAAACTACCTTTGGTTTGGTGAGTAGTGAAGTAGTTTTGTTTATTTTGACTGAAGTTGAGCGCTGGTAGGGGCTGAGAAAATGCGGTCTATTCATTTGCCGACGGGTCTGTCAGAGCGTCACTGGAGGTGACGCGATGGACCAGAGCTATCACTCACCCAGCTCACAGTCCTGGAAACGTTGGGGCAACCGTCGCTGTCTCTTGGTCCATCCTGCCTGGTGCTCTGGAGACACTTGCAGGCTGGACTCCACACACTGGTCTGGAATGAAGGAATTAACCCATTTAGGCCTAGAATTATTGAATGCTTTAACCAGTGAAAAACAGCAGATATACAAGCTCACAGCGTGGGACCGAGTGCCGCGCTGCGAGCTTATATCTGCTATTTTTGGAAAAAGTTGTGAAAATGCATTCAAATCTTTGAATATATGTATTTTCAAAGCGAACGTTTGTAACTCAAATTTTGCTTCTGGGTGGTCCCTGGAACTAAATATTTTGAGATGGGGGTCCGTGGCCAAATACATTTTGGGGGTCGTTCAGATGAAAAGTTTGAGAACCACTGACATAGTAGTCTCTCAAGAACAGACTAACTGAGCTCAAGTGAAAAGGACCTTTTCTTTGACGATGGCTGGCCAGATTGCTGACATAGAAACATAGGATTTAAAAGACACTTATAGAATCGGGTCAAAATTCAAATTTTCATTATTTTTTTTAAAAATAGCAGATCTACAAGCTCGCAGCTTGTAGATCTGTGAGCTTGTATATCTGTGATTTTTCAATAGTTAAAGCATTCAATAATTTTAGGCCTAAAAGAACTTTAATGTGACATTATGGGTTGTAGATGATGGTTGAAGATCAATCAGAGTGGCCTTGTAGTTAGAGCAGGGGTGGGCAACTCTGATGATGGAGAGGGTCACTATATTTCCACACTCACTCCAGAGGGCCACATTGCATATTGCTACGTCCTACTTTGTCATACATCATACAAAAGAAGCAAAAATAGCCGATCTACAAGCTCAAAACGCATCAAGCTCAAAACGCATCGTGCTGCGATGCGTTTTGAGCTTGTAGATCGGCTATTTTTGCCTCTTGAATGGGAATCCTGAATTCTTTTTTGTTATTTTTTAATTGGAATCCTGAAATGTAACATTTTGATTCAATTTCAAACGCATTTAATTATATACTCATGTTAACGTCATGAACCTAAATACAAATAATTGGACATAAAAAAAATACATTTTAATACTACTATACTAGTCATTAAGCTACTAATATAGACTGACGTAATTAAAGCAGGTCATGTTTTCATTTCATTTCATTTCAACCTTTATTTAATTCTCGGTAACAGACTGAGGGCTGGTACCCTCTTTTTCAGCAGTGCCGAGATTACAATACATTTACAGATTACAATGCATTTACAGATTACAATACATTTCACAAAATTATCAAAATAATTCCATCCCATACATTTCTGTAATTTTCAACCTCAGGAAAAACAATTACAATTTAGATTGACCAAGGTTGATATGTCTGATTTAAAACGGCTTAGTGGAACAAGGGATTTATATTTAAGTGAAACCTGTAAGGTATTCCATGAATGTGAAGCACAAAATTTGAAAGCTGTCTTTCCAAACTCAGTCGAGGGATGTGAAGGCTCAAGCATCAAATAATCCTGCGATCGTGTTTGGTGGCTAATAATTCTCCACTGCAAAAGAGAATTTAAATAAGAAGGTAAACTCCCAAGTAGGGCTTTATAAATAAATAAAAACCAATGCTGATCCCTCCTGGTCGCAAGTGAGGGCCAGCCTACCTTATTGTACAGTATGCAGTGGTGAGTATTATAGCTATCACCTGTTATAAATCTGAGTGAAGAGTGATAAACTGAGTCAAGGGTTTTTAGTGTGGTAGCAGATGCATTTCGATATACTATGTCTCCATAATCCAGAGCAGAGAGGAACAATGCCTCAATAAGCCTCTTTCTGGTCGGCCATGGAAAACATGATCTATTTCGATAGATGTTTGGAATTGTAACAGCTGAAATCAATAATATAAGTATCAGTATTCTGATATTAACCTGAGGGCCGCATTAAGTGAAGGTGGGGGCTGCATGTGGCCCCCGGGCCGCCAGTTGCCCATGTATGGGTTACAGTGTCCGCCCTGAGACCAGGAGGATGGGGTTCGATTCCCGGTCAGACCGAAGACTGTAAAAATGGGACATAGTGCCTCCCTGCTTGGCACTCAGCATCAAGGGTTGGATTGGGCAGGGTTAGATCACCACTACTGATTTCCCGAGCATGGCACGGCTGCGACCCAACGCGCCAAGAGATGGGTCAAATGCTGAGAGCAACTCTTGCATAAAGCAATGTATGTGACAAATAGTATGATTTTTTTTTTTTGGCAGCCAGTGACACAGAATACATTACATCCTATGGCTGGGAAATTAACCGAAAATATTATTCAAACCTCTAATAGACTTCAAATAAATGCTCCTTCCAACATTGGAAAATCTATCTTATAGTTCGGAAAGACTTGGAGTTAGGACATCTGGAGTAGGGAAGTGCATGACCGACCAAAAATCAAAGTCCATCAAACTACTGCTATTAATAACCTATATTTGATATAAATCTCTTAGCATGTGCATCTTTTTGGCCGAAACAAGACTGCCGGCAGTGAAGATTTGGTGCACGTTCACAAATCACTTCAGACCTATATAGATTTTGGCCTTTTGAAAATAGATGATTTACAAGCTCAAAATGCATCTCCAAATATCAAAGGATTCTATAGGCCTATACACGTTATAGTTTTGCGAAAATGGGACATTCTGCAATAATGACTACTTTATAATTTTGGTACTTACATCTGATACCAATACTTGAACTTTTACTCATGTAAATGTTGAATTACTTTTACTTGAGAATTTCTACATTAGTAGAAGTACGGAATTCAAAATGTACTTGAGTAAAAGTAAAGTAAAGTAAGTAAAAGTATATCACCTTCAGTTCAGGTGATTAATTTTTCTAAGTGCTGGAGTTTGGAAGCGTCCTTTATCCAAAAAGTAAAGGTAGTTCCGAACTCCCAGACTATGATTTTCCATCCCACGGTACATAAAACATGCACCAGGGCATGAAACAACCGTTTAAATCGTTAGTTTTGTAATGTTTTCCCATTCAAGCAGAACTGTTGCCAGTACTGTAAGTCTCGCGTAAAACCAGAAAATATTTGCAAATCGCGTTAGGCAACAGTCTGGCCACGCAAGACTACGCCAGGGGCTTTTCTGAATTTAATGAAACTAAATAAGCGATTTAAACCGTTTTCCCAATGCCGTGGTGCATGTTTTATGTACCGTGGGATGGAAAAACATAGTCGGGGAGCGAGAACTACCTTTACTTGTTGGATAAAATTTTGTTTCGAGTGTTTTCCAACTTGATGTGGAGCCGGTCCGGGCCATCGCTGCGCCACCTTTAAAGGACCTCAACTCGGAGCACAACAGTATGCAGTGAGGGGTGAGGTTCTATTAGCCGCAAATTGCAACTCTAGATTTTTTATAATCGGATGAATCTAGGGTTGCAATACCTCCCATAGGGATCCAATGCATCAAAACAGTTTTTTGCTATCTGATTGTATTAAACGACTTCAAACTCAGCAATATTGTGGCTCTATGGAAAGCTTGGAATTTACTCTTTCTATCTGCAAAGTGTTTGTTTCAGAAAAATTCACAGTAGACATGTTAGGAGCTACTTTCTATCCAAGACATTTGGTTCAGGTGATAATTATTTCTAAGTCCTGGAGTTTGGAAGCGCTCGTGGAAAATCCCTCAACGGTCCTGTGACTGTGACCACCTGGTTCTAAATGTCACATTATGCAGGAGGCAGCGGGATGTTGCGTTATAGAAGACGAGCGCTTCCGAAGTTCAACACTTAGAAAATAAACCATGTATGCTCGGATTTCTTGACAGAAAATAAATCATAACAATTATACGGTGGATTTTTCTGAAACAAACACTTTGCAGATAGCAAGAGTAAATTCCAAGCTTTCCATAGAGCCGCAATATTGCTGAGTTTGAAGTCGTTTAATACAATCAGATAGCAAAAAACTGTTTGATGCATTGGATCCCTATGGGAGGTATTGCAACCCTAGATTCATCTGATTATAACAAATCTAGTGTTGCAATTTGCGGCTAAGGTTCTATATAGGCGTTATAGAAGACAAGCGCTTCTGAGTTCAACACTTATTAAAAAAAAACATGTCTGCTCGGATTTATTGACAGATATAACTCATAACATGTCTACGTTTGTTTTTTATGAAACAAATACATTGCAGATAGAAAGAGGATACTCCACTTTCCTTACAGACCCAATATTGTTGAGTTCGACGTTGTTTAATACATTCAGATAGCAAAAAAACTGTTGTGATGCATTGGCTGCCTATGGGGGTTACACCCTGCCTTTCCGACGCCCTGCCACTCCGACCATTGACTTCTATGGGTCGAAATGGCGGGGTGCTCCCTCTTTTCTATGCACATCGCCTTTAAGACCCTATAACGTCTCGGTTCAGAAATACCGCCATTTCGAATAAACCTGTCGGAAAGGCAGGGTGTCCCCGTTTTGCTATAGACATCACCACTCCGACCCTAGGAAAGCCCTTTATACGCGCGGCCGCTGCTTCTGAAAGCGAACGATTCAACTGTGCGTATAGAGCGGCAGTTCATAGGGGTGGAAGAAGAAAAAAAAAGGAATGAGTTTATGTGCGCATCTCCCCCATCTCTCTCTCTTTCTTTCTTTCTTTCT
The DNA here is from genome assembly GCF_963921795.1 of Nannobrachium achirus. NCBI lineage: Eukaryota > Metazoa > Chordata > Actinopteri > Myctophiformes > Myctophidae > Nannobrachium > Nannobrachium achirus. The sequence goes on from NC_137827.1 coordinate 59,235,214, forward strand.
TTCTTTCTTTCTCTCTCTCCCTCTCTTTCTCTCTCTCTTTCTCTTTCTCTCTCTCTCTCGCTCTCGCTCTCTCTCTCTCTCTCTCTCTCTCTCAACGCAATCTTGTAACGGGCTAGTATTATTTCTGTACTTCAAGCTTGATGGTTTGATGGAGGGACAATTAAAACATTTATATACACTGAACCGAGGTGGCGCCGACACCCAGGCAGCCCGGGGGTCCCCGGGCCCCGCGGACCACCGCCTGTCCCCCCGCCGTTCAGTGGGCACCTGGGCCAGCCTGCCTCCAGGACCACGGACAGCAACGACGTCATTCCCCATTAATGATTGAATAATATCCTACAGAACAGATGAAATCACGTAGCTGTAATGTAGGCTATATTGCTGGCTTAATTTTTAATCATTAGGAGCAATAAATATAGTCTATACGCCTACTTGATTCAACAATAAATAGGCTCAAGAAAGTTGCCAAATTACAATGGGTCACTGTGACATGCTTATTTAATCAAATCTAATCAATAGTATGCCTTTGGGTAGCTCACCAGATCTGCAAACTCGCAAGCATGCATGTTGTGTAGTCTGTAGACACACCTCATTGTGAGCTTGTAGATCGGCAATTTTTCGCAGTTTGGCTGGGGTCTGGACTCTGTCTTGTTATCAAATGATATCGTCGGCCCAAAACTGATGGACATGAATATACAGTATAGCTACTGACAAGGCGCACAGTTGTGCACGACGCTGTCTGTCTGTCGCGCTGTTGCATTAGGCCTACGGTATATCATTATCATCATCACATAAACAATCCATATTTGCGCGCCTGACGGCCCATAGGCCTATAAGATAGCCTATATAGGCTCCAATCGCTCCATGTACAAGTGCATTAAACGAACAAAAAGGCTTAAATACTTCTAAAATGGACAATTTCTTATATCCCTTTACCCCAGTCCCCTTAATTTATCTGGTGAAGGATATAGGATATTTTGCTGGTGTTTTCGTTATTCGTAGGCTATTTATGATCGCAAGCCAAGAAGACAATTAAGGTGGCGTTTCCAAAACGTTTCTGGACACACACGCACGCACACGCACACATTTGCGCTCTTAATATGTAGGCCTATTGCTGCAACCAAATCGCCCCTCGGGGACAAACGAATATACATGTAGGCGGCAGCCTATTTGAACTTGAACTTTATGCTTGCACACATGGCTGGGAGTGGATCGATCGCTCTCTCACTCTCTCTCTTTCTGTCATTTGTTTCTTTTCCTAAATAAATAAGCAGCAGCAGTTAACGGCTGCATGGCGCTGCAACTAAATGATCAGCTCGCTTTTGGCTGTATCCTCTATATGAACCTCTCCCTCTCTCGATGAGTCGTTACTGGTATAGTCTGGTAACTGTCGTTTCCATTTTCCATTCTGTGTAGAGCAATGGTTGTATGCCAGGGACCACCAGGCTCTAAAAGTGATTCTCAAACGTTTTCATTTCTAGCCTAGGACCCCCAGGTTAACATGCATGAGTCCATCCTTCCATCCATCCATCGAGAGAGAGAGAGAGAGAGAGAGAGAGAGAGAGAGAGAGAGAGAGAACCTCGGCAAGCGCTGGCCGTCTGTCGCGCTGCCTGCCTGCCTGCCTGTCTGTCTGTCGCGCGCGCTCTGGATGGATAGATAAATACCGAGGGGGGGGGCAAGCGCAGCTGTGATGGACGGACAGACAGACAGACAGACAGACAGACAGACGGACGGACGGACGGACGGACGCGTCGCGCTCCAGACAGACAGACGCGTCGCGCTCCGTGCCAGCTATACCGTCAATTAATTTTACGCTTACAGTTAACGGGTGGGTCCATTTGGTTTCATTTTAGTTACAGATATAAGGTGGTCCACAACTCTTTAGCTGGGGACCACCTGGGATCCCCTCAAGGACCACTGGTTGAAAAGCAGCCATAAAGAAATGTGTCCTCCGCTTAAGGCTGTATGATACAGTAACAGTCCATTTGATGCCATTAATCCCTAGTATGATACAGTAACAGTCCATTTGATGCCATTAATCCCTATACCCGTTTAATTAATTCATTGCATATTAAATAGGCCTAAGCAAAATAGGCAGTAAAGCACTGGTGCAAAATGCATGTCTGATTGAATAAAGCAAATAGCCTACTAAAGGACAATGCGTTACTGTTGGCCAGCTCAATAACAGACCTACCAGGGAGTGTGTGTGTGTGGTATAGGCTTCTGTGGTTGGTACAGTAGGTCAAAGACGCACAGGAAAGTAGCCTATAGACAGGAGGGTCCAGTTCAGTCCCCCACACGCACACACCTTTCTCTATCTCCTCTGAATCAGAGGAGATATAGAGCACGACGCTATAGCCTCTTATTAATCAGAGGCTCTGATTAATAAGAGCCTATAGCGTCGTGCGAAGGTGCGCCTTGTCAGTAGCCTATATAGCCTATATTCCATGTCCTTCAGTTTTACAGACCCCGTGCAGCCAGAACCCGCGGAGGGTCGGGATTGGTCGCCAAATAGCGAAAAATAGACGATCTACAAGCACACAATGCTTGCCGAGTTTGCAGATCTTTCGGTGAGCGACGCAAAGCCATAGCCTATATAAAGCTTTGATAAGATTTGATTTAATAAGCCATGTCACAGTGACCCATTGTAATTTTGCAACTTTCTTGAGCCTATTTATTGTTAAATCAAGTAGGCATATATAGACTATATTTATTGCTCCTAATAATTAACAAATTAAGCCAATACAGCCTACATTACAGTATACGTGATTTCATCTGTTCTGTAGGATATTATTCAATCATTAATGGAGAATGGCGCGTCGTTGCTGTCCGTGGCTCCAGTAGGGCGTAGGGGGCTGCCCGGGGCTCCGGTGGGCCTGGCAGGCTGGCCCAGGTGCCCACTGAACGGCGGGGTGACAGGCGGTGGTCCGCGGGGCCCGGGGACCCCCGAAGGAACTCCGGGGCTGCCTGGGTGTTGGCGCCGCCTCGGTGGACGCACAAAGCCTTATTGCTCGGTCAATTCTCAAGGGATTTTTCTAATTTTAAGTACTGTATCTGTCAAGTGTCTGTATTCATTCAATGTATATAAATCATGTTTTAATTGTCTGGAGAGAGAGAAGAGGGAGAGAGAGAGTATGAGAGCAGGAATTAGTCATTAGTAGCCTATTACGCATGCACGGACAAAACCTGCGCCATAATAATAAGTGTAATAATAATTATAATAATAGCAATAATAAAGAGAGAGAGAGAGAGAGAGAGAGATGGAGAGAGAGATGGAGAGAGAGATTTAGAGAGAGACTGTGGGATCCGTGGAGGTCGCTCGCACACCCCAGGTCGAAGTGTGTGTGTGTGTGGTGGCGGGGGGGGGGGGGGGGGGGGGCGGTCGGAATGGGGGGGGGGTCGAAGTGGGGGGGTGGGGCGCGGTCGAAATGGGGGGGGGGTCGAAGTGGGGGGGGGTCGAAGTGGGGGGGTGGGGCGCGGTCGAAATGGGGAGGGGTCGAAGTGGGGGGGGGGTCGATTTGGGGGTTGGTCGAAATGGGGGGGGGGTCGAAATGGAAATCTGTCCCCGCCTATGGGAGGTATTGCAACCTTGATTCAGCTGATTAAAAAAAAATCTAGTGTTGCAATGTGCAGCTATCAAATAGCCAAGGTATAGAATAGGGCTAAAGTGGTTCATGCATGTTTTGTAATATTATCATTTATATCTGCAAAGTAACTAAAATTCGCAAATAAATGTAGTGGAGTAAAAGAACAATATTTGGATCCGAGATGTAGTGGAGTAGGCCTAGAAGTAAAAGTATTGGAAATTGGAAACACTCAAAATACCTCAAAATTGTACTAACGATTAAGTACAGTATTTAAGTAAATGTACTTGGTTACTTTGATTGGTTGATTGATTGATTGAAGACTTTATTAGAAGTTTGCAAAGGAAAAAGTACAGTTTTATGACGTTACAGTTCACTGGTACAAGGTCTACTAAAAGGAGATCCTAGAAAAGACTTAAGCTTATTTCCATAGGAAACCATTGAAGTATCTCATACAACATTGAATGACAGACGGATAGAACACACTAGCCTACTATGCAGTAGATAAGTCAGGGGGGAAAAAATACAAATAAAACCACTGGCTAAATGTTCACGAACCTGTGATGTGTAGTGCATCGTCCAGCAATGTGTGGTGTTGTTGTGTGCAGTGTCTCTCTTCGTCAGTCTTATATTCAGTGATAAACCTCTCCACCAGATCAAAGATCTCCTCCGCCGCCGCATGGAGGCGCTGCTGCACCAGCAGCTTCACTGAGTCCAGTGGGATCATCTTTAGATCAGAACAACTATTATAAGCTTTATTAAAACTAATACAACAGTCCTGAATGTGATCGTCTGCTAGGATGTTTAGTAAACAACAGCAGCGGACTTCCGGGGTGGCGCAGCAGTTTGACGTCAATAACAGGCGCCACTCTGCTCTGGAGATGGGATTTATGGCTCTTTGAAGTGAGCCGGATCTGTGGGATCCGTTCCTTTCAAAGAGCCGTTCAAAAGACTGGCTCATTCCAGTAGTTACTTTGTAGATTTTGATTATGATTACAAACAACTTCAACCCTATATACATTTATTTCGGACATATGGTACATACCTGCTGCTGCGACGGGTTGCGACGCATTGTGAGCTTGTAGATCGGCTATTTTCAAATGATTTTTCTACATTTTACTCATTGGAAAACCTGTGAAACAGGACATTCTGCATAACGTGTAGGCCTACGTTTTAATATTGGTACTTTAAGTACCTTTTGATACCAATACTTTTTTTTACTTTTACTAAAGTACATACATTCCAAACTTTGATTGTAGTATTGATATTTTTTACTCAAGTAAAGAAATTGAGTACTTTTCCCACCACTGTTCATTAGAAAGGAACGGCTCCCTACTGTGAACCTAAGAGCCGTTCAAAAGACTCGATTCGTTCGCGAACGTCCCACCTTTACTCCACTCTGACTGCTCATGGGGTAAATTATTGCCCTGTTCAGGTACTGTACAGGGCAACTGTAGACTCACTCACTCACTCTCTCTCTCTCTCTCTCTCTCTCTCTCTCTCTCTCTCTCTCTCTCTCTCTCTCTCTCTCTCTCTCTCTCTCTCTCGCCTATGTGAAGTGAGCAGGATCGAATAGCTTAGCAGCAATAAGACTACCGGTGGCCGATCTCTTCAGAATAAGAGTATCCCTAATGCCACTGAAAAACGTTGAAATATGCACATTGAAAATATAGAAAAGTGTATAAATTATGTTTCTGGGTAATAACATAAAAAAAATGATAAATGGATACATGCTGTTCACTGGAGTGCATAGCATTTACAAATTTGACTCTGGACAGGAGACGGCTCTTTGTGTCGCGTAAAATAAAGTGCTTTTGGCTTTTCAGTGCAGCCAGAAACAAAAAAAGGGACATTTTCAGACTCGGACACACGCACACGTGCGGGGAGACCTCCTCTAGCCACACCGCACTCTCCGCTAAGCGGGAGAGGTGTAAAATAAAGTACTGTTGGCTTTCCAGTACAGCCATAAACACTAAAAGTTACATTTTCAGACTCTTAACAGACACACACGCACGCGCACACACACACACACACACACACACACACACACACACACACACACACACACACACACACACACACACACACACACACACACACACACACACACCAATGACGGTGCCAGGGGGGGGCTAGGGGGCGCTCTAGCCCCCTCTGGTGGAGGCTTAGCCCCTGCTCAGCCCCCCCTCCCCACAGACCCAATTGTAATGAAAAATATTTACATAATAAATAAATAAAAGATAATAAATATGTGAAAGAAAATGGACTTGCTTCTATGTAAAATCATACAATAAAATGTATTTTCTATAAAGATAATTATTTGCTATTAACAGCCCTGTTCACTGATCAGAAGTGCATTCTCTCGGTAGAAGACGTGGTCTGCAACACAGCCACTTAATTCTCCCCCCTCCCGTTACACACAGACACACACACACACACACACACACACACACACACACACACACACACACACACACACACACACACACTCACACACACACACACACACACACACACACACACACACACACTGCACCGAGGAGAAGAGACAGAGCTGGCATCTCAAAAGACGTTTAAAAAAGTTTTTTTTAAACGTCTTGGATACAGTGCCACTGGAATAATTCATCATAGATCAGAATATAGGTACTTCTACCTTTGTAGCTGTTGTCATCTCAAAGTAAAATCCACGATTTTTTTCTCCAACTTGCTTGGATTAGAATCAGGAGAAGTGATCACGGTGAATGCAATATTAGATTGCAAGCCAGCTGTGTTGGGTTAACGAGGCTCGTTGAGAATGATCCTTATTTGACATACTGTAGATGAGCAACTAGGCACTGTCTTTTATGGCAAGACATTTTAACTTTTTGTATTTTGTCTGTGCATGTGTGTCAACTGAGAATGGTTTATCTGTAGCCTAGGTCAGGGGTTTTCAACAGGGGGTCCTCAGAATTACTACAGGGGGTCCTCCAAATCTTTGTGTGATATAAACCTTTTTTCCTCCTTTTTTATATTAACCACTTGCCAAAAATAGCCGATCTACAAGCTCACAACTTCTCGTGCTGAAAGGGGAAAGTCCTGATCTGGCGAAGCCCGAACTGGCGAACAGGGGAAATGTCCCCTACCGTAGCGATCTGGCGAATCGTTTTATTGTCTTAAACATGGCTCTGTTTTAAGGCATTTTTCGTAGTTATTGAGTGCTTGCGCATTATTGTAAATGACGCCGCAGCTCCAGGCGGAGCCGCTCGATTGTCCACGACACTGCAAGCGGCGCGAAGGCCAGCGGACCTTGGTCCTGCTCTTCGCCCCCGAGCGCCGTAGGCGCGAGTGGTCGCGAAGAGCGGGCCAGGGCCTCGCGGCCGGCGGAGCGCCGCGCGAGTTACGAAGCCGCGGTGAATGCAATCGTTATATTTATGCCCAGGCCGTAAGGCCTGGGCAAGCGCACGATAAACGCCCTGTCCAGAAGGATTAAACGAAAAAGACGAAAAATATGCAGAAGGTTTTTTTTTCCCTTTTTCTTTCGCCAGATCGCTACGGTAGGGGACATTTCCCCTGTTCGCCAGTTCGGGCTTCGCCAAAAAGGTACGTGCCCGCTGAAAGGCCTTGTGAGCTTGTAGATCGGCTATTTTCGGCAAAAATGACTTGTAATTTCCTGTTGTCCTCAAATGGGCAACTTTATTTTTCATCCTGCATATCAAGCCTAATTATAATAATGATAATAATAATAATAATACATAATACATAATACATGCATACTGTATGATAAATGTATGCCTTATTCCACCTATATCTTTCCATTCCCACAACAATATAGGCTAAGGAAAGAAATGGCATATTTTGGACATATTTTGATTTGTGATTAATCATGATTAGTTCATTTTTAAGCTGTGATTAATCTGATAAAAAATAGTAATAATTTGAAAGCCCTAATATTAATATGTGAAAGACAACTGACTGACTTCTATGTAAATCATATACGACGGGTATCTTGTTTACAAACATTGAGACTAAATGCACAGCTGACTGTATCATGTAATCAATTCCGTCCAATCCCCAAACCTGCTGTTTTGGGGAGCGCTGGTTAAACCTGGTTTCATTGACTAATTTTGGTACGGACCCTGCGCACGCATCTAGTTTTATCAGTGTAACGTGGACCAGAAACCCGTCTATGGACAGTTTGTTCCGCAATGTCGCCAGTGGAGCACCGTTCGTTAATTAAAACGGGAGCGTTCCGAGCGTTGTCGCTCGACGCGCCCGTTGGAGCCGGGGGGTTAGCCCCCACTCTAAAAAAGCCAGCCCCCCCACAGACCCCCCAGTCACAATTTTCTGGAGCCGTCGCTGACACACACACACACACACACACACACACACACACACACACACACACACACATCGCGCTGATGGGGCTGGAAAGGGGCCTGGGTTGCATGGATTACGGACTACTTAGATCGTTATTCACGTTGATGGAGATTCAAAGACAATCCAGTTTGTAGAAAACACCAGAGCACTTAATAAACACTTGCACAACATATATCTCTGTTCCATCTATTCTCTTCCCCCTTCCACAGGAGGTTGTTGTCAATCTGTGAGTCGAGACCCCCAGAGAGGTCCCCAAAAGATTTCTAGGGGGTCCCCAGATGACAGTGAAGTCACAATTTAAAGACTTAAAGGGCCATGAAACAGAAAATCACTTTTTCTATAAATATATATTACCGGTTTATCAATGAGTCACTTGTGATAGGGAGCAGTGATATGGTTCAATTTGCCCATAGGCTTGGGGATTCAGAGTGTTCTGCTGTCTCTGTAGCTATTTCTGTGTACTTCCAGTTTCTAGGTTGAAAAGAAATATTTCGCGCCACTCATTAAATATTAGCTCACACTGTTCTATTGTGCAATGTGACGTAGGCATGTCTAATTAATATTAACGTTTGTTTAATATAGAGTTGTATCAAGGGGGGGGCGTGGTTTCATTCTGCCCTCGTTGTGGCGTGTCGTTGTGTTGTTCAGAGCATAGACTGTAGGGCTGTCGCAGTGGGGCACTTGATGATTAGATTCGGCAACTCCATGTTCTATAACCAGTTAAAATGGGCAAGTATTTTACAAAGAAGCTGTCTGAGCTTTTATCCATGGACACACTTTCTCCAGCTCTGGACTGTTTACCACGGAACTGAAGAAGAAGGGACGCTAAGCTATCGCCGATAGCTATTTTCTGTGTAGTGTGTGTGTGTGTGTGTGTGTGTGTGTGTGTGTGTGTGTGTGTGTGTGTGTGTGTGTGTGTGTGTGTGTGTGTGTCGTGACAGTGCGCGCACACACACACAATGTCCACACACGAAAAATAGCAGATCTACAAGCTCACAACGCGTCGCGAAAGTGACGCTTTGTGAGCTTGTATATCAGCTACGTAGCAGCAGCAGCTTCTCATGTAAACACGTTGGTTTTCGGCTCTACGGCTATTTAGCTCGGCTACATAGCTACGTAGCTGATATACAAGCTCATCTGTGAGCTTGTAGATCTGCTATTTTTCGTGTGTGGACGTTGTGTGTGTGTGCGCGCACTGTCACGACGCACGCACGCACGCACGCACACACACACACACACACACACACACTACACAGAAAATAGCTATCGGCGATAGCTTAGCGTCCCTTCTTCTTCGGTTCCGTGGTAAACAGTCCAGAGCTGGAGAAAGTGTGTCCATGGATAAAAGCTCAGACAGCTTCTTTGTAAAATACTTGCCCATTTTAACTGGTTATAGAACATGGAGTTGCCGAATCTAATCATCAAGTGCCCCACTGCGACAGCCCTACAGTCTATGCTCTGAACAACACAACGACACGCCACAACGAGGGCAGAATGAAACCACGCCCCCCCCTTGATACAACTCTATATTAAACAAACGTTAATATTAATTAGACATGCCTACGTCACATTGCACAATAGAACAGTGTGAGCTAATATTTAATGAGTGGCGCGAAATATTTCTTTTCAACCTAGAAACTGGAAGTACACAGAAATAGCTACAGAGACAGCAGAACACTCTGAATCCCCAAGCCTATGGGCAAATTGAACCATATCACTGCTCCCTATCACAAGTGACTCATTGATAAACCGGTAATATATATTTATAGAAAAAGTGATTTTCTGTTTCATGGCCCTTTAAGTCTTTAAATTGTGACTTCACTGTCATCTGGGGACCCCCTAGAAATCTTTTGGGGACCTCTCTGGGGGTCTCGACTCACAGATTGACAACAACCTCCTGTGGAAGGGGGAAGAGAATAGATGGAACAGAGATATATGTTGTGCAAGTGTTTATTAAGTGCTCTGGTGTTTTCTACAAACTGGATTGTCTTTGAATCTCCATCAACGTGAATAACGATCTAAGTAGTCCGTAATCCATGCAACCCAGGCCCCTTTCCAGCCCCATCAGCGCGATGTGTGTGTGTGTGTGTGTGTGTGTGTGTGTGTGTGTGTGTGTCAGCGACGGCTCCAGAAAATTGTGACTGGGGGGTCTGTGGGGGGGCTGGCTTTTTTAGAGTGGGGGCTAACCCCCCGGCTCCAACGGGCGCGTCGAGCGACAACGCTCGGAACGCTCCCGTTTTAATTAACGAACGGTGCTCCACTGGCGACATTGCGGAACAAACTGTCCATAGACGGGTTTCTGGTCCACGTTACACTGATAAAACTAGATGCGTGCGCAGGGTCCGTACCAAAATTAGCCAATGAAACCAGGTTTAACCAGCGCTCCCCAAAACTCTGGACTGTTTACCACGGAACCGAAGAAGAAGGGACGCTAAGCTATCGCCGATAGCTATTTTCTGTGTAGTGTGTGTGTGCGTGCGTGCGTGCGTGCGTGCGTCGTGACAGTGCGCGCACACACACACAACGTCCACACACGAAAAATAGCAGATCTACAAGCTCACAGATGAGCTTGTATATCAGCTACGTAGCTATGTAGCCGAGCTAAATAGCCGTAGAGCCGAAAACCAACGTGTTTACATGAGAAGCTGCTGCTGCTACGTAGCTGATATACAAGCTCACAAAGCGTCACTTTCGCGACGCGTTGTGAGCTTGTAGATCTGCTATTTTTCGTGTGTGGACATTGTGTGTGTGTGCGCGCACTGTCACGACACACACACACACACACACACACACACACACACACACACACACACACACACACTACACAGAAAATAGCTATCGGCGATAGCTTAGCGTCCCTTCTTCTTCAGTTCCGTGGTAAACAGTCCAGAGCTGGAGAAAGTGTGTCCATGGATAAAAGCTCAGACAGCTTCTTTGTAAAATACTTGCCCATTTTAACTGGTTATAGAACATGGAGTTGCCGAATCTTTATACTTTTTACACCTCCAATGGCTGGTTTTAAAAATTGTTTCCGAAATGGAAACAGCAACAAGTGACAGCTTCGCTCTGTCTCTCTGATAACGCAATGGTGTGCACGCATTACTCCGCCCCCTCCACCCACAACAGCAGATAACCACGCCTACATTTCAGATTTCTTTTCATGTTCTGAAATCCCATAAAACAAATAAAGAGGCGGGGTTTCTTATCCCTTTAAAGGAGTGATTTTTTCTATTGATTACTCACGCCATTAAGACTTGAGTTCAATAATATAGCCTATATAGGCCTATATTTTTTTGTATTTGTCGAATTCCTTAGACAGAAAACTATTTTAGTCAATTTACCCACATTGATTCCTTGGGTCCCTGATGGAATTTGGATCATATTCCATATGGATAGACAGTTTCCCCCAAAATGATAAAGTACTCCACACAAGAAATGAGTCCACACCAGTGCAAGTGGGTTTTGAGTTAGTTGTATTGAAATTATAGTCAGAGTTTAAAGTGTACTGTACCAGTACAGTATAGAGCATCTCTCACCCATAGTTTCTCTCTGAGTGACAAGCATAATGATTTCACAGATATATGGATTTACAGAATACATTAGTCACATTCTGATTGGACAAAGTTAAACATGACAAGTACAGTAGAGCAATGGATATCAGATGTTGTTGTGACTGAGTCTCGTGGACTCAGAAGCCAAGGATGTAGAATGTTTTGGCTTTTCATTATCCCGTGTCCTGGACACTTTGACATTTCGCTGGTCAATCTCTCTGTCCCTGGAGTGGGGCAGATTCTCGTCTCGTGCATTAGTTATCAGATCAAAACATCATGGCATTGACTTTTAACACTGAAAATGATATCTATACCATATTAAACAACAATAACATATTTTACTATCAATTCCCTCCTGAGATAGCATTTGAAGTGTTAAATGTCAAGGCAGCATAAACAACAAGGGAAGAAAACATGGGTTAAACTTTTTAAAAGTATTTGAAACGGAAAACAATCATTGAAAATTTTAAGTCAACATAAACATTTCGATAGCTTTAAGTTTTAAAGAGGAGAGTTAAAAGAACTGTATATTTCCAAAGGTATTTAAGTATTTTTAAAGGTATTTAAATCAGAATACAACCAAAGGTGAAAATATTTTGATAATGAAAGATAAAGGACTGTATAATTTGGAATCATTAGGGGGAGTGCGTCAAAGGGCAGTCTGAGATTAAACCAAGGATATTTTCTCTTATAATTTGGGGCCTGTAACGTTTAGTTAACATGAGTTAGAATATTTTTATGAGAGAGAGGAGAAAATCACACGTTCCTTAAAATATATTGATAGGAAAAGGAAACCTTTGATCCATCAATAACAAACATTGTCCTGTCGCACCATGACAAACTTTATCACTAAATTTAGAATCTTTCCAAAGTTTCTTCACAGCCTCACCTGGGTTGATGGTGGGGTGCACTACAGAGAGTGCATTTAATGAAAGAGAATATATATATATATATATATTTTTGACGTTTTTAATTTGTTTGGTGAAGTCGCTTCACCTGAGATTGACGAATGTAGAATTTTGAAAATTTGATTAGTGTGGTGGAGCGTCATGGTCCATTCCCTTGCTTGACCTATGACCTTCGCGATATGTCCCAGCCAGGGTGGACCTTTTTTGACTCCACAACAGTAAGGTATAGGACCTCTGTCCTCATCATTTCAGTAAGGTTTTATACACTTAATATGACAGTATTTAACATTTCCAGGACGAGGCTATGAGATCTTATCAAAAGAAGACAGTTGCATTTTGGGACAAGACAACTGTAAATATTAACAAAAATGATATAGGAACTCAGGTGACTTGAATCCTCGTACTCACGAAAAATGATCCTTCCTCACAGATCATGGGAAGAGATATGGACCGTCTATCAAATAGATAAGTCTGAAAAATAGAATAAACATCAGAATTACATGGAAGTTAAGACCATTGTGTGTATTTAGGTATAGGAAAGAAATCGTCATCATGAATGTCACATGACCACGTGTCAAGTCACATGGTACACAACTTCAAAATAAAAGCTGAAGGCTAGTCTAACATCCAAGCAATAGGATCAACAGGCAGGCAGGCAGGCGGTCCATGAGGGGTTTACAAGGGGGTCCATGGCTGGTTCCCAAAGTGTGGTTTGGGGACCCCCAGGGTTTCTATGGCTGGTTCACAACAGCCTGGTACACGTACAGCCATGGCTGGTTCCCAAAGTGTGGTTCGGGGACCTCTGGAGGTCCATGACAGATTTCCAAGGGGGTCCATGAACTAGTAATAAAGTCTTAGAAGGTCTATAAAACCAGCGCAGTAGCAGAGCCCTCATTGACCACCAGGGGTCATGCTTCTCGTGTGTTTTCCACCCCCTGCTCTGCCGGTTTTGATTGACAGATTGATAGAAAGAAAGAATTCCTGTTCAAGAGCTGTTTTCCACTCTATAGTTTATTCACCCCCTGATGATTCATCCATAATACATCTCAACCAACCCCACTGACCGAGTGTTTCTCAATAGGCCTATACATCTTTTTAAACCTCAATCTTCAGTGATGACTGATCAGGGGGAGGATCGGGTCGGGGGTAAGATGAACATCCCTAACAATAAGGGAAAATACTGTACACCACATGGGCAGTATGATTTTGAAGAGATTTGTATATTTACCATCCCATCACTGTAGCCTGTGTAGTTCAACCTTTTTTCTCTCCTTTTTACTCAAACATGTTAAACATTTTTTCTCTCTTTTTTTACTCAAACATGTTACCTACATAAAATGCTGCACAAAAAGACCTGCGAAAAACATTAACACTTTATGTTAGGGGGTGGAAAGCAGCTTTTTTTTTTTTTTTTTTAATTGTCTGCATCCTGTTCGTTATGTTGTAGTACTGCTGTTTCTCCCTAAAACCCCTCCTCTAACTGTGTGTGCATGAGTGCGAACTGACAGGATAACTAAGAGAGATGACATTTGCACTGTTCAACTAGAATGGAGAGAGAGCAGGTCTGGGGATGCAGTACATCGTGTCAACCAGTAGGTGTCCTATCTGACCACAGGAGTCCACAGGGAGCATGGACTCCAACTCCGACCGCTGCAGATGTGATCTTGATAGTGATATTGATATTGTATTGTGATTTTATGATACACAGTGTTTAAAATAATGTGTATTATCCACACGAAAAGTTATGGATTGCAGCTTACTGTAGAACATGTATTTAAACCACGTTCAACCTAGCATCAATATTTTGGCCATGTCAATAGGTGAAAATCTAATGAAAAGTTCACAAACATCTACAAGCTCACAAGGCTTTTTAGCTGGCTAGTTTCCCATGACACCACCATACTGCGAATACTAAAATTGGGCCTTACATTACATGTTTTTAAACATTATTGGTGGATATTGTATGTGTGTCACTGGTGGTTATACAGTATAATGTGATTTAGAGCAGTGATATTGTATGTGTGGTGGTTATATAATGTGATTTAGAGCAATGATATTGTAGGTGTGGTGGTTATATAATGTGATTTAGAACAATGATTATTGTATGTGTGGTAGTTATATAATGTGATTTAGAGCAATGATATTGTATGTGTGGTGGTTATCTAATGTGATTTAGAGCAGTGATATTGTATAGTGGTGGTGGTAGAATTGGTGATTTCATTTTACAGTTGACAGAGTGGGAGCAGCAGTGGTATAAAGTAACTGAGTATATTTACTCAAATAATTAACTTTAAGGGATATTTCACTTTAAAAAATAACTTTGGTAATTTTATCGTCTAATCAGGCTTTTATGAACACCCTGGACAGTTTTTAATTTGCTTGATTCAATATTTAGATATCTGATGTAAATGTTGTAAATGTTGTCATGATGTCATTCCTAACCAATGAAGGACCGGCGGAGCAAATTCAATCCCTACTGAAAATCAGATTATACTTTAACCCCCACGACCCGACCCAAGGCCACAGCTGCTTACCATCCTTTTAAGGTTGCTTGTGTCCCCGGCAGCTTGCAATCACAAAGAAGAGAGAACTTGCCATTCTAAACTGATAGAACGTCTACATGCACCCTGTTACACTCACTGAAGGACTGTAACCGACTCAGAAAGGACAATCTTCTTGGCCCTTGCCGCAGAGGGCATCAGAGTTGTCCATGCAGTCCGATGCAATGCTCCCATTGCGTCAGTTTGGTTGCCATGTCTCTGCCTCAGACAGCAGTAGTGACTCCACTGTGAGGGTCCAATTCTCTGCCCCATACAGCAGTGTTGACTCCACTGTGAGGGTCCAATTCTCTGCCCCATACAGCAGTACTGACTCCACTGTGAGTATCCATGTCTCATACAGCTACTGACTCCACTGTGAGGGTCCATGTCTCATACTGCAGTACTGACTCCACTGTGAGGGTCCATGTCTCATACAGCAGTACTGACCCCACTGTGAGGTTCAATGTCTCATAACTATGTATCAGTAGTAATAGGTCCATGATAATAGTGAACTTAATTTGATGGTCAGGAGTGAGTTAATGTTTTTTGCCCATATTCTGTTTCCATCTGTCCGTGTCAATCTTTATCCCCACAACCTAATTAGAATGCGTAGGTGTGTATGTATGTATTTCTGTATGTATGTCTGTATGTCCTATCTGTGACTCCACGTTCAGCAGTTGTTCAATTGTCTAAAAAAACACAATACAAACATCATTAACGCGTATGCCTTGCTGACCATCTACTTTTCCACCTTCAGAGGTGTCTCTACTTTTCATAATCCCAAAATGTTTACATTTTTTCCCAAATCTTTGCCAGTAGGCGGCGCAGGGCCAGGCTGGCCCTCCACACAGTATGGCCAGGCTGGGCCATACTTTAAAGCTCCACTTTAAAACTGGCCGGGCCGGGCCCCACACAGTAGGTGGTGCAGGGCCAGACTGGCGGTGCAGGGCCGGACTGGGCCACCAAACAGTACACACAGAAAAAAAAAGGTTCCAACTGGAACCAAAAATGGTTCTTCAGAGTGATTCCATAGAAGAACCATTTTTGGTTCCACAAAGAACCTTTTTCACCAAGGTTCTTTAAAGAACCATTTATTCGAATGGTTCGATAAAGAACCATTAAAGGTGCTTCAAAGAACCATCAAAAAATGGTTCTTTGAGGAACCATTTTTGGTTCCTCAAAGAACCATGTCAAAAAAAGGTTCTCTGAAGAACCTTTTGGAAAATGTTTTGAATAATGGTTCTTCAGCAAAAAAAATGGTTCTTCAGCTAAGAAATGATTTTCCAGCTAAAGAAGTGGTTCTTAGGGTAATAAATGTTTCACTACACTTTAAAATATATCAGATTTGTTGGAAAAGATGAACACGAGATTAGTTATAACTCTTTGAATTTAATCAAATCATCATTTAATCAAAATGTATCAGTACAACAGTTTCAAAACATTTAAATCTCTTAAGTGCTGTGCAAGTAAAAAAGAAGAATACAAAGCAAGTCCACCTCATACAGGCTCCAGCCGCATACTTGACAGAGTTCAAAACAATGTGTTTACTCTTCCAGAGCTTCTCATCAACAGCAATGGGTACCTCCAAGTTCTTAAAATGAGCCTGCAAGTTCAGTGGAAGTTCTTGAAGGAACAAGTCACTGACTGTTGGTTGTGCATCATCTTTGATGAGACTTCCAATCCCAACACTGCTGAAGCAGTGCACGCCACGTAGCTCTTGAAGTCGATGTGGGACTGCCGTCCTGCATGGGCGACATCCACGTAGCCGGCGTCATTCACGTCCCCGCTCGTGCCGTGGCCAGTTTTTTTGGCGTCGTAAGCAGCGTCACTACTAGTGCAGCTGCTGTTTGCCGTGTGGTGATGGTGGTGGGGACTGCTGAGGTACAGGGCACCCAAGCTGCTGCAGGAGAAGCCAGCCGGGTGCACATCCTCCTAGGAGCCATGGGAGGACTTGATGAGCCGGACAACTGGGACAGGCTGGAGCACAGGGGACACTGTCGTACGCGTTCTGAAGAAGGGGGAGGTTCAGTTAGTCACATTTAAGATAGTTAAGTCTGTCCCTTTTCATACAAAATGGAAAATGGTTAGCAGTAGGTTTGTGTGGATGCTAGACGCTAGGAATAACAGCACCTCCTAGTCTTACTGTTCTAAATGTTCACTTTCTCTTTCTGGGGCCAAAAGGCTTGAGTTAACATTTCTGAGTTGACATCAATACTAAAATAAACCTTGTATGTGATTCAGGTGTGCATGCACAATTAGTGCAATTATTATCCTGTTTACATTTAGAATTACAATTGAGGAAACAGATTGCTCCAATCTGATTTCAATGCATCTAGTGTTGTTTCTCAGCCCTTTTGGGGTCTGTGTCCCTTATCCAACATCCAATGTCATGATACAAATACTTTATATGATTCTGAAATTGTTTCTTTTATGCCAATACCTTTTGTATGCAGAACGTTGTAGTCGAGGATGTTTTGTCTGATATCCTCCCAGCTCTCGTGCTCAGCAGGGACGACTGCCTTTCTGGTTCCATACGGTCACTGCTACCAGTACAGCTGCAACACACACATGCACACACACAATGATTGTGGGTAAAAGACAGTATGTGCAAAAGGATGATGCCTGCATGATGCTGGGGATAAACCCGAATAACAGCAGTTCAAAACCAAAGATGAGGATATTTCTAAGTACCTGGCTTTAATCTTTTACTGAAGAACTGGTGGTGCTGTGTTCAGAGCGATAGTGTAGCCTACTGCAGGGGTTTTCAAAGTGGGTGACGGGGCACCCTGGGGTGCCGCGACGGCAGTCTAGGGGTGCCGCGATGTGAGATCATTTGATAATATTTGGAATTTATTTGGACACTTGAAAAAATATTTAGCATCATTTTAAACTTCAAGTACACAGTTATTTTGAGTCAGACTCGGTTCTAACCAAAATGGCAACATAATCACTAAAATATCATTACTGTCAAGCAGAAACCTCTGTCGCACAAAACTAGTGTAAACAGCCGATCTACAAGCACACAATGCCTCGTGATGCGAGGCATTGTGTGCTTGTAGATCTGCTGTTTTCACTAGTTTAGTACATTTTATAGATGATACAAAACATACAAGGACATACAAGGTTTTGGACATACAAGGTTTCCACCTGACAACGACGATATGCTATAAATATAAGGTGCTGGGAGTGAAAATTATAATGTAGGGGTGCCTCGGATTAAAAAGAATATGTATGGGGTGCCCTGAGACAAAAGAGTTTGGGAACCCCTGGCCTACTGAATGTGAGGGCCTACGCTACTAGTTAAGTGTGCCTGCCATGCAATGCAATGGCAAAACACTTATTGTAATCCGCCTGCCATGCAATGCAATGGCAAAACACTTATTGTAATCCGCCATACTTAAGTCAGTCATGTTCTGGCAAATTTCGGCGCGTAATAACTGCCGCACGATTTACACCACCCCCGCAATATATACATCAAAACGTGCGGCTCGGCCGGGAATGGGGTGCTATTACTTTTCTTTCCGATCCGCGTTACCATGGCGACGTAATTCGCAAAAAACGACGCCAAAAAACCCCATTCACTTAGAATGGGGGAAATTTCGGCACGTAATAACTGCCGCACGATTTACGCCACCCCCGCAATATACACATCAAAATGTGCGGCTCGGCCGGGAATGGTGTGCTATTACTTTTCTTTCCGATCCGCGATACGATTGCGATGTAATTCGCAAAAAACGACGCCCAAAAACCCCATTGACTTAGAATGGGGGACTCCGAAAAAAACCCAGAAACTTTGGCGCCACATAACTCTGCCATACTTTTGCCTAGCAACGTGATTTAAACTTTAAAATGCACACACAACTTTGGTCTTTTTCCGGCCAATAGGGATGAGCTGTAATTGATTAAGCCCCGCCCCCTCTGTAACAGGAAGTGTCCTTCGCCAAACAGTAAGTGCCTCTATAACTCATGAACCGTTTGTCGTACAGACCCGCGGCTGGTGTCATAATTTTTTTTTTTTCTCAAATTTTTTTTCTCAAATTTTTTTTCTCATTTTTTTTTTCTCAAAATTTTTTTTTTCTCAAATTTTTTTTTCTCAATTTTTTTTTTCTCAAAATTTTTTTTTTTCTCAAATTTTTTTTTCTCAAAATTTTTTTTTTCTCAAAAAATTTTTTTTCTCAAAAATTTTTTTTTTCTCAAATTTTTTTTTCTCAAATTTTTTTTCTCAAAAATTTTTTTTTTCTCAAATTTTTTTTTTCTCAAATTTTTTTTTCTCAAAATTTTTTTTCTCAAAAAACTTTTTTTTTCTCACAAAACAATTTTTTTCTCACAAAACAATTTTTTCTCAAAAAAACAGTCGTTAAAGTGCGACCCGTGATAACGGCCAAAAATGCGCCAAAACGCCACTAATTAGTCGAAATGGCTGTGGGTGGTGTCATATGAAGAACCATAATGTTAAAGCTTATGCAAAAAATGCTAATGTTAAAAAATGTAACGCTAATGCTAACACCAACCGCTACACAAGGTTGCACAGACTTAGCGAGCTGCAGGCACACTTAAAATTTCTTGGAAATTTTCTTTTCTAGTATTTAATTAATATGGGATCATTCATTTATTAAGTGTGCCTGCCATGCAACGCAATGGCAAAACACTTATTGTAATCCGCCATACTTAATTAATTAATTAAGTCCATAGTTTCGCCACAAATTTCTGCACGTAATAACTGCCGCACAATTTACGCCACCCACGCAATATATACATCAAAACGTGCGGCTCGGCCGGGAATAGGTTGCTATTACTTTTCTTTCCGATCCGCGTTACCATTGCGACGTAATTCGCAAAAAACGACGCCAAAAAACCCCATTGACTTAGAATGGGGGAAACTTCGGCACGTAATAACTGCCGCACGATTTACGCCACCCCCGCAATATATACATCAAAATGTGCGGCTCGGCCGGGAATGGTGTGCTATTACTTTTCTTTCCGATCCGCTTTACGATTGCGATGTAATTCGCAAAAAACAACGCCCAAAAACTCCATTGACTTTGAATGGGGGACTCCGAAAAAAACCCAGAAACTTTGGCGCCACATAACTCTGCCATACTTTTGCCTAGCAACGTCATTTAAAATGTAAAATGCTCACACAACTTTGGTCTTTTTCCGACCAATAGGGATGAGCTGTAATTGATTAAGCCTCGCCCCCTCTTTAACAGGAAGTGCCCTTCACCAAACAGGAAGTGCCTCTATAACTCATGAACCGTTTGTCGTACAGACTTGCGGCTGGTGTCATACCTTTTCTTTTTTTCTCAAATTTTTTTTTCTCAATTTATTTTTTCTCAAATTTTTTTTTTTCTCAATTTTTTTTTCTCAAATTTTTTTTTCTCAAATTTTTTTTTTTCTCAAAATTTTTTTTTCTCAAATTTTTTTTTTCTCAATTTTTTTTTCTCAAAATTTTTTTTTTCTCAAATTTTTTTTCTCAATTTTTTTTTTCTCAAATTTTTTTTCTCAAATTTTTTTTTTCTCAATTTTTTTCTCAAAATTTTTTTTTTCTCAAAATTTTTTTTTCTCAATTTTTTTCTCTAATTTTTTTTTTCTCAAAAATTTTTTTTCTCAATTTTTTTCTCTAATTTTTTTTTTCTCAAAAAAAATTTTTCTCAATTTTTTTTTTCTCAAATTTTTTTTCTCAAAATTGTTTTCTCAAAATTATTTTTTTCTCAAAAAAAATTTTTCTCACATTTTTTTTTCTCAAGATTTTTTTTTCTCACAATTTTTTTTTCAAAATTTCTTTTTCTCAAAAAAGTTTTTTTCTCAAATTTTTTTTCTCTCAAAACAATTTTTTCTCAAAAAAAAATGCTCCAAAACGCCACTAATTAGTCGAAATGGCTGACTTCCTGTTTGGTTTCTGATTGGCTGCTGGCCTTGTGACGTGGGTAGAGCTGCGAGGGCCTGGTCATCGCTGCTTGCAGCTTTAATTCATTAATCGTCCATGACCTTAATTGGGGCCTATTTCGCCAAACAGGAAGTGCCCCTCACCAAACAGGAAGTGACCCTTGATCTCGTGAACCGTTTGTCATACAGACACGCGGGTTGCGTCAAATGAAATAACGCTAATGCTAACACCAACCGCTACAGAAGGTTGCACAGACTTAGCGAGCTGCAGGCACACTTAAAATTTCTTAGAAATTTTCTCTTCTAGTTACTAGATACTAGCAGAACCTCTAGTTTGGTTACATTTGTAATACTGTGTAATTTCAGTGCGGACACAGTGACCCCTTCCTCCACTTACCATAGAATAGCAGCAGACACATGCTGATGGCGGTGGCCTGTCCCAGCTTACAGTGCTGACCTCAGAACCCTTCCTGGCAGCGGCAGCTACTCTTGAAATGATTTAAAAAAAGAAAAAATTCTGCATTCATTCTTTTAAAATGTAAATTAAATTGACTTCAGAATTGTATATACTGTTACCTTTTAAGTCATCTTATACTATACTGCATAAACCTTAATTACCACTTTTGATGATGATGATAATGACCCACTTGGCAGTTCAGAAATCCATCTACCAATGACATTTTTTGGAAGATTCTTCTTTTTTTTATATTTACATTTTTATTATAGTGAAAACAATGGCTTCCATTATAACATTGCAACTTTTCCAGAATACAAAGCCTAGTTTCTATTTGTTTTGATTCCCCATTAGATGGAGTTCTATGAATTTTGCTATTTTATCATGAACATTAGTGAGGACCAATTAAATGAAGATAGGTTGAAAAGTGGTGAGGTTGTCCTTTAATGTACAGTAGGGTCAGCAAAATGTTTATATTTAACATTAGTCCAATACTTGTCAAACATCAATTTCACCATTGATATGAACATACATAAATTATAATCTAAACACACAGAATTTTCCATATTACTGACATTTAATTATTATGTGCCATTATCTTGTGGATGTGTCATTGTTACACACACACACACACACACACACACACACACACACACACACACACACACACACACACAGTCACACACACACACACACACACACACACACACACACACACACACACACACACACACACACACTCCACAGGATAACTTACTTTGCTTTCTCACAGTATCTTGTCTTCATTTGCTGCCAGCAAATACCTTCACACTTTCTGGAAGGAAATACAGAGTCAATTTCCCCCTCTTTTTAAACACATTGACCTGTCATTTAAATAACACAGACCACACATTACTCCAAATGCCTTCAACAACTTTACTAAACTTGACTTTTAAGCTAGTTTACATCAAATGTTCAACTACATGCCTTCTTAGCTTTCAGCTAACAGTCAATTGAATTAGCAGCTGCAGCTAACAGCTAAGCTAACCAACAGTAATGTTGTCTCTTCCCTCTGCCCTGGCAACAAACAACAAAGAAATGTAACTACTGCTCGTTCTGCATGATGGCAGTGGAACATTCTAACGTCAACTAAAACATGTTGAAAGTCGAAAAAACCTTACCTTACTTCCAGAATGAAAGACATGTTGAAGAATGGAGCTAACAATTTTTTTTTATTTTTTTTTTATTGACAAAATATTACAATACATACAAAGAACAGGTCAAAAAGCAGTCACATCACAATAAAATTAAGAAATACAAAGAAAAATATAATAAAATAAATAATAAGCTTGAGGTTACTTAGGAAATATATTCATCACAGATTCTTATGGTTTTCACAGCTTTAGTGTTAGTACAATGTTTTATAGTATCTAAGTATGACAATAGTAGGGCTTTAAAAACAACAATATTTGGACGTTGGTTGGCAAATTTGGTACAATGAATATGATATTTAGCTAGAATTAAGAGAAGGTTAATAACATACATTTTGTCTACATTTATTTTATCATCGTTTGAAAGACCAAATAACTTCCAGTTCAACTCGTGAGGAGACGTGACGCAGTTAGTGGGCGGGCCCTTTTGTACCCATATATGGAGCAGACTGATTTGTTTGCACCTGATGCCATGACAACACATTTAGGTTAGATACACTTCATATTTGGGTGTAGCTATATGGTTATGGCTGAGTCGGTGACATCAGAGATAAACCTGCCGGCTGGCTAAAAGGTCCTCCTTAATACAATTTTAATATAGGATGTTGTTTTTTATAAATCTTTCCATCTCTTCATCTGCTGAATGCCTACATTGAAAATTTTAATTGTTTTAATATGTAGGTTAGAATTTACAGTTGCAAAATACATACTGTAACCTCCATATAGGCCTAAGAACCTTTTAAATCCCAAAGAACCATGTGAGGAATCTGAAGAACCATTTGTTAAATAAAATGGTTCTTTAGTAGGTGATGGTTCTTCAAAGAACCATATAGCCTTTTAAAGAACCATTTAAGAACCATTATTGCAGGGCTGGATTGGGCCCCCATGCAGTAGGTGTTGCAGGGCCTTATCAGTTGGATCACTGCTGCAACGTAGCTTTGAGCGCCTCCAAAGCAGGCGCGATCTCTAGATGTGAGCGGCCCAAAGGCCCATGAACTTCTAGTGTACATATGGGGCATATGATTGCTACTCTGTAGCCAAAGTCCTCCGGGACAACATCAACAACTTAATTAGGAAAAAAAGCTTTAAAACACCAAACCAACATTTTATACAAAAGCAACTGGCAAATTTGAAAGGTGCATGGGTTTTCAGGGAGGTTTGGACGGTAGGGAGTGAGGTATGTATTTCATGTGTTTGGGCAATCAATTTGAGAGGGTGGGGGCAGGGGCAGTCATAAAGAAGGCCCTATTGCCCCAAGGGTGGCACCCAGCAGTATTAAAAAAAATCAAAATGACACTTAGGTTGAGTGAAAAGTCCTGGGAGGAGCGGGTGAGGGAGTCTGATGTAATTGATAATGATTCATAGCACTTAAGTTTGAGAAAAAACTCTGCATCTGTCTGTCCTTGTCCCATTTACAGTATATCTGTTTCACAATGAATATTTTGTGCCCTTTGACACATTCTAATACATGAAGTTGAAGTCATTCTAAAACAGTTGACCAAGCCTGTAAGGTCCTACAGCGTGATTGGAAAGGACACCCGGGCTCCAGGGAAACCCCGCCCACCGAAGCTTTTGATTGGCTGAAGCGGAGCTAGGGAGCGAGCGCTCAATTGTAGTCGCTTGGACAGGGCGTTTATCGTGGGCTTGCATAACTATT
The DNA here is from genome assembly GCF_963921795.1 of Nannobrachium achirus. NCBI lineage: Eukaryota > Metazoa > Chordata > Actinopteri > Myctophiformes > Myctophidae > Nannobrachium > Nannobrachium achirus. The sequence goes on from NC_137827.1 coordinate 59,259,341, forward strand.
GCATTCACCACGGCTTCGTAACTCGCGCGGCCGGCCCTGGCCCGCTCTTCGCGGCCACTCGCGAAGAGTGGTCCGCTGGCCTTCGCGCCGCTTGCAGTGTCGTGGACAATCGAGCGGCTCCGTCTGGAGCCCGGGTGTCATGTCATTTCCAATTACGCGGTCCTACAGCATAGTAGGGTCTCAACCTGAGGTTCTGTGAGCATCCTCTGGCAAGGATGGTTTAATGATTGCTTTGACCTCTATGGACCTTTTATAAAAGATTTAGCCCCCAAGCCCCTCGCAAAAATGCCAGCAAAATGTTTGGCAGCTAGGGTAATTTTCAGTCTCATTACACTACACTATAAAGGAAAAATTACTTCAAAAATCACACCCGTGTGAAGTGGAGCTGTGTGTGTGTGTGTGTGTGTGTGTGTGTGTGTGTGTGTGTGTGTGAATCATGTGTACCGATTTTTGTGACATTTGAAGAAAATATGTAGGAAAAGGAGCAAAAAGTGTGTTTTGGAGAAAATTCAAGATGGCGGAAAATCTATCATGGCGCAAATGGGCGTGGCCTATATGGGGATGCGTCATGACCCAAGGAATCCAGGGAAAAAATATTTTTAATTTTCCGACCTACGGTTCAAGAGTTACAGGCCAAAACGTAAAGTGGGGTGTTATGGCGCCACCATGCGGCCAAATGACAAAATTATTTTTTATTTAATCCTTGAAATCATTATGAACCTCCTCTCCAAGTCTTGAAACTCTAGCCCCTATGGTTTGCGAGAGACAAATAATTGAATGTGAGTTTTTGCGATTCCCATTATAAGTCAATGGGGAAAATTAATTCACTAATAAATTAATATCAATTAAACTATTGAACCTTTCTCTTAGCAAGTTACTAGCCCACGATTCCCGAGTAAGCCGGTCGATTTGACATATGGCGCGAGTGTGTGGTGGCAAAACTGTGGGACTAGTAGCGTGCCGAAGTCAGGCTACAAGTCAGGCTACATACACACACACAGACACACACACCCACACAGCTACGTATAGGGAGCCTGTGTTTCACACAGCTCCAAAAAATCTGCTTTAAGTGGGATGTGAGGGGTCAAACTAGGGGTTTTAAATTATTCTGGATCCATTGCAAGCATTTGTTTTGCACGATAAACATTCCTTGGACTCATGGACGGATTAACCCCCACGAGGGCCCCAGGCCGCTAATTTTTTAGGGGCCCCCCACCCCCCATCATAACCCCTCCTCCCTCCTAACGTGCACTATCCAGCTTGGATTTTAAGCCATGATGATCATCTGTGGACCAAGAAAGCACCTGTAGACAACAGAGGAGGGGCCCACACATTTGTTTTTGAGCGGTGGCTCCTATACGTGGCCGTGTGTATGGGTATGCGTCCGTCCGTCCGTCCGTCCGTGTCTGTCTGTACGTAGCCTGCAGTACCTTTTCTGACCACACATGTTAAGGGAGGGGCGCTGTTGTTCAGGTCAGGCACACTCACACACACATGTACACACACACACACACACACACACACACACACACACACACGCGCAGCCTCCTTTTATATGAGATACCATTGAAGTATCTCATATAAAAGATACTTCAATAAACATGTCAAAGCATAATTACCAGCCGGTGATACACTCGGCAGAGAGGGTGATCGGGGGTGGGCTGAGTGGGCGGGCCGTGAATAGGACTTATCAGCGCAGACTGGTCTCAGATCTTCAGTCTGCAGGATGGAAGAGGAGAGAGAGAGACACCAAACAGGGTCCTACTAATTGCACCACAATACCCAAAAGTACACAAAAGAACACAAAAGTACAAAAAACTACCCAAAAGTATACCCCAAAGTACCCAAAAGTACCCAAAAGTATACCCAAAAGTACACAAAACTACCCAAAAGTACACAAAACTACCCCAAACTACCCAAAAGTACCAAAAAGTATGCCCCAAAGTACCCAAAAGTACACAAAACTACCCCAAAGTACACAAAACTACCCCAAACTACCCAAAAGTATACCCCAAAGTACCCAAAAGTACACAAAACTACCCCAAAGTACACAAAACTACCCCAAACTACCCAAAAGTATACCCCAAAGTACCCAAAAGTACACAAAACTACCCCAAAGTACACAAAACTACCCCAAACTACCCAAAAGTATACCCCAAAGTACCCAAAAGTACACAAAACTACCCCAAAGTACACAAAACTACCCCAAACTACCCAAAAGTATACCGAAAAACTACCCCAAACTACCCCAAACTACCCAAAAGTACCCAAAAGTATACACAACAGTACCCCAAACTACCCAAAAGTACCCAAAAGTATACCCAGAAATACCCAAAAGTACACAAAACTACCCCAAAGTACACAAAACTACCCCAAACTACCCAAAAGTATACACAAAAGTACACAAAACTACCCCAAACTACACAAAAGTACACAAAAGTAGGCAGGGATCAGCACCCAGGGGGTCCCTGGTGGCCGCCCCACCACCGGGGCCCACCACGGACCCCCAAGGACCCCCACGGACCTCAGCAGCGCTGGAAAAAGCAAATGAAAAAATAAGCGAATCTAGCAGATCTACAAGCTACGTGCTGCTCCACTCCACATGCCGTGGCTTGGATGGGGGGGGGTCGGCGGACCCCCACTCCTCAGGGGGGGTCCCCAGGGGGTCCCTCGCCACCGACCCTCCACTGGGGCCCCACGGAGCCCCTCGTGGACCCCCACTGCGGTCCCCCAGCAACTAGACTGTCCCGAAGGGTCTCTGGACCCCAAAGTACACAAAAGTACACAAAACTACCCAAAAGTATACACAAAGGTACACAAAAGTACCCAAAAGTACACAAAACTACCCCAAACTACCCAAAAGTACCCAAAAGTATACCCAGAAATACCCAAAAGTACACAAAACTACCCCAAAGTACACAAAACTACCCCAAACTACCCAAAAGTATACACAAAAGTACACAAAACTACCCCAAACTACACAAAAGTAGGCAGGGATCAGCACCCAGGGGGTCCCTGGTGGCCGCCCCACCACCGGGGCCCACCACGGACCCCCAAGGACCCCCACGGACCTCAGCAGCGCTGGAAAAAGCAAATGAAAAAATAAGCGAATCTAGCAGATCAACAAGCTACGTGCTGCTCCACTCCACATGCCGTGGCTTGGCCGGGAAGGGGTCCGCGGACCCCCACTCCTCAGGAAGGGATCAAATTCAGGTTTGTGTGTCTTAAAAAAATAAAAGGGGGCGTGGCCTAATGGCGCAACAGCGCCCCCTACAATATTTCAACGCAACAGCCCCACTATACGGTTTCACCCACAAGTACGAAAATCGGTACACATCTGTATTGTGTCCGGACTCACAAAAAAAGTCTCTCGGCGCCACGTCCGAAACCAAACAGGAAGTCAGCCATTTTGACTAATTAGTGGCGTTTTGGTGTATTTTTGGCCGTTTTCACGTGTCGCACTTTAACAAACTCCTCCTAGGGGGTTAATCGGATCAACTTCAAGTTCGCTCGGCATACTCAAGACACCTTAAAGATGAAAAGTTGTGCGAATCGTGAGTTTTCGTAAAACGGCGTGCCCGTGGCGTAGCGTCAAACTTCCTTCACCAAACAGGAAGTGCCCCCTCTTCTGATTGGTCCATACTTCATTGTTCCTTTTTTTGGCTGTTAACTCATCAACCGTTTATCGTACAGAGTTGTGGCTGGTATCATATGACTTGACTAAGTGTCCTTCACCTTAATTGGTTTAACTAAGCCCCGCCCCCTCTTCTGATTGGCCGAAACTTGATTGTTCCTTTTTTGGCTTTTACTCATCAACCGTTTATCGTACAGAGTTTTGGCTGGTATCATATGACTTGATAAAGTGTCCTTAACCTTAATTGACGCTTCCTTCGCCAAACAGGAAGTGCCCTTCGCCAAACAGGAAGTGACTCTATAACTCATGAACCGTTTGTCGTACAGACTCGTGGCTGATGTCATATGACTTGATTAAGAGTCCTTCACCTTAATTGACGCTTCCTTCGCCACACAGGAAGTGCCCTTCACCAAACAGGAAGTGCCTCTATATCTCATGAACCGTTTGTCGTAATAATGCTAACAAATGCTAATGCTAACACATGCTAATGCTAACACATGCTAATGCTAATGCTAACACATGCTAATGCTAACACATGCTAATGCTAACACATGCTAATGATAAAATGCTAATGCTAACAAATGCTAATGCTAACACATGCTAATGCTAATGCTAACACATGCTAATGCTAACAAATGCTAATGCTAACACATGCTAATGCTAATGCTAACACATGCTAATGCTAACAAATGCTAATGCTAATGCTAACACATGCTTATGCTAATATGCTAATGCTAACAGATGCTAATGCTAATGCTAACAAATGCTAATGCTAATGCTAACACATGCTAATGCTAACATGCTAATGCTAACACATGCTAATGCTAACATGCTAATGCTAACACATGATAATGCTAACAAATGCTAATGCTAACACATGCTAATGCTAACATGCTAATGCTAACATGCTAATGTTAACACATGCTAATGCTAACATGCTAATGCTAACACATGCTAATGCTAACATGCTAATGCTAATGCTAGCACATGCTAATGCTAACAAATGCTAATGCTAAGAAATGCTAATGATAACGCTAACACATGTTAATGCTAATGCTAACACATGCTAATGCAAATGCTAACACATGCTAATGCTAACACATGCTAACACATGATAATGCTAACAAATGCTAATGCTAACAAAGGCTAATGCTAACAAATGCTAATGCTGAATCTAAAATTCTAACGCTAATTGGCTGCTACCCCTTGTGACGTGGGTAGAGCTGCGAGGGCCCGGTCATTGCTGCTTGCAGCTTTAATTTTTTGGATACTTTTGGGTACTTTGGGGTACTTTTGTGTATACTTTTGGGTACTTTTGGGTAGTTTGGGGTAGTTTGGGGTAGTTTTGGGTATACTTTTGGGTAGTTTGGGGTAGTTTTGTGTACTTTGGGGTAGTTTTGTGTACTTTTGGGTACTTTGGGGTATACTTTTGGGTAGTTTGGGGTAGTTTTGTGTACTTTGGGGTAGTTTTGTGTACTTTTGGGTACTTTGGGGTATACTTTTGGGTAGTTTGGGGTAGTTTTGTGTACTTTGGGGTAGTTTTGTGTACTTTTGGGTACTTTGGGGTATACTTTTGGGTAGTTTGGGGTAGTTTTGTGTACTTTGGGGTAGTTTTGTGTACTTTTGGGTACTTTGGGGTATACTTTTTGGTACTTTTGGGTAGTTTGGGGTAGTTTCGTGTACTTTTGGGTAGTTTTGTGTACTTTTGGGTATACTTTTGGGTACTTTGGGGTACTTTGGGGTATACTTTTGGGTAGTTTTGTGTACTTTTGTGTTCTTTTGTGTACTTTTGGGTATTGTGGTGCAATTAGTAGGACCCACCAAACATGTTAAGCTTTCCCAAATTACTGTCAGTAATATGGTGAAAATGTTTAAGGTTTGTTGTTTGCTATATTATTATCGTCACATTTATTAAAGTTACATTATAGACAAGTTAATGATTTTATAGGCTGTGCTTGGTGAACTATTAAAACGTTTTCTTGTTGTAGAAAAACTCCCACACATCATGTAATCTTGATGTGTTTATCTTTATTAACGTAACTAAACGTCATGCTTTTGCCAAACATTTTCTTCGTTTGATCATCACGCCTTGAACCACCTGCATGGTGCAGGCATTATTTTATATAAATAATTTTGTCAAAATAAATAAACAATTAAGTAGCCTATGGCCTTAGGCTACTTAATTGTTTATTTATTTTGACAAAATTATTTATATAAAATAATAATACAGTCGAACAGTAGGATTGCCTTATTAATGGAGTGATTAACGAAACCAGCCAGGCCACATGCAGCCCTTTGATGTATGCGCCCTTTGCCGCGTGATGTGTGCGTGGCCTAATATGGCCTTAGCCCTTGGCCTTGGCGTATCGTATCCTAGGCTACTACTTTAGTGTTTATTTATTTGTACAAAATTATGTATAGGCTATAAAATAATATAATCGAATTTGCCTCATTACATTAAAAAACATTCTGTCCTTGATTAGTGGACTGACGCCATTAACGAACCCAGCCTTGCCAGTCCTGTGATGTGTGCGCCCTCATTAACGAACCTAGTTTTGCCTGCAGTCCTGTGATTTGTGTGGCCTTTGATGTGTGTTGTGTGTGTAAGGGCAAGGAAGGATAGACCATGGCCTGCTATAAGCTCAAATACACATTTATGGATGAAGCTTGTGCAATTGTGATGTTCATTAATATTTTTGAGTGCCTGACTGTGTTAGCCTGCATATACCAGAGAGAATCCCATAGCAGTGGTGGGCAACTTTGATGATAGAGAGGGCCACTATATTTCCACCTTCACTCCAGAGGTCCACATTGCATGTTGCTACATCCTACTTTGTCATTCTAGTATCTCATACAAAATAGCAGATCTACTGACTTGTAGATCAACTATGTTTACTTCTTTTGAATTGGAATCCTGAATTGTTATTATAATTTTTTTAATTGGACTCATGAAATGTAACATTTTCATTTCGTTTCAAATGCATTTAGTGTTTTACTCATTTGAAATGTATCAACTTAAACACAAATACATTGGACAGAAAAAATGTAATTTTACTACTACTATAAATAGTACAGGCAATCTAAGAAAAAAATGGGCCAACATTGAAACAAATTGCAACACAAACTCTTTCAACTTTTTTTGTTTCATAAATATGTTAGTAATAACATATCAAAAGTCCTAAGAAATCCAAGTGGTGGAACATAGTGAAATGGTGGAACATAAGTTGGCTCCCATCGACTTTCTATACAGGAGGAAAATACCCAGAAAAAAATCTGCTTTAAGTAGAATGTGAGGGGTCTAACTAGGGGTTTGTCATGATGCTGAATCCATTGCAAGCATTTGTTTTGCACAAAAAACATTCCTTGGCCCCAGAAAACGCCCACAAAACTGATGAAAAGTGATGATTCATCACTTTTCATCAGTTTTGTGGGCGTTTTCTGGGGCAAATGCTTGCAATGGATTCAGCATCATGACAAACCCCTAGTTAGACCCCTCACATCCTACTTAACCCTCTAAGGCCCACGGTTGTAATATTACAACGTTTGTATTTTATCCAAAAAAAGGTTTAAATCATTTTATTTTAGCTCCCCCTACCACCTAAACACCACCATTGGATTCTATTGTTTAGTATTACAATGCCATTGGCCACACTATTTGCATATAAATACCCCCCACAGGGGCTGACATTCACACCCGCCACACCCGCTGAAATTCCAGAGTTTTGACGAACAACATCTCACTTTTTCATGGAAGCTATACCTCACAAAAACATAAGTAAAATGCCTGTACTATTTTTTTTGGTGATCATTAGAATGTCTAGAACATGTACATATGTTATTATTGTGAAAAATATCCCCCATATGTAAATTAGAGCATGATTTATGATTTTTGATGTATGGCTATAAAATCTTACAAAAACATTTTTTTGAAAAAAACATTACATTTTCCTCTTAATAGGACGCCTACAACACCATCTGATTTTTTTCAATTTTTTATTTCAAGTATTTCTTAATGCGGGCCTTAGAGGGTTAAAGCAGATTTTTTTCTGGGTATTTTCCTCCTGTATAGAAAGTCGATGGGAGCCAACTTATGTTCCACCATTTCACTATGTTCCACCACTTGGATTTCTTAGGACTTTTGATATGTTATTACTAACATATTTATGAAACAAAAAAAGTTGAAAGAGTTTGTGTTGCAATTTGTTCAAGGTTCAACCCTAGATTGCCTGTACTAAAAGCACTTCATGTTTGGAATTGTAACAGCTGAAATCAATAATATATCAGCATTCCAATATTAACCTGCAGGCCGCATTAAGCCAAGGTGGGGTCCCCATGTGGCCCCCGGGCCCCCAGTTGCCCATGTATGCCATAGAGAATGCCGGCCGGTCAGGTTTTATCATATATCCTGTGGCATTTTGCCACAGGATATATGAAAATCCCTGGCCATGGGTTATGTGTTTGTGGGTGTGGAGGAGAGAGGTTTAATCAATATTTTTTCAGGTGACTGCAGACTCCATCCACCTGCAGACTCATGGCGGGGATGTCCTGCTCCCCAGTATGTCTGGTTTTTTTGATGGGGACGACCTCATGGATGTCCATGATCTAGAGGTCTGTGGGGATGACAGCCCATCCCAAAGCACAGGTATGTCAGCCTTTCACCATCATCAGGGTATTTTTCAGCCATGCCTTATACCCAAACTTCTTTGCCCCCTTTTTTTTTTTTACTATTTTGAAAAACATTTTAAGTAGTTCAGATAGCTGATCTACAACCTTACAATGTGTTGATGTAGATTGGCTATTTGACGTATTTTAAAATGTTTATAAATTAGAAACAAGTGCTAAGAGTTTTATGGATTAGGTGTAAGGTATGGATGAGAATTTAGCAGTATTGTGTCATAACATCAGAAGTAGCCTACTTATGACTTTTCTAACATTGTGTGCCATCACCCCATGGAAACACCCCTATTGTTAAAATGTTACATTTAAAGAACAAAGGTATTTCAATTGCTGATTTTTGGTGGGGTGGGTCCAACTTAATGTTGGTGTCAGGCACATGCACACAGACATCAAAGGGGGCTTGAGCCCCTGCCCTTTTATCCGTCTCCAAACCATGACTTTTTGAGCGGTGGTCAGTCACACCGTCTCCATAGCGTGGCCGTGTCTGTCTGTCTGTCTGTCTGTCTGTCTGTCTGTATGTAGCCTCTGGTGTAGCCTGAGTACCCTGGGTGACCAGAGAGGTGCTGTTGAGTCTAGCCTGCCCTGAGCATCAACTGCAATACACACACACACACACACACACAGGCACCCCTCCCCCCCACGACCACCGCTCAGTTCACACGGGTGTGATTTTTACTATTGTGAAAGACATGCAAATACCCCCTTTCCATGACATACCTGGAATCATTCTTCTTACGCCACATCTAGAATATTGACTTGATAATGCTTAGTCCAGTGTGCTATCTCACATTACAATATTACTACCAAAAGGCCCTTTTAGACAATTTAGCCCCTGCTTCTATAACATTCTCTGCACATCCCTGGCTGGTGTAATGATGGTGAAAGTACAATTTGATAGGGTTGAACACCAGTAGAAGCACACTTTGGACACCTTGAGAAAGAACATTTCAGAAATGTGAATAATGTGAAATGTAAATGTGACAGTCTGACCACAAACTGTCACTTTTGTTCATTACCTGCCTGGCAATGGTGCACAATTGTTAGTTAGGGTGTATGGACAAGAAACCACAAACTGCATGTTCACAGCTACTTTATTCAACAGAACACAACCAAACAAATCACAAACTCTGACATTGCTCACCCTGGCTCTAGTCTACAGGATCCAAAGAGTCAGGGTGGGGTTGGATGCTCTATGTAGGTGCCAGAGACACAGATGGGCTCACTCAGTCCAAATTGGGAGAAACTATTCCCCGTCTGTGGATAGGGGTTTGGAGGAAACCGTATGTGAACATTCAAAGTGTTTGTCAATGAGGGACAATGGACACTGGTGCGAAGTAGCAGATCTATATTTTCAGTTTGTTTCATTATGATGTCTGTTTATTATGAGTTAAAGTTTGCAAAGCTCTTATGATGCAATATCATTCACCCTATTATAATTTGGGAGGGGCCATGTGGTATTTAAGGGGTGAAGTGCTCTAAAGTTGCCAGTCTGCTGTTTGTGTCTGAGTGGGGAACTCGGGAGCTGCTTTCATAAGGTGAAGTGTTTTGCAAACTGTATAGTTATTAAGTTAAAAGCATGGTTAAAATGCATTCAGGCCTATTGTTAATTTGTTTATTCTGTTAATATCTGAGTACTTTTGCTTTATTTAGCTGAGTAGTAAAGTCTAATTATTTCGTTATCTGAGTATTTGAGCAAGGCAATGATTCCATTAGGCCTACAGTCACATACATTTAAAGGCATATTTCACTATCATATTTAGATATTTGATGTAAATGTTTTCATGCCCTTCGACCCCCTTACACACCCTTTGTAACTTCAAACTCTATTTTGACCAAGATAAATTCATCAAAAACGCACATCTTTTTCTTCTGGTGATTCATACTACCACCCTACTACGTTAAGAGACAAAATGTTTTTTCAATAACTTTTTTTCAATAATTCTTTGGGAAAATGGAAAATATATAGATGGATATATGAGGAGGGTAGTATAAATGTTTTTGATGAATGTAACATGGTTAAAATGGAGTTTTAAGTTACAATGCATGCATGTGTATTGGGACGGAGGCGTCCTGCAGGTGGAGGTCCTGATAACAATTACATAAAATATCTAAATATTGAATCAATAAAACTAACAACTGTTCAGGGATTAGACAAAAAACAGACCAAAGTTTTTTTGAAAGTGAAGCATCCCTTTTCAGAATGTGGAATCAGAAGATGGCTATATTGCTGTCAATTAGCAATTGTGAACATTTTGTGTTTAATTTGTATTTACTAGATCTATATAATTGACAAGCAATTTGACTGCTCGATTATGTTTACAGCTCCTGCTGCACAGCCGGGGCCTTCCCAACCGGGGCCTTCCCAGCCGGGGACCTCTGGGAACTTTCGGTTCTCCAACAGGCAGACGGGGGCGGCAGCAGCAGGACGTCCAGTGCCGGCTCCCCAGCCCACAGTTCACAGATGGTATGTAATCTAATCTAGCAACTTGGATTCGAATTGCTGAATTTTAGTTGCTTGCAGCTAAGCAACCCACATGAACTTGTAAACTGGTAAAGGTAACATGTCTTAAGTTAAACATGAACATGTGATAAAGACAGAGACTATCTTTCCCACTATTTCAGCCCCACCTGTTCAATTTCTTAAAATTAGTATGATTATTAGTTTCTGATTATCTGGTACATTTTCTCATTTTACTCATACCCTTGTTTTTATGTTGCAGCGTGGTCACAACATTTCAATACTATCTATGCGCACTGCCTAGTAATTCAAACGTTTGTATCATTTGACATTTTCATTATTTCATTCTACATAACTTCAACGTTCAGTAAAGTACCAAATAAAACCCCAAACAGTTGGTTGATATTATACATACTCCTTTATGGGGAACCTTTCTGTAGATATTTGTGTGGCGCCACTAATCAGAGGCTCTGGGTTGTCAGTCTGTTCAGAGACATAGAGATAAACCACACTTGGTGTAGTCTGACATCTCTTGGCTGTTCGCTTGTTTGGAAGCATGTATGTTTGTTTCATTTTTGAGAAATTATATTTTTGAATATTCTTTTTTTGAAAATGTTTAAATTCATTTAACATTTCTTTTGGACATGCCTTCATTTTGGAAATTTTTGTACATGCGTTCATTGCCTAGCAAGATGAAAATAAATGTCCATAATGGCTAAATCTTGGTTTGTCTGTTTAATTACAATTACTTGAACAACAAATGTACAGCTACAACACAAAGTACAGCCTTTAACTAAATGATAACTTTTATTGCATTAAAAAGTGTACTTTGTTTTAGACAAACGAATGCACTTCAAACTCCACCTGTCTTATTGTTTATTTGTACTATTGTCTACTTTTGTCTTCACAGCCAAGTTTTCATCGGCAAGATTGTTGATGGCAAACTGACTAAGGATGACAACGGAAAGCACGTCATTAGATATAATGACGATGTGACCCTGGACATCCTAATCAACAAGGTCAAGGCCGCCATGAGGACCACAGAGGAGATAATCCTCGTTGACACCCATGGTGTCCAAATATTGGAAAGTGAAGACACCTCAGGTAAGTAATGCTTACATAGTTGGTCTGAGCCTTATCTTAATGAATGCCGTGTTGCATATAGTCATAGATTTTAATATTTGTGTATGTATACTGGGTATCTGCACATTTCCAAAAGTGACAATATAGTAACTGCTATTACCTTTTTATTTACTGGACAAATTGTCAAACATTCAGAAAGGAGTGAACATTTGAAAATGGGTCTACAAGCTCATAAAATCGTGTCAGTCATCTGTGATTTGCCTAATATGTGAAATGACATACAAGTGAATCAATAAAGGCTCTTTATTCTTAAAGCAACTCTTTTATATAGTAGTTCAAAAAGATGACAGCCACAGCCCCATCCCATGACATTGATATAAATATTCAAAATTGATAGCAAGGTATGACTTTTGATGCATTGAGAGATGTAGTAAGGACATCATTTGCCAGCACAAGGTTGTTGCTCTTGAAACAAAATGTAAATAAAAATGTCTATAATTATTTTCTGTATTTCTTTTTAAAGACCCATTCTACTGGAAAATGCCTGCTAGGAGGACTGTGGTCTTAACACCGGAGGAGCTTCAGCTCCTCCAACGGGTCAAGCGGCGAAGGACACGGTAAGATGTATTGCATGTATCTAAATGTGTGTTTTCTGTGTGCGTTTCGTTTTCTACACCTCTGGACGTGCTTGTTAAATTATTGGAATGCACAAAACCTTTAACTACCTGTACACAGTATAATGGTCTTGTGTTGACAAACATGGATGTATGCAAAGTGTCAGTTAAAAGTATTCCTATTTATAGTTGCACAACTGATTGATTTAGCAAATGGTACAATCTTGTGGCATCTAATAGTAATCTAAGCTTGCTTTTTACTTCAGGATCAAATTAATCCATTTTTCCTTCATCCTGCAGTGGTGCTGAACCTGAGGTCAGGTCCCAAATTGACCTACTGGTCGAGGCTGCCCAAGGCCTGGGGCCAGTGGTGGATTCGGTGAGGCAGCTCACCGAATTTGCAAGACCCCACACCTACCTTCTCACCCCCCCCCCCAGAAGCGTGCAGTCTCGGAGACTTTAAAGTGCATGGTCTGCCAAGGTTTGTCAATCCCTTATTGTATTCTTGGACTTAAAGACATTTACACTAAAAGGATGGACATTGATGCTCATTAAAGAGATTCATGAGCTCACAACACATTGCTCCAGGACCCCTTGTGGTTTCATTTGTCAGCTATTTTCACGTGACAGAATCATTGTAAGCTGTAATGATAAATTATGTTTCAAATTGTGTTCAACAAAAGTCTGCTTTGCGCCAAAATGGGTACACTTTTGCAGCCCTGTGTACCCAGTGGTTTTGTAGAATGCGTACCTAACACTATGACTGAACAATGTGGTGTTCTCTACTAACAGCACTGAGTTAGAAATTGGTAATGGGAATATTAGATTGATTGAATATTAGATTGATCTCCTGATGTCAAATGCTTGACTCTTGCAGATTCCATGAGGCACCCTGTGGTGTGCCCACTGTGCCGCAGCCTTGTGGGGTGCAGGACCTGCGTGGAGCGGTGGGCCACCGAGGGAAATCCTCCGGACATATGTCCCAAATGCCGTCAGCCAGACCTCCAGGCACGGATCTTCGAAATCACTGGACTGGAGGACATTTTTGCGATCCACAGGGATAATGTCGCTGAGTAGGGTGCAGGCCCACTGACCTATCCCTGTGGATCACAAAAATGTCCTCCAGTTCCGGAAGGACCCCCCCCCCCACCCCCCACCCCACCCCAGATTTTTTTTTTTTTTTTTTTAATTTTTTCAATTTGGGACTTGACCTCAGCCATTTTTTGGGCCCCCATAGCCTGTGCACATCACGCCCTGACCTCAGGCATAATTTTTGTTTGGGCCCGTCGCCCTTCTTTGGCCCCCCATAGCCTGTGCACATCACGCCCTGACCTCAGGCATAGTTTTTTTGGGCCCACCGCCCTTCTTTGGCCCCCCATAGCCTGTGCACATCACGCCCTGACCTCAGGCATAATTTTTTTGGGGCCCACCGCCCTTATTTGGCCCCCCATAGCCTGTGCACATCACGCCCTGACCTCAGGCATAATTATTTTGGGCCCATCGCCCTTTGGCCCCCCCCATAGCCTGTGCACATCACGCCCTGACCTCAGGCATATTTCTTTTTTGGGCCCACTGCCCTTCTTTGGCCCCCAATAGCCCTGACCTCAGGCATAATTCTTTTTGGGCCCCACTGCCCTTCTTTGGCCCCCAATAGCCCTGACCTCAGGCATAATTCTTTTTGGGCCCCACTGCCCTTCTTTGGCCCCCAATAGCCATGACCTTCTTTGGCCCCCAATAGCCTGTGCCCTGACCTCAGCCATAATTTTTTTTGGGCCCCACCAGATTTTGTTTGTTGAGAAAATTTAAAAAATGTTTATGACACTTTCATTGTACTTGTCTGTTTCTTTGAAATGCAAGGAGTGTTTATTTATTCACTGAATTCAGAGTAAATGCTTTTCTTGGATTAATTTACTTGTTTAATAGCCTAATACAGCATATAAAGGTAATGTCTTTAGCACTGTTCAGTAAAGCAAGTTTACACCTAGTATCTTGTTGAATACCACAATGGTTTGAAGTATTATGCTGTGATTTTTAAAGGAGTAGTTCACCACTTTTCCAGGAGTAGTTCACCACTTTTCAACCTGTCTTCATATAATAGATTCTGACTAATGTTCATTTTTATTTTCTATTCAGTCTGGGTCTCATAGGAGAGCTGTCAAATCCTTCCTACCGGTGACCAAAAATATTAAATGATATTTTTGAAAAAAAAAAAAAAAAAAAAAAAAAAAAAAAAATATATATATATATAATATTATCACGAGAACAATGGCTTCCACTTTAACATTGCACATCTTTCAGGAATAGAAAGCCTGCAGTTTCTATTAGCTTGCATTTCCCATTGATGTCACCGGTAGGAAGGATTTGACCCACCCACAGCTCTCCTATGAGACCCAAACTGAGTAGAAAAAAAATGTGATATTTTATCATGAACATTAGTGAGGACCTATTATATGAAGATTGGTTGAAAAGTGGTGGAGTGCCCCTTTAAGCAAATTACCGTACTGTAAAATGAAGAGTAAACACAACTGTCTACGTTTTTGTGTTCAAAATTAAACTTCACATTGAGCCTTAGAGACCCATTAGACAGCAGGTCTAAATGTAGACCAAAATGAGATAAAACAACTAATATAGAAGTTGAATTTTAATACACAATACCCACACAATATTGATATTAAAATGAGTTTCATTTTAATATCCAAATGTTTTCAAATGATTTGAAAAAGCATTGCTCCATTTCATCATCCATAAAAAAATTTTGAGCAGTTTAAGGCTCTATATTAAAACAACACTCATATACAATACAATAGAATTAGGCTATAACAAGGTTAAAACTGGGACATAGTGTGTTATTATGAGCTGTAGGTTTTAACAAGCTGAAAGAGACCATGATGGAAGAGCTGCTGGAGGTGGGAATTGAAGAGATTTTAATCAGTGCAGCAGAAGATAATGCGGGCAGAGGCAGTGATTAGATTTATTGAAGAATCTTGTTTGTGGGATATAATATAATTCGAGAAACAGAAGAGGGCGGTAATGCAACTACTAAAGATGCCAACCGCCAGAAAACCTCACAAAGAAGAACGATCCAATAGAATCTTGGTAGTAATGTGACGTGTATGGTCATGTGACACATCCGTTGTTGCAAGATGGCGGACTACGCAGATACAGCTGTAAAGTATTTTCCGGAGATATTCAGATAAATGTATATCGTTGTTGAAATTTAACTTTTATCACAACACAAAAGTGTCTCGTTACCAGGTTATTAATCTACTGTACAATCATAGTTTAGTAAGTAAATCATAGTTTAAAATAACGTGGTTAAACTTTGATATAAAAATAGGCTAATGTTGGGGTGCTAAATAATGATGTATATAGGCCTAATAAGTCCTACTGTGTTGTTTTTATACTAACGCTATGTTTAGATATGACTATGAGATAATATGGGTTGTGACATGTGAAGGATACAGTTCACAAAGCTCACAAAAGAAAGTACCTACTGCGCACATGCTTAAAATAGAAGCTAACCTTGTCATTTTACATGATGCTAAACACAAACCTACTTTGTTATTATGCAATCTCTAGCGAGACCTGTCTTACTGTAACTTCATCGAATAACCTTGTATGGATATTTATACTTGTTTGATCTGTGTAATTACATGTGCAGTATACTAATAGATTATGTTACGATGTTAATGTTAACGTGTGTAATTTGTGAAGAACCTTAAACTATGCCGACGAGACTTCAGGGTTCATACGATTTTTTATGGAAAAGTAATTTTATTAGAATAATTTTCAGGAATACATGAGTATGGGAAAAGAAAGCATGTTAAACTAGAAGCATTGCATAGGAAAATGTACAGATTCATGACGGTACAGTTCACTGGTACAAGGTCTACTAAAAGGAGATCTATGAAAAGACTAAGCTTATTTCAACAGGAAACCATTTAAGTATCTCATATAACATTGAATGACAGACAAATAGAACACAGTAGTCTACTATGCGTGTAGAAATTCTCTATATTCATAAGCTGCGTTCATGATTTAAGTCATTTTGTTCAAAATGGACCAATCTTGCAAACTTTGGAAGCCAATGTTAGACAATTAGGATGGAATATGAAATATCGGACAGATCTGTCTTGATCAAATGACTATAGGGATACTGTATACTGATTTGCATGATTTTTGATAAATGCAAATAATAGGAAAACATGTGTTTTACATAAGTCGGCCTCCTGGTGGCACAATAAAAGGCAGATATGAAAAATGCAGGGCAAAGGTGTATCCTTTTTTTTACTGACTATACTACTGCATAGTACTGTGTTCTATTCGTCTGTCATTCAATGTTATATGAGATACTTTAATGGTTTCCTGTGGAAATAAGCTTAGTCTTTTCTAGGATCTCCTTTTATTAGATCTTGTACCAGTGAACTGTACTGTCATGAAACTGTACCTTTTGCTATGAAAACTGACATTAAAGTCTTCAATCAATCAATCAATCAAAGCCTCTAGGGAGTGCATATACAAAGTTGTACACTGATCAGTGGAGGTAAAAACACGAATTGGCCTGTTATAGCGCCACCATGAGGCTGATTTGATTGTTTTTAGTGGCATTTATTCCTTGGCCTATTGGGAATGAGCATGCACAATTTCATCAAAATCAAACACTGCATTCATGATTTGAGGACCAATCCTGCAAACTTTGGAAGGCAGTTTTAGCCAATCAGGATGGAATATGGAAAATCAGACAGATCCATGTCGATCATATGACTGTAGAGATACTCTCTACTGATTTGCGTGACCATTTTTGGACAAAATCTGTAGGAGTACTGGCAAAAGTTATTTTTGCCAAGATCGGCCTCCTGGTGGCGCTATAACAGGCCCATGTGACAGTGACCAGAGATTAGCTGGTAACAGACGGACACACACACACACACACACACACACACACACACACACGCACACACACACACACACACACACACACACACACACACACACACACACACACACACACACACACACACAGCTATAGATATCTATAAATAATACCATCACTAATAAATCAGTTGATTTATATATTCTCAGATTTGTTCACACAGTATAAAAGGTGTTGGATTTGTGGATGTGGACATTTCTACCGGTATCAAGAATTGACAGAGGGGCTGCACAATGTTGATGACCACAATATCTTGTCACTGCACGTTTGTCTTTTCTTGAGACAGTCTGTCCATGTATTCAGCTATACACTCTGTAGATAAGCTATCTGGTCAGGGTAAAATTCAATTCCTATTGAAAATCTAATGATACTTTAGTACCCTGACCCTATCTCTTCTCTTGCCAACGTCCCCCACAAAGTACAAACTAGCAGCGCATTGATTTGATGGGAGCTTGTTTTATGTTTGGGTTAGGGTTAAGACATGATGAATCATCATGAATCATAAATCAATATGATTTAGTGATGATATGCTTTATGAAAGTATCATGTGCTGGCAGTGCATAAATGTAGAAATTAAGTTCTTCCTATTTGTCCCAAGCTCCTGTTTGGTGAACATCGATGTCAGTAGAAAAACATGACCGAAGTATATATTGGATACCTGATCGATGATCGGTTTTGATTGAAACATTGTGGCCTAATAAACTTCATGTTTCCGAACCTGTATTAAATGTCCTACTCATTGTGTGTTGAAAGGGACCGGTGAGATAAAGATCCACGTGACCAACAAACACAATCAGACCACCATCAGCTTTAAAGCCAACAGAAAGAGCCAGCCCTACATGTATGAGCAGCTACAAGACATCTTTATAGATGACGTCTGCCTGGTGAGAATGGCCATATTCTACATTGATATGCATATCACTGCACATTTAGTCACTGTCTGGCAGAAACTTTGTATCTCCTTATTTTCAAGAAAATTCCCTCATAAAATAAAATTAACCTGACTCCGCCAGATGGCAGTAGTGCATATACCGCACCACTACAATCTGGGATTGCTCGGGCAGACACGATGTAAGGGGCGGGCCATTTTTTTAAGTTCTTTAGCAGGTGATTGGATGGGGCCGTCTGTCTATCACAGTCTGGGAGTGGCAACTCCAACCTGTCTGCATGACGTCCAAGAGGGCGATAGCAAGAGGGCGCAAAAGACCAGTACTTCCCGTTTCTGCATGACGTAGGTGGATACCTTTTTAGGAGGCGGAAGCATGTTTGGAGTCTATTCATTTACAATGAGAGAGCTAACGTGAACACAGAGCAAAATAATAGTTCAGAAGCTATGCACTGAACTAAATATTGGACCAGATCATCACAAGCCTCATTATATTAACAAAATTGTCATGCTAAAGTGGCTTTTTTCAGCGACACAACAAAGGAGACAATCAACTTTATTATTGCTCTTTAGCTGTCCCAGCAACACACTCTCGCGGGATCTATAGCACCAGTAAACAGGACGTGCACTCCCACTTAGGAGTCAATTTGTAGGATTTGTGTACCATGTCGCACTCTAGTGGATCCAATGAGGATGAGCTATCTTCATTAATTAAATATCTTTGATGACGTTACACCCAGAATCCGCCTCCTGTGTTTCCATGTGGTCTGCAGTCAGACTCTATTGGCTCAGAGACGTCAGAGCCCGCCCGTAGCTGTCGCTGATTGGTCCGGCCGGGAACATTCCGATGACATCCACTCTCCCCGAGTGATTTTAGATGGTAAGCAGGGCGGTAGGCATTGCTGCCACCAGATGGCGGAGTCAGGTTATCAAAAAAACGTACAACCCTAGTTATGATAAAATAGTGTTCCAGAAAAGTAGTAGATATAGCGGGGTCCTCCCTATGATCCCCAGGTTCTATGTTCCCCACTTCTCCCCCAAAAAGGTAAAATGTTCTCCAGGTTCTATGTTCCCCACCCACCCTATATGATGTGAGATAATGAAGCAAATTGATAAAAGCCCAAACAATAGGAACTTCAATTCTCCTACGGTCGCAGTTACAATGAAAAGCACCACCGGCTGTCTGACAGCCTGTCTGTCATTCACGTTACTTGACGTCACACTTTTGCCCTAGTCATATCTCTGCCACCGTTGGCCCTATCAGTGCCAAACAATGCACATACACTCTTTAGATGGCAAATTCTCACATGACCCTCCTCTAGACCCACCAGGGCTGAGGGAACATAGGGCTGAAGGAATATAAGGCTGAGGGAACATGGGGCTGAGGGAACATAGGGCTGAGGGAACATAGGGCTGAGGGAGCTTGAGCATGGACCCCAAACCTTTGAAGGCAGTGGTAGCCAATCAGGACGGAATATGGGAAATGGGACAGATCCATGTTGCTGACATGACTTTAGAGATATTGTGTACTGCTTTGTGTGATTGTATGGCCAAAATCTGTAGGAGCAAAACATCAAAAATCAGCCTGCAGTACACAATATCTCTAAGTCTTGTCAGCAACATGGATCTGTCCCATTTCCCATATTCCCTCCTGATTGGCTACCACTGCCTTCAAAGGTTTGTGTATGCACCTGACGGTCACTTATCTCTTGCTTAGGGAGTCACACTGGCATGGAGTCAAACTGTACCACGAGATGAGAAACAACCAAGACGTTTCCACCTCCAAACTTCAATGTTGAATGGCATATTTGGAAACCTATTTATTGGGGAATTGTTTATGCATTCAATACTTTTTCCCCCCCCACTTTTTATTGACACAGCGTATTTACGATCAAAAACTATATCGTTACACAATATACTGGAGGGAAATTCTATATCCTTAAAATCTACTGACAGTCCACATCCACCAAATTACCTTTTTATTCTTATTTTTTTTTTTACTAAACTGCAGTAGCATTCCGACGCAGGCATGCAAACACACACACACACACACACACACACACACACACACACACACACACACACACACACACACACACACACACACACACACACTCTTAAACAAGAAAAACTCAGTAAAACACTGCACATATCGTTTCCTCACATTCCTCACTGTTCGCTGCCATCAAAGTAGCTTACCTTTTGTGATTTTATAGAAAAATATCCATCCATTATTTCCAACCGCATTCTTTTGTAAAAGCCCTTACGGGCGCAGCCGTTCCAATGAACGAGGCCGCACCAGTCGTAGACATAGAAATAGAGAAACTAGATCCGGTGCTGAAAAAGGGACCAGAAAAGTGATCCCGCCGTCATTGTTGTTTATATATGCTCAAGATTTCAGAGTAGCGTTAACATTGTGCTGCTTATGCTGCACACACCCGCCCCAGCCCCCATCTGCTCAGACAGGCTCTGCCGGGGAAAAGAACAAACTCTCAGAATTGGGGAACGCTAGGGTTTGTGTGGTTCGGAAACCTTACCTTCAATTTGTACGTGGAAGAACCTGCAAAGGTGCATTTGCATGCGTTGGCTTGCCATATGCATATGAACCAGAGGAACATTGAACTGCAAATGGAGAATAAATATGTTCTCTTAACTAATGATGAACCTGATTGCAGGGTTTCCTGCAGGAAAAAGTCTTGACCAGGGGGGGATGTCATGGCGCACGCGCAAAGCGCGTGCGCCGAAAATTTTTGATAATTAATTAATTAATTTGAGTAATTAATTCACTTAATTTTTAATATTAATTCTTATTTTTGCCCTATAAAAAACACATGAATGTGCCCATGATGACGGAAAACGCAACTACATGCTATCATCCACATTTATTCAACATTGAATAACTTATATTGCCGGTTCGCCACCAAAGGGTTAAAAAAATAGTGTGCACGCTGGTGTACGAATTCGTGCACAGATGATGCACTATGCATGTACACGCTTTTCACAGCTTTCAAACAAAAAAATTCGCTTGGAAATCCGTTCAGGCATTCAGGAGATACCAGCCCTTATGTTTTCTTCAAATGTAAACAAACATGGCTGCCATGTTTGAAAGATAGGGTTGGTATGGGGGTTAAACATGCAATTTCGCGATCGCGATCATGCCTAGTACATTGTTGGAGGTCCAAAAAGTTTTTTTGAAAAAAAATTTTTTTTTGAATTTTTTTTTTTTTTTTTTTTTTTTTTTTTATACCCTTGGGGGGGCGGGGGGGTTTTCTGGCCAGGCGGGGCGCCTGGCCTGTAAAGTGCTGCAGGAAACCCTGGATTGAAGAAGCTACATCGATTTTGAAATGAAAACAATGTTCTCTTATCCTTCTCTTGTCCTTCTCTTCAGGTTTGTTGAATGTAAAGATTGTGGACGGAAGATGCACCAGATAAGTGTTTTACCATACAACGTCATCTGGCCGTCTGGGTATGACAGTTTGAAGAATCACACAGTTAGAATGTAGGGCTCAACCAAATTGGGGGAAAAACTATATTGTGATAATTTATTGCTCTATGTCAACAGGACACTTGCAGAATATGTTGTGCATGGCATGTACTGGTAACCATTAAGTCATTCAATCATTGTTATTTATCAGATGGACGATTCTGTTGAAAACAGGTTTTCTTTTTCTATCTAGAATTTAAGGTGTCGATTTAAATTGACTATGTACATTGCTTTGTCAATGCTGAAATGATATATTTTGCAGCCCTATTGGAACGTATTCTCTCCTTATTGTCTCTTACTAGAATCATCTGTGACAATGGTTTGAAGAAGAGCGGTAAAACAAGGAAGGACAATACGTTTTCTGCCAAAAGTGAGTATGCTCCCTTAACATCCTACTGTAATTCCCACTTTTGCTTCTCTGGACTACTTTTCAGGGGCAGTTATTTTTTCTCCACTTAGCTTGTCCTGAATTATTCAGAAGTCAGTAGCTTAAAGCAGTTTTTTTAACGAACATTCAGGTAAACAAGAACCTAGTCTGAGTAACATAAACCACCCCAATAGAGACTGCATATTGTGGCTGTCGGGCTCATATTTTGTACCTCTTTAGTCTACTCTGTACTTGTACTGTATAGTTATAAATGGACTTATAGATCGTCTATTTTAGATGCCTTTAAAGATTTTTGAAAATCTACACCTATACTTGTTAAAGCATTGTAATTGGGATTGAAAGCTTCAGAATCTTACCTGACTTTCGCCAGATGGTGGCAGCATTGCGTATATAACGCTCTGCTTTACCATCTGGTCTTGCTCGGCCAGCGTTGATAACACTCGTAAAGTCCCGGGCCGGACCAATCAGCGGCAGCTATGGGCGGGCTCTGAGCGGCTCTGAGCCAATAGAGTCTGATTGCAGACCACGTGGAAACCCAGGAGGCGGATTCTCGGTGCAACGTCATGCAGACAGGCCAATATGAGTGGTTGGAGTTGGCACTCCCAGACTGTGATAGAAACGGCCACATCCAATCACCAGCTACAGAAATTCAAAAAATGGCCCGCCCCTTACATCGAATGTGTCCGAGAGAGCCCAGATGTAAGGCAGAGCGTTACGCACTGCTGCAACTATCTGGCGAAAGTCAGGTTATTCAGAATCCATATTGCATTCGAATGTTATGTAAGCCTGCCAAAACACAGAAGACAGACGTCTATTTCTTTCTACAATCTCCAGCCTATACGATACGGCCGCGGTGCTGAGAAATGCAAGCTTAATGCTAGATCAATTCATGGTTCAAAATTATTTGTAGGCTATTCTATAGCCTATTTGTAATTAACTCATTTAGTGCCTTTCGCGTGATGTCACGCGAAATTCCCTTTGATGTCACCAGTGCCGAATGCGCGATGTCACGCGAAAAGTAATATATTACTGTAACGGCGAGTATAAATACCGAGTATATGGCGGAAGCTCCGGAGGCGAAAATCGTCGCTGATTTGTCATCATCACGGCTCCACCAGCACAAAATAGTCATCCCATAACATTGAGGTGGACGGGGGATCTCATCTTAAATGTCCATTATCTCAAAACTACACTTTAGAAGCGAAGATGGAGGCAGATGCTCGCTTATATAACACATATATAAAAGCTCCAATGCAATCCAGCATGGCACCACGTAAACAACGATCGATTCCGGCGCACGACCCGATGACGTCAGACCGGAAGTAATCACCTCGTGGCCTTCTGGCCTTCAAAATAAGATAACGGGAGTGAATGGGGGCGGGGGGGGGGGGGCACTCTGGACATTTTAATCCGTTAAAGTCAGAGGCTTTTAATGAGTTAAGCTGTGTTGTGTGGGTTTTGATACAAGTCCGCTCTGGAGACAGGAGTAGTCTACAGGACGCGATGCGCTCGTGATGAAAGCTGGAATCTTTACCAACTCTTTTTACGGTGCTATAGCCTATTTTTTGTCTGATAGTTTCTCGTCGTAAAGTGTTTTACTGAGCAGCGAGCGAGTGGATGACCAGCATCCATCGGTAACGCGTGAAATAAAAAAACAAGCCCACAATCCCACATGTGCAACACGTTGCATAAGCGATCCTTTCTGAACCTTATGTGACACACAAGGTTCACATGTGTTGTTTCACGAAGAATATTTCTTGTAACTTGTTAAATCCATTGGTGAGAGAAAAGGAGAGACGAACAGATGTGAGTCGCTGCTGCTTTAGCAAGCGACCAAGCATCCAGACAGTGTGGTTGCCATGTCTGCTAATTATAAGCGACTATGGTCTTGATTTCCGTAAAGTTGCTTGTTATATTGATCGTTTCTGGCTGCGTTTTATTTGTTGTGATCTTTTAGATCGGTAATTGCCAAGTAGCTGATGCGGCGATGCTTATAGTTTTAAATTGCTTGTGTGGCCTAGATAATATCACTTTTTGGGGCTTATTTTCGTACACCTGGTTGCTTATTTCTCTCGCAAAGTCTGGCAACACGGACTTATACCGCGACAATGCTGTAGTGAAAACGAGGTATTTTATGGCTATGCCAGCATTTTTGCTCATGTGAAAACACCCAAAAAACAAAACTCCCGGCAAGTTGAAAATGATTATGCTAATTATTTTGCAGGAAAAATTCCGGAACTGTAGTGAAAACATGCCTTTGGTTATGGGTGTGGAGGAGGGTATATAAGGACCTCTCCATGAACTCCTCACTCTCTCTGCTACTCTCCAGTTCTGTGTTGGGGTGCCACTTGGCCTGAGTGGGCCTAGCCCTTTTGTTTAGTTTTGCAATTTTATATACAACACGCATACAGCACACTCCACACATTCACACACTGCATGCATGACTGACTACTGACTTATTCACATCTCACTCCATTTCTTTTGATTATTGCATTAGTTCGTTATTTGTAGTCAAATAAACCTAAAACTTTAAATGTTTGATCATGTGTGGACCTTCTTTTGCCATGTAACCCTAGTACATGACAGTAGGGCAAAAGTGTTATGTGATGTGATGTGACGTGACGGACAAACAGACAGACTGACTGACAGCCGTTGGAGGTTTTGATAGTAACTGCAACCTGGCGGTCGCAATAATAGTAATGGAATCTTATGAAGTCAGTACTGTAAATGGGATGTGATTTTTTTTGTGTTTGACAAAGTTGTGTACTTCTGGACTGGTTACGGGGTCAGTCTCTCAAAACACCAGGCTGCCCTGCCACTGAATTATTTAACCACATTAAATAGTCGAATATAGTCGATCTACAAGCTCACTATACATTACAGTGTGACTGGCTGTGAGCCTGTAGATCGGTTGTCTTTGGCAAAGTGATTTGGTTTAGAGGGAAAACGTGGACCATGGTGGAACCCTAAGTACATAGGTTTTAAGTGATTAAAAACTGTAATGCTAACTACTCATCTGACCCTCTGCAGGCGGGTATACATATCAGTATTCACTTCTTCAGACCTCGGATGCTACGAACAGCAGTCTACCACAAGATTCTTATTGGATACATAGAATATGTCAAGAAACTCGGGTAAGTTTGGCTTTCTTGCTCCTCTTTCATCTCCTTTAAACAGTTCTTTCTGCTGTCCCCTCTATTGAGTGGCCTGTACCGTTGTTCACAATCCAATAGAATATCATAATTTTCTTTTTTTACTTTCCAACTCTGAATCAGTAAGTTGTTCTCATTGACATATCCCAGTAAACACTACCATATCAAAGTGTGATAGGGAGTTTTTCCATTATTCACTGTCTATGGACGGATCCAGGATTTCTCCACCTGCAACCTTATACGGAAACCAAGTAATTTGTTCACCCTTTTATTTTGATTGATTTTGAACGAAGTCTTCTTTTCTCTTTTTTTTTGCATTGTCGGAAGATGAAAACCATTCTGTTTTCATGTCTGACGTTTCATATAAATGAGTCTAGACATGTTTTTCTTTGGCAAAGTATGACAGCAGAGAGTTTTGCGAGGGGTGACATAAGTTATTTGTAGCCTAAAATGCACCAGACGTTTTGAATGAATGTTATCAGTCAGGGGTCCCTCTATCGAGATCTAATTGTTTCCGTGTGTTCCTCTGCCCAGGTATGCTATTGTAGATAAATATTAATGTTCCACAAGGATGAAGGATTTGAAGAGTTGACAAAGGTTTATTCAAAGAGGCAAGAAGTTGAACAGAATAACAGCATTACAGATCCTTTGAGGAGCAGGCCTCCTGGCCTCTCCTGTCAGCCCCTCTGGGCACAAGCCTCCCCTGTACCATTATCCTACAGTTCTTATAGTCCATTCTGACACAGATGCTATTATAAACATGTTCTTATAAGGATTGTGTACTAAAGATAAAGCAACATATAAATAGTTACATAGGGTGCAGATTTGCTGACAGTGTAAACAAGCAAGCATAGGTGGGGGAGAGAACTCAGCTGTTAGATTGACAGCTGCAGGTACATCTAAAAGAGTAAGTAGCCTTGTGAGATTCTTTAGACCACATACAGTACACTTATTTGTTACACTATAAATATTTCTACCACAATGCCCAGGGTCACATTTGGGCATGTCCGCCAAGTGAAGGAGACGACTACATCTTCCACTGCCACCCTGCCGACCAGAAGATCCGTATATCAGGAGTGGTACAGGAAGATGCTTGACAAGGCCTAGGCTGGGAGGATCCTGCACGACTACAAGGTAGAGATGACTGGCAAACCTTAATTAATGCCAAGTTTATAACCGTACGATGAAAATAGCCCATCTCCAAACTTGTAACTCGATTATTTTCGGTGTTGACCACGGTCGTATGACTAAGTATAATTCAGGCTTTATTTGTGCTTTCTTTGTCAAATTCTTTTTTTAATTTGGGATATACATGCAGCTCCCTTTCACATGGAAGATATTCATTTCCTACTTTTTACGTTAAATACCTGACTCAGATTGGGCCTTTGGGGAGGTGACTATGCATGACAGTAAGCTAAATTGGTTGTGTGAATTGACATTATCATGCGTCTTCTGCTGACCGTGATTACCCCAAGCACTGGGTGGGCGTTTTTGCAGGAACCAAAAAGTGGAAGAGCCAATCAGTGTCTGTCAATCAATGGGCCCTGAGAGCAGACCCATAGAGCATACTGATAACATGACCTTTTGATGCTGGTGATTTTCCTTCGCCTCCTCTTTGGGGGGAACCACAACAGGACTTTGATGGCCTTTCATAAAAAAAAACTGAACATATTCCCAGGTTGAACATTGCCAGTATTCCAGCTCTTTTTCCCAGAACACCCCAATTTTAACTTGTTTTAGAATAGTTGAATTGACCCCATTTATCTTTGGACTCCCTCCTCAGGACATCTTCAAGCAGGCAACAGAGGACCAGGACCGTGTGACCAGCGCCAATGAGCTTCCCTATTTTGACGGTGATTCTGGCCCAATGTTTTGGAAAAAAGCATCAAGGAGTTGTAACAGGAGGAGGAGGAGCGCAAGGAGGAGAACACCGCCGCTTGTGAAACTCCTGAGGTCAGAACCGCAACTCTTGTTTAATTGTTTTCGAGCAGGAGGAGGTTGAAACTAAAGTTTTGTCATTTGAGCTGCAGTTGACACTGACTGGAAGGTGTCACTGGACAGGTTTGTGTTTGTTGTGGATGTCACAGTGATTGTTGAGCTGGGGACTGAGCTGAAAATGTAACTGTCCAGTGCATGTACTGTAAATGTGGTGTTTTTCACATGGGTCGCTTTTTGATGTTGATATGACTTCATTCTGAAGGTATGAAGTGATCCTATCGTTGTTGTTTTTTTACAGGCTGCCCTGTACATTGCCCTTGATGCCCAGTTTGATTACACAGTTGTAAGTAGATGTATTATATCTTCATCTTAAATTGTCTGTATCTTCATCTTTAATTTTCTGTACTGCACTAAACTGAACAACTGGTATTTAACAATGATTTCAGTATAACATGCCCCTATTGAGGAGGTGGTGGTGTGTGTTGCTGCTGGAAAACTACACCTTGGACAGGTCAGAATTCATTTAATTCAATAGAGGATGTCTCAATGACTGCAGCTATTTTCTCCCCCGTGTGTGTGCGTGCGTGTGTGTGCGTGTGTGTGCGTGCGTGCGTGCGTGTGTGTGAGTGAGTGTGTGTGAATCTTTGCTTCTGCTTTTTTTCTGAGTCCAGTGAGGGTGAATTATGACTGCTGCCTTTATTTTTGTGAATCTTTAGCACTGACACCAGTGCCTTCTCTTTGCTGCATACTGCTTCTTTCCTTGTTCTCTGTCTCCTGTTGTTGTTATTCCCTATGATTCTGTCATTGTTTTGCTTATCGTCTATTGCACACAGCCATTTTTGGCTTAGTTGGGTCTGGCCGGACTCATTCTCTGATGCATATTGTAGCTGTTGTTGACTTATTTATTGTGTTAAATGATGTAAGAATTTTCCCTTGGATTAATAAAATCACCTTCCTTACCTACCTAAAGTGCTATATGAAGAAACAAACTTGAACCTGCACATAACTGATTCACCATCCTGGTATTATTATTATTACTTCTTTTTTTTCTTCTTTTTTTTATAGTTACGGGAATGTCTTTGCCCACTGGTCCAAAGATTGTGAGGCACTCCTCCAGGGCAAGCATCCTCCTGTCTTGAGACTTCAGCGAAAGAGAAAGCGTGAGGAGGACACTGAGGTAAGTTATCGGGTGGGGGGACACACAACAATGAGATGTATGATGTTATCTTAGTTGTTGTTTTCACAAGATTTAGTTATGCCACAAATGTGTAGAAATAATGCCACATTGACTTCTTCAGGCAACCATGACACAGAGGTCTACTGAACCCCGTGCATGCATGGCTGACATGTTGAGCGTCTGTGTATTCCAGACATGCAAAAGGACTGGAATAAGGTTGGTTAAGACCTAGTTATTTTAAGCAATAAACCAAACCTCAAACAAAGGCACATTTATTATGTTTTCGAGACGGTGACATGAGGGACATATTTATAGTAATTTGTATTGTTAATTCACTTCGACAGCACATTTGGTTCATTTAAAAAATAACATGTTAACATGTTTTTTATGTTAGACTTCTATACCCAGATGTGGAACCGGGGTGGGTGCAGTGCCACTTTTGCCACGGTTGGCTGCACAAAGCTTGTGCAGGCAATGGAATGGAAGAGGATGGCTCCTTTCACTGCGGATGCACAGATAACGCAGATAACAGCCCAAGGTAATATATGTTATTGTACAGTAGGTACAGTGTCTCTAGTAGTAAACACATTATAGCCAAAGCACAGAAAACAAAACAGATGTACACTTACAACAGCTTATTGACATACTTTAATGGCACTTCTTTATGATTCACACTGTGGCTATTTTACTTGGGAAGGTTTCTGTGGATGATGGAGAATAGGGGACAAAGTTGTTGGGTACCTCAAGCAATGTTGAAAATTGTCAAAATCCACTTATATTTAGTTGTGACCCCTAAGCCCTGTAAGCCCTTTTCTGTCTGGTCTGCTATTTATTAAACAATCCTCTTCTGTACCATGCATAGTAATTAATGCATACGAAACGGAGGGGGAGAGAGATTTAATCCGTTTTATCCGTTGGTCTCTCAGTCTTTCTCTCTGTCCGTACCCTTACGGCCAACACTCAATCCGACGGATTAAAACAAATAAAAATGTACGTACACATGAACTACCCTGCGAACCTTTGTCAATGTAGGCGCTGTGTAGTGTTTGGTCATTGGGAAGATGCATTTGGGTGACATCTAGTGGATACAGTATGTACATAGGCTTTACAGGGACCGTACAGAACTCTGCATATCGACGTAATTACCGCACCTTCTTTCTCACCCCCAAACGTACGCAAAATCAAATGTACGTAACAATAACTGGCTCTTTCCTCTGCAGGATCACAGAGGCTGTTGAGAAGGGAGGAGTTCTGACAGTTTTCTCCAAGGATCAGATCAAGGTAACTTTAAAATCAATTGTGCTGTTAGTTATTAAATTCTCTATCAATAATTACCATTTTCATCATTAACTGTCTTTGGTCTCAGAGCCTCCATGATGACCTGTTCAGCGGAAGGATCAGATCAAATAGGTTCTACCTATGGGAGAACCCTAACACCAACCTGAGGCTTAAACAGCTCTTAAAGCCAAGATGTCTGCCATTTAGTGAAAAGAGGGTAAATGGAAATTACATTTTGTCACATGTATTGAGTATGTACTTAACAATCAGTAAAAGTTGGATGATGCTTACTTCTCTTTTAAACAGTCATCTGAGCTGTTGGTGTTAATCGAGGAAGTGACTGGACTTGGAGGAAGAATCAGGGCAGGGGAGTTCAGACTACTGGACTTTGTTTTTGACGTCATGCTGCCAGAGGTAAGACAGCCAGTGTTGGTGGTACCTCATGCTAAACCTGGATGAGCATACTTTCATGGTGCACAGCTAAAAAAAGGTTTTGAGATTAATTTACAAGGGGGGAAATGGGGGGGAGGGGACTTATCAAACATGAGACCGAGAAACTGTTTCTATGTATGGGAGCATGAAAACAGGCTTTAGTATTACGTCTTGGAAGCTGTAAACAGTGCTTATAGTTCTCAAGCACAATGCCTAATTGTACACAACCGTTTGAAACCCATTTATTACTTATTTCAATACATAGTACACATTTCCTCCTGAACAATTTTTCAGGGTGGGCCACAAATCTTTTTTTTGCTTTAATCCTGGACAAGAAAAGTGGTGTAATTAAAGGTGTAGTGTGATCATCAATCTTTTATTCCTCTGGAAAGCAAAAGGCAAAAGACCAGTAACTTTTTACCCAGGGGTATTATTATGCTGTGCTGTTATGCTGTCCAGTATTGTCTTTGTGTTGTAACATGTGGTGATTGGATCATTTCTCAACTGTTTTTCAGATAGTCATCAAAATCTTGGAGGTCAAAAAGAGGATGAACCGGCTTCAGGCAGAGATGGTTATGGCCTGTGGGAAAATCTGAGGACAAGTGTTGCACCACCACACCCTGTTGTGTTTCAAATCGTATCCGTTGATTGGCTGGTTATAGCCTATAACTTAACTGAACACAACGTATTTATAAACAGACTTGTGTGGATGACAGACAGAACATTAAGTGAAATCCTGATCAGCAACATGCTTTGAATTGTTTGTGCATTCTTCTATGCTGTGCTCACGTTGTGTCTGATGGTGTCAGCGAGCAAATGTTGGCAAAATGTGGTTTGCGGCCCCAACAGGAGCGGAAATGGGAAGGTCCTCGCACCAAGGAGCTCGTGCTCTTTTTCAAAACGTTGTATTCTTATTCTTATAGGCCTTCTCCTAAGAATAAAAGGCAAATAAGAACAGGTGATTATTGTTATTATTGTTTTTTGCACATGAGAGTGGTGATAACCCGCCCGCCCGTTGGCACATCACTACAAGGTTCAGTTGCTACTATGATTGTATAATGTTGTTAATGAGGGATCCTCATCTTCTACACGCAGAAAGTGCGTGACCACAAACTCTGATGTTGGGCTGTCTCAGTTCTATGAGATATGACCAGAGGTCATGACCTGGAGCAGATTCTCACTCAGTACCACCTTTGTCAAACCTGCCTTTGAGGAGTTCTGTTTACCCACCAAGAAGTATGCAGATGTTATTATTCCAAGAGGAGTTGACAACATGGTGGCCTTCAACCTCATCGTTCAGCACATCAGGGACATTCTTAATGGTGACATCTGTAAGTGGCAGCGAGGGTCCCACGGCAACGGCCATGGACGGTCCATTTCAGAATGAAACGTCCAACCCCACTGGAAAGGGAGTAAGCCAAGCATTCGTCCCACTGAACCTGGGCGAGTGATCGCTGGGGCTTACTGATTGGTTGACTGGTGGGTTTGGGTCAGTGATTAGGTATATGTCCTACTTTCTTCAGCTCCTGTCTTCCACAGTCCAGTGTCCAAGGGCTGCACTATTTTCATAGGGTTGAGAACTTTAAATAAAAGTTTTGACTGACTTAATGTGTTTGGACTGGCAATCATTCATTCATTTCTCATTAAAAACATTGTGTGTGGTCCCCCCCCCCCCCCCCCAGGAAGGTGTTGTGTAAAAGTAATATTTAAAAAAAATGCACTGAGATTTTAGAAAGGTGTGTAATAAACTTATGTGAATTCAGTTAACGTTAGTTGAATACGATTGTAAGGGTCCAATATTAATGTTCTGATTATGTTTTTGATGGCTATGTAGGTGTGCATGCGTGTGGTGGTCTCCATGACCAATGATTGTCACTTGTAGTTAGATCTTTAACTGCTAACTTCTCCGTATTGTGAAGCAGGGGTCTTCAACGTTTTCAGGCCAGGGACCCCCAAAATGATTGGGAGATGAAGCAGGTGGGGCTGTGGGGCTAACATGTATGCATGGGTCTTCAACAGGGGGTCCTCAAAGTTACTACAGGGGGTCCTCCAAATCTTTGAGTGATAGAAACTTTTTTCTCCTTTTTTTTATATTAACCACTTGAACCCTAGTGTACATATTCGGAGAACTTTAGCCAAAGTTCATATTCTGAGCTTGTAGATCAGCTATTTTTGGCAACTAAGTTTGGTGTATTGGGGAGAAAAGAGCATACTAAGTACAGAGTGAAAGGTCAAGTTTAATAAGTATTGATGGTTCAAGTGGTTAAATATCTGAAAACACAAATTTACATGAATCCAAAATACACTGATGATTGTGTTGTCAATGAAACTATATGGAATCTATGAACAGGTTGTGGGGGTCCCTGCTGCATCTCTCTCAATTAAGGGGTCCTTGGCCTGAAAACGTGATTGGGAGATGAAGCAGGTGGGGCTGCATGGGTCTTCAACAGGGGGTCCTCCAAGTTACTACAGGGGGTCCTCCAAATCTTTGAGTGATATAAACTTTTTTCTCCTTTTCTTTATATTAACCACTTGAACCTTAGTGTACATATGCAGAGAACTTTAGCCAAAGTTCATATTGTGAGCTTGTAGATCAGCTATTTTTGGCAAATAAGTTTGGTGTATTGGGGAGAAAAGAGCATACTAAGTACAGAGTGAAAGGTCAAGTTTAATAAGTATTGATGGTTCAAGTGGTTAAATATCTGAAAACACAAATTTACATGAATCCAAAATACACTGATGATTGTGTTGTCAAACAATGAAACTATATGGAATCTATGAACAGGTTGTGGGGGTCCCTGATGCATCTCTCTCAATTAAGAGGTCCTTGGCCTGAAAAAGTTGAAGACCCCTGGTATATGTATACCATTGTGTTTCATGTGTATAAACATATTGTGCATTCAATAATATGCTCTTAAAATAATAGTTTCATATAATCATGCTTTTATTTTAAACATGCATGTTATAAACATACCTTATTAACTGACAACCAATGTCAATACTATCAATCTAGCACAAACAATCTGCCAATTACACAATCATGTATACAAGCTATTCAAAAGAGGCAGATATTTTATATTTAAAGACAAAATATTTTTTTTCCTTTCTTTTTAAAAATACAATACAGATATAGATCTTATATAATTATTAGGGCCCGAGCACACAGTGTGTGAGGACCCTATTGTATTTGCAAAGATTATTATTATTATTATTTTCCCGAAAGTAAATCGCGTTTTTGAGGCGCCAAACGTACTCCAAAAGTTGCGCAACTTTGCAAGCACATTACAAGTGGCGAAAATGTACGTATTTCGAAAAAAATAAAAGGGGGCGTGGCCTAATGGCGCAACAGCGCCCCCTACAAAACTTCGTGCCTCAAGCCCCACCATACGGTTTCACCTACACGTACGAAAATCGGTACACATCTGTATCGTGTCCGGACTCACAAAAAAGTCTCTCGGCGCCACGTCCGAAACCAAACAGGAAGTCAGCCATTTTGACTAATTAGTGGCGTTTTGGTGTATTTTTGGCCATTTTCACGTGTCGCACTTTAACGAACTCCTCCTAGGGGGTTAATCGGATCAACTTCAAGTTCGCTCGGCATACTCAAGACACCTTAACGATGAAAAGTTGTGCGAATCGTGAGTTTTCGTAAAACGGCGTGCCCGTGGCGAAGGGTCAAGCTTCCTTCACCAAACAGGAAGTGCCCCCTCTTCTGATTGGTCCATACTTGATTGTTCCTTTTTTTGGCTGTTACTCATCAACCGTTTATCGTACAGAGTTGTGGCTGGTATCATATGACTTGATTAAGAGTCCTTAACCTTAATTGACGCTTCCTCCGCCAAACAGGAAGTGCCCTTCACCAAACAGGAAGTGCCTCTATAACTCATGAACCGTTTGTCGTACAGACTCGCGGCTGGTGTCATAACATTTTTTTTTCTCAAAATTTTTTTTTCTCAATTTTTTTTCTCAAAATTTTTTTTTTCTCAAATTTTTTTTTTCTCAAATTTTTTTTTCTCAAATTTTTTTTTCTCAAATTTTTTTTTCTCAAATTTTTTTTTCTCAATTTTTTTTTTCTTAATTTTTTTTTCTCAAATTTTTTTTTCTCAAATTTTTTTTTCTCAATTTTTTTTTTTCTCAAATTTTTTTTTCTCAAATTTTTTTTTCTCAATTTTTTTTTTCTCAATTTTTTTTTTTCTCAAATTTTTTTTTCTCAATTTTTTTTTCTCAATTTTTTTTCTCAAAATTTTTTTTCTCAAATTTTTTTTCTCAAATTTTTTTTTTCTCAATTTTTTTTTTAGCATGTGCTAATGCTAATGCTAACACATGCTAATGCTAATGCTAACATATGCTAATGCTAACAAATGCTAATGCTAACACATGCTAATGCTAACAAATGCTAATGCTAATGCTAACACATGCTAATGCTAACAAATGCTAATGCTGATTCTTAAATTCTAATGCTAATTGGCTGCTACCCCTTGTGACGTGGGTAGATCTCCGAGGGCCCGGTCATTGCTGCTTGCAGCTTTAATTAGGGCCCGAGCACACACAGTGTGTGAGGACCCTATTGTATTTGCAAAGATTATTAGGGCCCGAGCACACACAGTGTGTGAGGACCCTATTGTAATTGCAAAGATTATTATTATTATTCTTCCCGATAAAGAATCGCATTTTTGAGGGGCAAAACGTACTCCAAAAGTTGCGGAACTTTGCAAGCACATTACACGTGGCGAAAATTTACGTAATAAAAAAAAAAAAAAAAGGGGGCGTAGCTAATTGCGCAACAGCGCCCCCTACAAAACCTTGTGCCTCAAGCCCCACCATACGATTTCACCTACACGTACGAAAATCGGTACACATCTGTATCGTGTCCGGACTCACAAAAAAGTCTCTCGGCACCACGTCCGAAACCAAACAGGAAGTCAGCCATTTTGACTAATTAGTGGCGTTTTGGTGTGTTTTTGGCCGTTTTCACGCGTCACACTTTAACGAACTCCTCCTAGGGGGTTAATCGGATCAACTTCAAGTTCGGTCGGCATACTCAAGACACCTTAACGATGAAAAGTTGTGCGAATCGTGAGTTTTCGTAAAACGGCGTGCCCGTGGCGAAGTGTCAAACTTCCTTCACCAAACAGGAAGTGCCCCCTCTTCTGATTGGTCCATACTTGATTGTTCCTTTTTTTGGCTGTTACTCATCAACCGTTTATCGTACAGAGTTGTGGCTGGTATCATATGACTTGATTAAGAGTCCTTAACCTTAATTGACGCTTCCTTCGCCAAACAGGAAGTGTTCTTCACCAAACAGGAAGTGCCTCTATAACTCATGAACCGTTTGTCGTACAGACTCGCGGCTGGTGTCATACATTTTTTTTTTCTCAAAAAATTTTTTTTCTCAAAAAATTTTTTTTTCTCAAATTTTTTTTTTCTCAAAATTTTTTTTTTCTCAAAATTTTTTTTTCTCAAATTTTTTTTTCTCAATTTTTTTTCTCAAAATTTTTTTTTCTCAATTTTTTTTTCTCAAAAATTTTTTTTTCTCAAATTTTTTTTTTCTCAATTTTTTTTTCTCAAACATTTTTTTTTGAGAAAAACTTTAAACTATCGTTAAAGTGCGACCCGTGATAACGGCCAAAAATGCGCCAAAACGCCACTAATTAGTCGAAATGGCTGACTTCCCGTTTGGTTTCTGATTGGCTGCTGGCCTTGTGACGTGGGTAGAGCTGCGAGGGCCCGGTCATTGCTGCTTGCAGCTTTATTAGGGCCCGAGCACACACAGTGTGAGAGGACCCTATTGTATTTGCAAAGATTATTATTATTATTATTTTCCCGAAAGTAAATCGCGTTTTTGAGGCGCAAAACGTACTCAAAAAGTTGCGCAACTTTGCACACACATCACAAGTGGCGAAAATGTACGTATTAAAAAAATAATAAAAGGGGGCGTGGCCTAATGGCGCAACAGCGCCCCCTACAAAACTTCGTGCCTCAAGCCCCACCATACGGTTTCACCTACACGTACGAAAATCGGTACACATCTGTATCGTGTCCGGACTCACAAAAAAGTCTCTCGGCGCCACGTCCGAAACCAAACAGGAAGTCAGCCATTTTGACTAATTAGTGGCGTTTTGGTGTATTTTTGGCCGTTTTCACGTGTCGCACTTTAACGAACTCCTCCTAGGGGGTTAATCGGATCAACTTCAAGTTCGCTCGGCATACTCAAGACACCTTAACGATGAAAAGTTGTGCGAATCGTGAGTTTTCGTAAAACGGCGTGCCCGTGGCAAAGGGTCAAACTTCCTTCACCAAACAGGAAGTGCCCCCTCTTCTGATTGGTCCATACTTGATTGTTCCTTTTTTTGGCTGTTACTCATCAACCGTTTATCGTACAGAGTTGTGGCTGGTATCATATGACTTGACTAAGAGTCCTTCACCTTAATTGGTTTAACTAAGCCCCGCCCCCTTTTCTGATTGGCCGAAACTTGATTGTTCCTTTTTTGGCTGTTACTCATCAACCGTTTATCGTACAGAGTTGTGGCTGGTATCATATGACATTTTTTTTTCTCAAAAATTTTTTTTCTCAATTTTTTTTTTTCGCAAATTTTTTTTTCTCAAAAATTTTTTTTTCTCAAATTTTTTTTTCTCAAAATTTTTTTTTCTCAAAATTTTTTTTCTCCAATTTTTTTTTCTCAACATTTTTTTTTCTCAAAATTTTTTTTTTCTCAAATTTTTTTTTCTCAATTTTTTTTTCTCAAATTTTTTTTTCTCAAATTTTTTTTTCTCAAAAATTTTTTTTCTCAAATTTTTTTTTCTCAAAATTTTTTTTCTCAATTTTTTTTTTCTCGCGCAACACGATTCGCACAACAAATGCTAATGCTAAAAAATGCTAATGCTAACATGCTAATGCTAATGCTAACACATGCTAATGCTAATGCTAACAAATGCTTATGCTAATGCTAACACATGCTAATGCTAACAAATGCTAATGCTAATGCTAACACATGCTAATACTGACAAATGCTAATGCTAACACATGCTAATGCTAATGTTAACAAATGCTAATGCTAATGCTAACACATGCTAATGCTAATGCTAACACATGCTAATGCTAACAAATGCTAATGCTAATGCTAACACATGCTAATGCTAACAAATGCTAATGCTGATTCTTAAATTCTAATGCTAATTGGCTGCTACCCCTTGTGACGTGGGTAGATCTCCGAGGGCCCGGTCATTGCTGCTTGCAGCTTTAATTATTATTATTCTTCCCCCTAAAGAATCGCGTTTTTGAGGCGCAAAACGTACTCCAAAAGTTGCGCAACTTTGCAAGCACATCACAAGTGGCGAAAAATTACGTATTTAAAAAAAAAAAAAAGTGGGCGGGGCCTAATTGCGCAACAGCGCCCCCTACAAAATTTCAACGCAACAGCCCCACTAGACGGTTTCACCCACAAGTACAAAAATCGGTACACATCTGTATTGTGTCCGGACTCACAAAAAAGTCTCTCGGCGCCACGTCCGAAACCAAACAGGAAGTCAGCCATTTTGACTAATTAGTGGCGTTTTGGTGTATTTTTGGACGTTTTCATGTGTCGCACTTTAACGAACTCCTCCTAGGGGGTTAATCGGATCAACTTCAAGTTCGCTCGGCATACTCAAGACACCTTAACGATGAAAAGTTGTGCGAATCGTGAGTTTTCGTAAAACGGCGTGCCCGTGGCGTAGCGTCAAACTTCCTTCACCAAACAGGAAGTGCCCCCTCTTCTGATTGGTCCATACTTCATTGTTCCTTTTTTTGGCTGTTACTCATCAACCGTTTATCGTACAGAGTTGTGGCTGGTATCATATGACTTGATTAAGAGTCCTTAACCTTAATTGACGCTTCCTCCGCCAAACAGGAAGTGCTCTTCACCAAACAGGAAGTGCCTCTATAACTCATGAACCGTTTGTCGTACAGACTCGCGGCTGGTGTCATAACATTTTTTTTTCTCAACATTTTTTTTCTCAATTTTTTTTCTCAAAATTTTTTTTTCTCAAATTTTTTTTTTCTCAAATTTTTTTTTCTCAAATTTTTTTTCTCAAATTTTTTTTTCTCAAATTTTTTTTTTCTTAATTTTTTTTTCTCAAATTTTTTTTTTTCTCAAATTTTTTTTCTCAAATTTTTTTTTTCTCAAATTTTTTTTTCTCAATTTTTTTTTCTCAAAACATTTTTTTCTCAAAAAAATTTTTTCTCAACATTTTTTTTTCTCAAATTTTTTTTTCTCAAATTTTTTTTCTCAAATTTTTTTTTGAGAAAAACGTTAAACTATCGTTAAAGTGCGACCCGTGATAGCGGCCAAAAATGCGCCAAAACGCCACTAATTAGTCGAAATGGCTGACCCTGTTTGGTTTCTGATTGGCTGCTGGCCTTGTGACGTGGGAAGAGCTCCGAGGGCCCGTCCATTGCTGCTTGCAGCTTTAATTATGATTATTGTTCAACAATTTCGGGGACCCCAGTATCCCCGCGGACCCCCTAGGAGTCGCAGACACCCTGTTGAAGACCCCCTGGTGTAAAGCCTTTTATATCCATGTGTTACTTCGAAACATGAAGACGAACGACGCTGCAGGGTTAGCGCTCTGCAAGGAAGCAGCCTCTAACACAGGACCAAGAATTCCACTGCCCTACTAGCGCTACACTCTAGTCAAAATAAACTAAACTACTTCGCTACTCACAAAAACAAAGGTTGTTTTGTGTTGTTGAAAGTGTATTCTCGAGAGTGGAAAACATCTCAGCACCCCATCCACGCTGTAAAATACACTTTATGAGCAGAAAATAAAATAAAAAGTGCGCAAGTGACTTCTTGCCGCTTGTGGAGGTCACGTGACGTCTCTGCCTTGTGGAGGTGCCCTCTTGGCTGTCGTCTCTGCTCCTCTGCCTTGGAGGAATGAGGTCACTTCCTGCCTCCCATTGAGCTTCCTGTCTCCCATTGAGCTCCATGGGCTACAGGAGTCTGCGCATGGGTGCTCTCGGAAAAAGCCACAACAAACAACAACTAGCTTAGGTGTTAGGTAGAAAGTTTGGTTTGGAGGTAGCCGTGTGAGCTCAGGCAGGTTTTGAGGGTTTTACAGACTTTGAGCAGAGATGGCACTTGATCAGCATTACGGAACAATTAAAAACTTGATCTCAGAAAATAAAACATTGGATGAGATATCGAATGCATTGATTTCCATTGGTGTGAAGAGAGGTGCTTCGGTCCCAAACTTAAAAAGATTCTGTGCAAAGCACAACTTACGTAAAAATGGACTCGTGTCTAACACTCAATTGGAAGGTGCCATTGTAGAAGCTGTTGAAGAGGTGAGACAAGATACTATTATGTACCTCCGTGAAGTTTGCACCCCATACAGTATGTTGAAAAAATATATGAAAATTGTGTCATTATTTAGTGCTGAATTGTGCCGTACATTTTATAATTTTTGCTGCAATCATTATTGAGATATTCTAAGTTATAGTTTTGCTGAGGTTTGCACCCCCAATCTTTTGGCTACAAATCGGAAAAAAATGGGCTCAATCTTTAGTGCTAGACATCTTTTGATTGATTGAAGTATTTATTAGCAGTTTGCAATAGGAAAAAGTACAGTTTCATGATCACAGTACAAATCAGAAAATAAAACATTGGATGAGATATCGAATGCATTGATTTCCATTGGTGTGAAGAGAGGTGCTTCGGTCCCAAACTTAAAAAGATTCTGTGCAAAGCACAACTTACGTAAAAATGGACTCGTGTCTAACACTCAATTGGAAGGTGCCATTGTAGAAGCTGTTGAAGAGGTGAGACAAGATACTATTATGTACCTCCGTGAAGTTTGCACCCCATATGTTGAAAAAATATATGAAAATTGTGTCATTATTTAGTGCTGAATTGTGCCGTACATTTTATAATTTTTGCTGCAATCATTATTGAGATATTCTAAGTTATAGTTTTGCTGAGGTTTGCACCCCCAATCTTTTGGCTACAAATCGGAAAAAAATGGGCTCAATCTTTAGTGCTAGACATCTTTTGATTGATTGAAGTATTTATTAGCAGTTTGCAATAGGAAAAAGTACAGTTTCATGATCACAGTACAAATCAGAAAATAAAACATTGGATGAGATATCGAATGCATTGATTTCCATTGGTGTGAAGAGAGGTGCTTCGGTCCCAAACTTAAAAAGATTCTGTGCAAAGCACAACTTACGTAAAAATGGACTCGTGTCTAACACTCAATTGGAAGGTGCCATTGTAGAAGCTGTTGAATAGGTGAGACAAGATACTATTATGTACCTCCGTGAAGTTTGCACCCCATATGTTGAAAAAATATATGAAAATTGTGTCATTATTTAGTGCTGAATTGTGCCGTACATTTTATAATTTTTGCTGCAATCATTATTGAGATATTCTAAGTTATAGTTTTGCTGAGGTTTGCACCCCCAATCTTTTGGCTACAAATCGGAAAAAAATGGGCTCAATCTTTAGTGCTAGACATCTTTTGATTGATTGAAGTATTTATTAGCAGTTTGCAATAGGAAAAAGTACAGTTTCATGATCACAGTACAAATCACTGGGACAAGGTCAACTAAAATGAGATCCTAGAAAGCCGAGGCTTATTTCCACAGGAACCACACTTTAAAGGAGTAGTTCACCCCCAAAATGATTTTTTTTCTATTGATTAGTCACGCCATGGAGAGTAGAGTTTAAATAATATTTTTAGTTTTTTGTCGCATTCCTAAGACAAAAAAATTGATTTGAGTAAATTTACCCCCATTGATTCCGGATGGTGACCCGTTTCGAAACGGGTCACCATTCCTTGGGCTAAAAATTGCCCCAGAAAATGACGGTTTAGTGATGAAAAGTGATGAGTCGCCAAAAAAAAAACATCTTTTGTTGGCGTTTTCTGGGGCCAATGAATGTTTTCTGTGCAAAACAAATGCTTGCAATGGATTCAGCATCATGACAAACCCCTAGTTAGACCCCTCACATCCTACTTAAAGCAGATTTCTTTTCTGGGTATTTTCCTGTATAGAAATTTGATGGGAGCCCAACTTGATTTGGCCACTGTGGGTATTTGCAGTGAGCAGATTATGGTAGATTTTTTAT
This sequence comes from Nannobrachium achirus, assembly GCF_963921795.1. Lineage (NCBI taxonomy): Eukaryota > Metazoa > Chordata > Actinopteri > Myctophiformes > Myctophidae > Nannobrachium > Nannobrachium achirus. The sequence continues at coordinate 59,300,580 of NC_137827.1, forward strand.
CCTGGCTAGTAGACCTAATTTCCTAACAGAATCAGTTGAAAAACTAAATAATAAAATGTTAACCTCTTTTTTTAGACTTTGGATATGGCTTTGGGTGTATTATGCTGCATGTATTATTGTAATGGATCGGTAGGTAGTAGGTACAGTATTGCACTAAGCCTAACGTTATATGCACTTTCATGCTTAAGAATATTGAGAGGGGCGTTTCTGCGAGGCGGGTCTAAACTCAATCTTGGTGGGTTTAGGAAACAGGTGTGAAAAACGAGAAGAAAGATTCTCCATCCGGTGGAATATTTTTCATTTTGCCCTAAAAATGTATTTTAAGCGTGTGGTGGGGGGCTCAGACCGCGTCCACTAAGTAGAGTAAGCTTTCAAATGTCCACTCATACCTTTGGTTTGGTGAGGGGTGAAACAGTTTTTATTATTTTCGTACCAGACGGCAGGGTTTTCAGGTTTTGCCAAGAAATGCGGAGGTAGAGGAACATAGCTTTAGGTTAGGGAGAACTCCCTAACCTAAAGCTATGGACCAGAGCTATATTTATGCCAGATTATTACATCACTACTTACTTAAAACATTTTTTTTAAGAATTTAAAACTTTGTCATTAGACAGGTCCGACGTATGGTCGGAAAATGATGAAAGGCTACCTAGAAAGCAAAGGTATCCATGCTGCTGAAAGTCGAGTTGGCGCGGCACTGAAGGCTGTTCAACCTCCAGCCAATGAGGAACGTCGTCAGGTACGTTTACACATAAACACCTCATGTAGAACTTTGAATTAAGTTGTTTGGTAAGGGCACATCTGACGGTAACCGGTCACTTTGCCAAAAATCCAACTTGACAAATTGTCCACACTCATTAGGCAGGCTTGTCCATGCACCTGGATGGTTGGCAATTAGAGTAGTGGGGTGACCAATTTCTTGTTTACAAACATTGAGAATAAATGCACAGGTGGCTGTTTCATGTAATCAATTCCCAACAGATCCCCAAACCTGTTTTGGGGAGCGCTGGTTTCAGTTTATTCAACCTCTCTTGTGTTGGCTATTGAGACGCACCCATGGGTGTGCCCTTATCGAGACACATATAGGCCAAATTCAAAACCGTTGACTTGATGACTCACTGACTTAGCCAAAGTCAGCGTGCGCGTTCACGTTGGGCCATAAGGGCTTCGGGGTTGTTCCAATGTAAAATCGGTAAGTCAGTGAGGGTGCGGGAACGCCCCTTTTTCCCTACATTTGCAGCCTTTGGCAAAGGACTTACCCACAGTTCATAGCGTTACTAAGGGAATCAGCTGGATCCTCCTAATGTCAATCATTTAAATGTGGAGATGAATCAGGAATCGTGGTTAGAACATCTACAAGCAGTAGTGCTTTCTCACTGTTCTCAAAGGGAGACAGGATGGAATATAGCCTATATATTTAGTTAAAAATAAGGGGGCACATGATAAGACATGTGCAAGGTAAATGCAGAATATGGAAATACAATTTAAAACGAATAACAATATAACCCATAAACAGAAATTTAAATTAATAGATTAATGTATATCCCACACCCTTATTAGAATCACCCCAAAAAATGTGTTTAAGTTTCCATCTCTAACTTGGAAAAATGAACCAATATTTGATTTTATGGGGGAGCTAGAAAATTAGAAAATTGAGAGAAAAATGATTTTTTTTTTAAATTAAATTCCTATTGAAAATCTAACAATACTTTAGTACCCTGACCGTCTAGAAGCAGAATAACCTTTTCTGTCTTGCATGTATATACAGAATATTGTGTGGGTGTCCTTTTTCTTTTGTATAAGTGTAATAATTTAAGTCAATAATTTTACAACTATTTTGTCTATCCCAGGGACTAAGGAACCTCAATCCTGTGCCATACCGGGCAGCATATTTTGGACACAAACTCCACATGGACCAAAACGAAAAGATGGCCAGATATGGTGTCACATATGTTTTGGCTATTGATGGTTATAGTGGAAAGATTGTTGGCCACTCAACCATGCCAATTAAGAACAACCTGGTGATATACGATCAAGTATACAGGTGAGTGCAGCAACATGTTTTTAATCGGAATAGATTTTGATTCTAATATTAAGTGCACTACAAATCATATGTAGTATTCTAACTTAACATCACTTCAGTACAGGAAGTGATGTCACGTGACATCCCTTTTATGCCCATATATGAGTCATTCTGTACCACATCACTGTGACTGATTGTCACTGTGCCACATCACTGCTCTGAAGTTGATTGCATGGCAAAGCGAAAGTTAGGAGATTTCTGATGTCATAAATCCCAGGCCGAAAATGAGAACGTTAGGGTACCCCCTTATGCCCATATATGGAGATCCACACAGGCATCAAACCAAGGCCCTAACTCACCAAGGCCCTGCTTGGCATTACTAATTAACCTTTGTTTTCTGCCCATATATGGAGATTCCTATATTGTCAATATTAAGGACATATTAAGGATATTATGCTATCAATATTAAGGACATATATGGGAATGCCCAGATTTGGTAATGTCCAAATATGGACATGTTTTTACATAACATAACTATCACCCATATAAATCACTGGCCAGATGGCCAAGAATTGGCGCGACATGTCACCCTGAGGTGTCTTATTAATATTTGAACTGTCACAGCTTGACAGCTCTGTCTAACGCTTGACACTGTGTTTACCCTGACACATCACTGTGTCATCACAGGTGACGTCGCATTGATGTCAGATACTCAGAGCATGGATCTACATACATGGGCATAAAAGGCTGACACATCACATCACAGTGATGTTTGTTACATAGGCAACTCAGAGCAGGGGTCTCCAAATAAGGGCATAAAAGGGATCACCATATATGGGCATAAAAGGGATTGTATGATGTCAAACAAACAACAAAATCCATATTTGGACAGATGGCAACGCTTTTAGGCGTGTTACTGGAAATTGAGAACAAAGGTTGCAGTTAATTAACCATGAAAAATGGCACATGTTATCTGTCCTTCTGGAAGGTCTCAACTTGGTGAAATCACCTGATCAAAGATCAAACATGGAGATGACTGGATCATCACCTAGATCCCCATACAGTGTATATGGAGCTGACCTCTACATCTGATACCCAGATGGTGCCCTATTAGGGCAACCACACTATTATAAACCCTTAAATGCCCCTAAAAGGGGACAAAGAATGAGAGAAAGAAACTGAGATGCATGGACGCATGTCTGGGGTCTCACTGCACACGGTTCTACAGACAGGATCGTATTTAAAGTTGTACAGTCAGCTGGTCCCTTGGGCGTCTTACTGGTATTTATAATATATGGAATAGAAATATAGGCTATATCAGAAAATGTATCTAAAATGAGGGTATAATTAAGCTTTTAGCATGGGGTGATTCATAGGTGCAGTCGTCGTAACATCTGATGCGTTTGGCATAAAATAATGCCCACAACCACCTGTCACCAGTATTGAATTACCAATCTCCAATGAGAGTAGGACATCGCAGCAAGAGCAGAACATTGAGAGCAGAACATTGACATAATTAACACATTGGCCGCCATTTTAACATACCTCCGTACTCCCACCTGCCATTCGTCTCCATAGACTTCCATGTAATTCATAGTGCACGGATAATGCACACCCATGCCTAGATAATGCACCACGTGTGTCCACATTGCTCACAGCTTTCAAACAAAAAAATCCGAATGGAAATCCGTTCAGGCATTCATGAGTTAACAGCCACTATGTTTAACAAAGATGGCTGCCAAAATGGCTGCCATGCTTGAAAGATGGGGTTGCTATGGGGGTTAAACATGCAATTTCGCGATTGCTATCATGCCTACTCCATTTTTTGGGGTCAAAAAAGTTTTTTGAAAAAGTTTTTTTTTTTTTTTTAATCAGATTAAATTAAAAAAAAAAATGTTTCTCTCCCTTTTCTTTTCATTGTTACAGGAAGGCTGTTCTCACTTGGGGTCTTTGGGACCAGGTCAGAGTCGATCATGGTGGCGAGTTCTTCCTGTCACTCTTTGTCCAGGAAAAGCTTTCAGGGCACAGGTTTAGCCAAGAAAAACCAGCATATCGGCAAACAAAGTCTACATTGGTAATGGCATCAAACGTATTTACTACTCCTGTTATTACTGGACAGCCAGCTATCATTCAAGGCACACCTTGCATCAGTCATCCGGTCCTTTAGGTTCATACTCTATAAAATCTGTAGAATCAGACCCTTCTTAAACCAGGAGTCAGCCCAGCTCCTCATCCAGACATCTGTCATATCAAAACTTGGACTATTGTAACTCTCTCCTCAATTGTAACTCTCTCCAGCCCTTCCTACGGAACTCGCCTGTCGGCTCGTTCCTGCGAAAAGGCTGTCGTGCAGGATAACCGCGTTAATGCACACCCTCTCGTGTAATATTGCTTAAATGATGCTGGCCTCCATACCTCCTGATCAACCACTACAACCCCACCCGTTACTCAATTCGGCTAACACAGGGATGCTGACAAAGCCCTCTGTGACAACCTCAGGACAAAAATCCACTCGTCCTTGACAATTCTCCCTCCTGGCCCCTAAACTGTGGAATAAACTTTCTGTCTCACTTAGAAGTACAGACTCACTCCCTAGCTTCCGCCATGGCCTGAAGACTCACATCTTCAGACTCATAGCACTTAGGGTAGATTCTTACTCTTATAAGGAGCCTAGCTTATTTTATAAGGAGCCTAGCTTATTTTGGTTTGGCAATGTCCAGACCCAAATATGGGTTTCCTCTCCCGGTTCGGGAGAGCATCAACCGACCAAACTCGGCTCCTCGGTGCTGCCGATATGTTTTGTGACCTGTCGACTTCAGAGCGGATACAATTGTCTGCTGGCTCTCCCTCTGCTGGAGAGCGGAGGCGCACACACACACACACACACACACACACACACACACACACACACACACACACACACAGCTTTGCTGCGTGTCTCGCTGACCATTTTTAAGAGAAAAGAAGAGCTTAGTAAACACAACTTTGCAAGTGTTCCTTGTTGATAGCCTATATTACCTTTATGGTTTAGCCGATCTGCAATCTCCGCGACGAGTTGACTGTGACACATGCAGTATGAAAGAGAGGCGGCACGTCTATAATGTGAGCTTGTAGATTGAATGTTTTCGATACCTGGGGCTCCACCTGGGGCTGCTGCTTACTGGACCTCCAGCGTGCAGCTGCGAGGGCCAGTCAGATATGTATCCGTCCTGCTAAGCTCATTTCTCGGCCACAAACGTTTTCATACGGCGGACGGTATAGCTCAGGGGTAGAGAAACCGTTATTAGAGCACGAAGGGTTCCCAGTTCGAATCCAGGCTCCCCCTGAGTTAATGTCGAAGAGTCCTTGAGCAATACTATGAACCCCTAATTGCTCCCGGTGAGCAGGTTGGTGCCTTGCATGGTTTCCTCCGCCACCAGTGTATGAATGTGTGTGTGAATGGGTGAATGTAATGCACAATCTATGTAAAGCACCTTGGACCGCTATATAAATGCACCATTTACCATTTACCCTACCACGGACCTCCAATAATTACAAGCGACGTCGGCACTAGCCGTTACGATAGTATGAATGAACTCTCCCCAAACTTAAATAATTAGGGGAGCCCTCCCCAACCGAAATAAGTTAGGCTCCTTATAAGTGTATGCAATGACCCTTACTGTAGCACTCGCCTACCCCCAATGACCATCCATGAAAGCTAGATAGAAATCTTTTTTATTTTCTAGAAAAAGCTTTTTACTGATTGCATGCTCGGTCTACCTACTTTATTTTGTCTAGATTGATATTTCTAGGCATTGATGTATTGATGTTGATGTATTCACTTGATTATTGTACTGATGTATTATTACCTTGCTTATTGTAGATCGCTCTGCATTAAGAGCATCTGAGCATCTAAATGCCTATATTTGAAATTCACGTTTATATAACAAATCTTAATTTACACTGTCTAATTTGTTCAGTAATGGAGACATTTACCCTTGTATAAAATATCATAATTAATTTGACATGTCAAATTCCCGCTTGCAAGGAAACAATGTGAACTGTCCAAGGTTCCCAATAATAATGTCAGAAATGTAAAAAAGAGGAAAAAATAAAACATACCAGTTACCATGGTGCTTACACTAACAAATTGCATCACACCATTTCAAAACTTGTGTCATTTGGAAAAAATAAGGATAACTTCTTAACTCCACGGCTAGAAGGAGATGCTGTCTTTAATCGTTTACAATCAATATGATTTGGAAATAATTAAAAAATTTGCCCCTGTTTGTTTTTGTAGAACCATCGGATCGAACGAATGTGGCCGGAAGTGAACAACAGGGTCACATACCCATTAAAAGCAGCATTGGTTCAACTTCATGACCAAGAGCTAATCAACATGGAGGATCCCACAGTACGATACTGTGTTTCAAACCTGACCTGTCAGGTCGCCAGTATTGGACTCCAGCGTTATGTGGATGCCTGGAATGGTCACTATGTTGATGGTAATGGTATAGCTTCTTTAGTCCATGAAAAACAATTGAATGTGTCAAGTTTGGCAGTAGAATTTAGCTCATTGAAGACTTTATTAGAATTTTGCATATAAAGGGTACAGTTTCATGACGGTACAGTTCACTGGTACAAGGTCAACTAAAAGGAGATCCTAAAAAAGCACTTGGCTCATTACACCAGGGTTACTGTTTGGTTGCATATGCTTGACCTGCCATGACTTCTGTGACCCTTCAACATCAATTGGACAGAGACAATATTGTTTGATGGCAAATAGAAATAGACACAGGAACTAAGACAGGTCTTGTTGCAGAGCAAGCATTTAGATACACAATTATATAATGTCTGTAACATTAACAATGAATTAAAGTTTAACAGAATTTGTCCAAACAGCAGAAAGTTAGCAAAGCAATGTATAGAGATGATGCCGATCGATCGGCAATGGATCGGGCCGATATGGCTGTGATCGGTGATTTCGATCAAAAGGTAAATTCACCGATCCGATCAATAATTTATACATGCACTAGTCACACATACTGTCTGAATGGGATTTCTTTTAATTAGGAGTAATTTCCCAGAACTAAAATTGTTGATGCGCTTAATAAGATTAAATATTTTAACCGGTTGACATCCTTAATAAATAATAATAATATTGCCCAACTTGATCGGATCGGTGATTGATATCGGGTGATCGGTTCCTAAAAACCTGATCACCATCTCCAATACTGCGCCAATAATATGTTTTTACAAAAAGTTAATTCAACTCTTTATTTGCTTAAGGCAGGGGGATACCAAATGTGCTGGCCGGGGGTGGGTGCCAGGTGAAAGTGCCCTCTGAATTCTTGCCAGGACCAACAGAGGCTGCTGACATGTATGACCTAGAGAGAGGCTCAACTCTGACACGGGTCTCAGAATTTGGCACCAACCCATTTGCCACTCAAGAGGAGCAGCAGAGAGCCGAAGAGCTCTTCAGCAGCAAATACCCCAATTTGAGTTTTTTATTTGAGAGGGCGGTCAACAAAGATCCTAGGCCTTTCCAGGAAGCGCTGCTCGAACTTATCGCTGCTGCACGAAGACTGTGATCCTATAGCAGTGGTCTTCAACGTTTTCAGGCCAAGGACCCCTTTGTTGAGAGAGAGATTTTGTAGGGCAAACCTTTTTGTAGATTCTATAGTTTAATTGTTTGACAGCACGATCATCATTATATTTTGGATTCATGTCAATTTGTGTTTTTAAAAGATTTGGAGGACCCCCTGTAGTAACTCTGAGGACCCCCTATGGGTCCCAGACCCCCTGTTGAAGACCCCTGTCCTATATTTTTCTTGTTTTATCATTAACAATACTGATGGGATTTTTTGTTTATTGCGACCGCCAGGTCGCATTTACTACCAAAACCTCCACCGGCTGTCCGTCTGTGAGTGAGTCAGTCACACTTTTGCCCTGCTCATATCTCCACAACCGTTGCCCCCATCCATGCCACATTTTGCACACACACTCCTTACCTGCCAAACTAAAACCTCCAAGGACCCCCGGAGCTCCAGGGACCCCCAGCTCCCTGGGGGACCCCTCAAGTGTAAAAAATGACCAAATGTGCAAAAATGACCAAATGAACCCCCCAACGGGGCTGCTCACGGGGAATTCCCGGGGACCACCCACTCCTGGTGCTCCAGAACGGATGCAAAAGTGGTGACGCCCCCAGTGGAGGACCCCCTCCACTGCAGCTCACATAAAATGCCCTAACTCGGGCTAGGAGCGTCCGTGAGAGCCGGGGACGGTACCTATTTGTCCGCCAAGGCAACGCGAAAACCCCACCCCTCATTTGTCACATGGCCCTCTCTCTGCCAACCTAAACTATACCTTGCCCACACAACTAGGAAGCAATGGCAGTTACAGCCCTCTTTGTGTATACAACATGGGACCTGACGGTCGCTTATCTCCCGATTAGGGAGTCTTACTGGTTAACTAAAGTTGTCAAATATTGCATTGGAGTAAAAGTACAGTGTTTGGATCTTATATAAAAAGTGTCATTCTTTAGGGCTGGATTTGTGCTGTGCCGTAAATGTCATAATTTGTGCTGGTATATATTTTTCTTAGCCTATATACTATCAACACTGTAATGCTATTTTCTACTATTAAGCACTGCTGCTCAACACCGCCCTCTGTAGGCCACACCACTGGAATGCTGCTGGCTTTAACCTGAGAGCCTGGTGACTTGAGGTTATGGTTAGAAGTGTAATGACCAAATTATGAGACTCAAGAAAGGTATGAATAGTGGGTGTTGACTCCGACATTGCAGAACTAGCACTTCTCCACCTTGGTTTATTCAGCAAACTGAAGTTTATATATGCTTGCCTTTCATGCTTAACCCACAAGAGTAGCCTATACATGTTTTGGTGCCAGGATTCCCAAAAGGGCTCCTTGTCTATGCACAATTTAGGTGACACAATTAAAAAATTATTATTATTATTGTTACCCTTAGTAGTATTAGTAGTAGTAGGCTATTACCCTTATTATTATTTAATCTCTCACAGCATGACTGATTCATGGTCCAAGCCACACACCGCTGTATCTGCGTCCCTGGACAACCACAGTCAGTCACCCCTGACATCATTGTGGGGTTTAGACAGTAGGAGACACATGGAATGCACATCCTAATGTGTGTAAGAAATTGGCCTATGCTGTAGCTTACTTCAATAAATGGGACAAGGATTGTGATTATTTTATTTTTTGTTTTGTTTTGTAACATTTATGGGCTGCAGCATAGATTACACTATTGCTTTCTATCTTTGGTAGCTCATGTATATATCTATATCAGATCAACTTCCTGTGGTCAATAAAGTTGTTTCAACATAATTTCTTCCTTGTACTAGTTTCTGTCTCTTTGAAATTAAACACTCAGCCTGATTGTCAATATTAAACCAACAATATAGGCCTACAGTGTGTTTATATGTATGTACTAAAGTGTTAATGTTTTTCGCAGGTCTTTTTGTGCAGCATTTTATGTAGGTAACATGTTTGAGTAAAAAAAGAGAGAAAAAATGTTTAACACGTTTGAGTAAAAAGGAGAGAAAAAAGGTTGAACTACACAGGCTACAGTGATGGGATGGTAAATATACAAATCTCTTCAAAATCATACTGCCCATGTGGTGTACAGTATTTTCCCTTATTGTTAGGGATGTTCATCTTACCCCCGACCCGATCCTCCCCCTGATCAGTCATCACTGAAGATTGAGGTTTAAAAAGATGTATAGGCCTATTGAGAAACACTCGGTCAGTGGGGTTGGTTGAGATGTATTATGGATGAATCATCAGGGGGTGAATAAACTATAGAGTGGAAAACAGCTCTTGAACAGGAATTCTTTCTTTCTATCAATCTGTCAATCAAAACCGGCAGAGCAGGGGGTGGAAAACACACGAGAAGCATGACCCCTGGTGGTCAATGAGGGCTCTGCTACTGCGCTGGTTTTATAGACCTTCTAAGACTTTATTACTAGTTCATGGACCCCCTTGGAAATCTGTCATGGACCTCCAGAGGTCCCCGAACCACACTTTGGGAACCAGCCATGGCTGTACGTGTACCAGGCTGTTGTGAACCAGCCATAGAAACCCTGGGGGTCCCCAAACCACACTTTGGGAACCAGCCATGGACCCCCTTGTAAACCCCTCATGGACCCCCTGCCTGCCTGCCTGTTGATCCTATTGCTTGGATGTTAGACTAGCCTTCAGCTTTTATTTTGAAGTTGTGTACCATGTGACTTGACACGTGGTCATGTGACATTCATGATGACGATTTCTTTCCTGGACTTGAAAATTGAATAATGGGCCTATTTTTTGTTTGTCGGTTCCAAATCAAATAATGCCAAAATATGAATCACACATTCAATAAATTGAGCAAATTTGAAGCATTTTCCTGATTTTTTTGTGGGCTAGAAAATTGGAAAAATGGGCCCATTTTTGGTTTTTTGTAATGGGGTAAAAAATTAAAAAAATACCTTTTCAAATATGTTTTTCCTTTGACAGTTCCGAATCAAATAATGACAAAGACGAATCACACATTTAAAAAATTGAAGCATTTTCCTGATTTTTTTGCAAGCTAGAATATTTGAAAAATTGGTCCATTTTTTGATATTCGTAATGTGGTAAAAAAATTAAAAATACCTTTTTTAAAGACGTTTTTCCTTTGTCGGTTCCAAATCAAATAATGACAAATACGAATCACACATTTAAAAAATTGAAGCATTTTCCAGATTTTTTTGCAAGCTAGAAAATTTAAAAAATTGGTCAATTCTTTGATATTTGTAATGTGGTAAAAAATTAAAAAATACTTTTTTTAAAGATGTTTTTCCTTTGTCGGTTCCAAATCAAATAATGACAAACACGAATCACACATTTAAAAAATTGAAGCATTTTCCTGATTTTTTTGCAAGCTAGAAAATTTGAAAAATTGGTCAATATTTTGATATTTGTAATGTGGTAAAAAATTAAAAAATACTTTTTTTAAAGATGTTTTTCCTTTGTCGGTTCCAAATCAAATAATGACAAAGACGAATCACACATTTAAAAAATTGAAGCATTTTCCTGATTTTTTTGCAAGCTAGAAAATTTGAAAAATTGGTCCATTTTTTGATATTCGTAATGTGGTAAAAAATTCAAAAATACCTTTTTTAAAGATGTTTTTCCTTTGTCGGTTCCAAATCAAATAATGACAAAGACGAATCACACATTTAAAAAATTGAAGCAAAATTGAAGCATTTTCCTGATTTTTTTGCAAGTTGGAAAATTGGAAAAATGAACCAATATTTGATTTTATGGGGAGCTAGAAAATTAGAAAATTGAGAGAAAAATGATTTTTTAAAATTGAATTCTTATTGAAAATCGAACGATACTTTAGTACCCTGACCATCCGGGCGGTAGTGGTGTTGTAGTACGGTCTGGCACCGATCCATAGAGACACACGGGAGCCTACAAATTCACGGCCACAATTGAAACAGCTGCCCCACTTCGGGTAAGGGAGAACGGTGAACTGCAAGCCAGCCCATAGAAAGTCATTGCAATTCAGCTGTGGTTAGACTAATATTAAAATAATCCTACACGAACTGAAGACTATATTGATTTAAATAAAAATATGTTTTCAAATGTATTGCCTGACCCTGACAACATATCTTCTTGTTTCTTATTGAGCGGTGCTAACCTTGAATTTCAAAATTGTATTAGATGAATATTCACTTATAAGCGATAAAATAACCACACTTTTAGACAGACTGTGGAAGATCTTACAGGTTATAAATGATAGCCAACTAATACAAGTTTAAAATACAAATAAACACAATATCCACTGGGTATCCACTGATTGCCCAGTTCTTCGGGCTCTTCGGGCCCAGCTCTTCTTGAAAGATTCAGTCAAGTCAGTGGTCTTGAACATAGCTGACAGTTGTTGTACTTGGCTGACAGCTGTTGTACTTGGTTGTACAGCTGTTGCTGCAAGGTCTGTGATTCCAAAAAAAATAAAATACAAATAAACAGTGTCGTATCCTGTGAAACCATATCCAAATATTACCATGAATTAGATATTGTTCTACAAGCTCATCAAATGATGTCTTAGAGTCTGGAGTTGAGCTGCCGGCCTGTCTCAAACAAGCATAGGGTGTTGCCATCATTTACATTCCCTTTGTTAAATCTAGGAGCTGGGGGCCAGTGGCCCACGGAGGTGTTGGTCACCTGGTGTTTAGACAGAAGGCGATTTGGGTACAATATGCTAAATCTAATCTCAAGAGAGAGTCAACATGTCTGGGTCTCTGAGCCAATGGAATTACAGAACCTGTCTCAAGTTAACTCTGAAAGGGTTTAAAACCTGAGCAAAATGTGGTAGAGAGTGTCTTCTCCGCCGGAAGCCGTGAGGCTGATGGTCGGCTCTGTGCTGTGGCTCCCTACATCTATACAATAAACCTGGAATCATCTCAACATCTTCGCCTGTCTGTGTTCCTGATTGCCTGCTACTCTGTTTCTTAAATCTCCTCTCCGAGCAACAAAGTTGAGTAAAAAGTTGAACTCATAGACTCTAAGATACGTCAACAGCTTTTGGAAAAAAAGATTATGCTGTCGCTAATGAGGGTAACATGAGTTAACTAGACCAAATGTTCCGCCCCAGGATAACGGATGATTCTTTGGTCAAAATAATCGTGGTATGAAATTCAAATACTTCGGCTTTGCCGAAATAATTAGTATAGGGTCATAAACAAAAATCTAGAGGCAAATAAGGTCACTGGTTGCCTAACTGACGACTACCAGAGTCATCAGGCTCTGGTGGCAGAGCTGCTTCTGTCCAGAGATGGTTCCGTCCTCTGTATGGTGTAAAGGTCAGGACACACGAAAACCTTATATAGTCTGAGCAGACCTCTAGACTGACATCATACACAACACAAATAATATTGCCATGCATGCCTATCAACACTGATTCGCGCAGGCGCCCTTACAGGAATTAGTTTGCACCGCTCACTTCGCACGGGTGCGATTTTTTAAACTACAGAGTGGATTCTCCAGGTTAGTATTAATCCAAAAATAACCTGCAAGACTCCGTTTGGAAGAAGCGAGATGCGATCATTTTCCAAAAATAAACAGCCTAATTATACATGAGAGACAAGCATATCTGGGTATTGAAAACCTCAAGGGATGTGGCCATGACGTGTGTACCATGCGACCACCTAAACTTAAGATTTCCAATGCTAGCAGTTTTGACTCACAGATGAAGTATATTAAAGTATATTGTAGGTAGTGTATCAAGATGACAGATATGCCACTTTAAAAAGGCAAAATTAGACTCATGGGACACTTTGTTAGAACACACAAAAAAAAACGCTATGGCCTCAGTAGTCAACCACTGAAATTATGATATTTCACGATGCCTCTCATTGGGATTGCATTGGCAGCTGCAGTGCACCGTTCTTCCTTACCCGAAGTGGGGCCGCTGTCACAATAGGGGGTGTGAATTTGTAGGCGCCCGTGTGTCTCTATTGAGATTCTATTTCCTCAACCAGCTTCAAGGGTTGGCCAATCGGGGTTGTATGCTTGGGGCACGTGGTTTCTGTAGGCTTGGGGTACGTGGTCAGAAATGAAAGCTCTTCCTGAAATCCCAGACTCTCTTCCCAAAACGAAGTGTGTGATAGAGGCTGGCAACACCAGGCAACTCCTGTTCAGGAGCAGCTGGTGGAATTGGCTTGGCAATCCAATGCCACTTACTCGGTCTGTCTCATAGCTATAGGCCTATACGCATTTCGTCGCACTCCTAAGACAAAAATTTTATTATAGTCAATTTACCCCCATTGATTGATTCCGAATGGGGACTGATAGTAAAATATGTTATTGTTGTTTAATATGGTATAGATATCATTTTCAGTGTTAAAAGTCAATGCCATGATGTTTTGATCTGATAACTAATGCACGAGACGAGAATCTGCCCCACTCCAGGGACAGAGAGATTGACCAGCGAAATGTCAAAGTGTCCAGGACACGGGATAATGAAAAGCCAAAACATTCTACATCCTTGGCTTCTGAGTCCACGAGACTCAGTCACAACAACATCTGATATCCATTGCTCTACTGTACTTGTCATGTTTAACTTTGTCCAATCAGAATGTGACTAATGTATTCTGTAAATCCATATATCTGTGAAATCATTATGCTTGTCACTCAGAGAGAAACTATGGGTGAGAGATGCTCTATACTGTACTGGTACAGTACACTTTAAACTCTGACTATAATTTCAATACAACTAACTCAAAACCCACTTGCACTGGTGTGGACTCATTTCTTGTGTGGAGTACTTTATCATTTTGGGGGAAACTGTCTATCCATATGGAATATGATCCAAATTCCATCAATGGTCCATTCGATTGCCGGATTAGCTCCGAGGAGATATGGGTCTCCTCCGCTGCTAGAACCAGTTAACAACCAGCCGAGGAATATCACTGAAATGACTCTCTCCCACACGCTCGATGCCGGATCAGCTCAGAGGAGATATTGGGGACTCAACTCGGACAGCTGGACAGTTTTTCTTTTTAAACTCATCCTCCTCGTGCTGCTGGAACCATGCAGGAGTTTCTGCCCCAGCTGGACACAGACAGTCTCTCTCTGGCCTCATCTCTCCGCACAGAGATTTTGAGAGGGCAACATGCTTCATCCCCTGGTCCAAATTCAACAGAACCCAGGTCATACGTTTATACCTGCTGTCTTAAGAGGCTAGCTAGCTCTTAACACAGCTGTGTTTTTATTGTTTAATGTTTAATGTTTTGTAGTCTATTGTTTTTGTCGCTTTTTGTTACATGTTTTGAGGACATAGCAGCCGTTTGGCCACGGAGATTGCTTGTCTAAGGTTGGGTTTGTATCAGTACGAGACTTCAATATAGATTTCATTTTATGCTCTAGAACGGCTGTTTCAAGAAGTTCTGAGAAGAAATCTTTTTATTTGGGGCCAGAACATATTTTGTTCTGAAGGAATGTCTCTTCGGCCAGTACGATAACCCAATACGGCTGATTAGAGCCACTTAATCACATAAGAAATAGCGTGGTTATTTTAATTAGGAGATTTCACTTTATGCTCTAGAACCGAACGTTCTGACGGAAATCTTCATGCTTTAAGCTTACATGTCTTCGTTTTCGTCTTATCTTATTTTATTTTTAATTTCCGTCTCAGGCCACTCTGAGATGTTGAATACAGGAGCTTTTTATCTCAGCGCTCCCAAGAACATTTTTGTTTTTTAGAAACATGACCATTCAAGCTAAAAAAGCCCCCTGCTCCGAGAAGCAGTGTTTTTTTCCGTGTAAACCTGGACCCACACGGATGAGATGTTACAATCTACTCTGGAACCAACAATACCTAAAACCTTTCCTGGAACATTTCAATGGATATGTGACATTATTGCCACTGGATGCCTTTCACTCGCGATGGGACGCGTTGTGAGCTTGTAGATCTGCAAACCTCATCAGGAAGGAACAGACAACGCAAACAATATTTTCAGATGCTGAAAGGCTTGACACACCAACCCCCCCAGCCGAACCTGGCTGGCACTGCGATGGGGCGTGTTGTGAGCTTGTCGATCTGCTACGTGACTTTCATGGATTACAATGTCCCGAAAAGAACAAACACTCTTGACCCTTGGGACGCCCCGAGATAATGGTACTATATATTTTGTTTACTTTTGACTAAGAACGACTTCTGGAAAGAAAAAAAAAAAAAAAAAAATCAAGTTCTGACTGACAAACCCATCTGTTAAATGTTTTTGATATATTGTCTGTCTAATCATCTCTAATCCAATTTTCCTCCCCTGGTTACATTTCGGTTTGTCTATTATGAAAGCAGGAAAATCAAACCAAGTATAAAGTGAGCGGTGCTACTTCTGTGTACAATATGGTACAATATGTGCTTGGCTTATGCTGCTTGCTTGCTCAATGCCTGCTGCTCGCGTGAGCTGCTTACGCTGCTTATAGGCTGGCACGGCCTATGTGTTATTTTATTGTTTTATTTAAAAAAAAACTATGAGGGGATTGCTGGAATTGCTCGATAATCTATGTTTTTATTTCATTCTTCTTATTTTCACTTTGAGAGGCCACAAGCCACTTCTCAGTCTCAGGGTGGCTATTTCAGTTTCTGTGTGACCTTGTGATGCTCCTAATAATGTAACACATCTTTTATGATATTTTATTCCAGCTTGTTTTGTCTTCCCACCACTCAAAAAGGGTCTCACTTTCTTTTTGTTTTTGTTCTAACTCACTTGCCTGGTTTGCAAAACTAGGAATTATTTACACATATGACTGTCTCTCTCTCTCTCTCTAAAAAGGGATCTCATTCACTCTTGGTATGACTACACTCGTACTGATAACAACCAACGCTTGGGTTTATTTGAATGTTTATATATGATGCCCCTAACATCTTAATAATTTTTTTTCTCCCTAATGTATTAATTATTTTTCACCAATGTGGTAGGGATTATTTTTACTTTATTTATTTCATTTTAGGGGACAGGACGGACTCGACCTGGATAGACAGGTATCGTGGAAGGAACTCCACTAACTCGCTAACCAACTTGACTGACACTCAACTTGACGGACTGACGGTTTTATTTCAATTTTATTTTAGCCAGTTTAATTTCATGACTGTTTATTTTATTATAACCCATTTTCTCCTGTCCTACTGTTTTGTCGTGAAAACCGTTCCTCTTGCAGAGAACGTGTAAACAACTGACTTGCTTTCATTCCTTTCTAAAACAACTGATAGTCTGCTAGAAGACAGGCCTTCAAGGTCAGAGGGTCTGTGTGTGTGAGATTTATTATTTAGTAATCCTGTTCTTTTAAACCACATCTTATGGACATGAACCAAAAACATTTACTTTTACCATTCTTAACACATAAACTGCAGTATGGGTTAAGGATGGAAGAGGCCTAGCCCTGCTTTACTCAACCTTTAATTTCTCATGTTGGTTTATTTTTGGTAATACTTTATCCTCTTTACTTGAGTAAAAGCAGGCTGAGACGGTTCCAAAAACAATTTAGATGGCTGGGCTCCATTCAAACCTTCCCAGTCAAATTCCACAATTATTACAACCCTACTGGGCTTATACGGGATTACACATTAAAAAAAAAAATAATAATAATAATAATGACATTATGATTATGTTATGTGTTTCTATTTAATTTTTCTTATTTTTATTTCTTTAAAGTTTCATTCATTTTCTGGTTAGAGAGGCTTTAAACAGGCCTCGCTAACTATTGTATGGTACACTTCCCCCCTCACAGGCCTGGAAGCTCACTCTAACTCTGACAGTGAGCAGAGTCATTGGCCGGGTTTCCCAAAGCGCAGTCGTACAAGGCCGTCGTAGGACACTCCGGTACGACGACGAAGCTGTTTCCCAAACGCGCCTCTCTCAAAACAGGCTACGCATGCCCTTAGGCTGGCCAGAGCCTTGTATTATAGAGTTCTGCCAACTCTGCCCCCATGTGAACGGAGATGATGCAACTCTGCACCGACTCTCCTTGAATGGCTCTGGGTCCTGATTGATCCCCACAACCAGCTGCGCTCGCAAATGAATTTCAGCTGTTGTGTGATTGTACTCGCCCCGCGAGAAAGAAGTAGAAAACTAATGCTTATGCTGAAAATTAACAAACTTGTTGGTAGGCTAACTGACCACACAGACCCCTTGTTTTTTATTTTAAACTCTACTTGGAAGATTTAACGGCTGCACAAAATAGCCCAGTTGTTTTAATTTTAAACTACGACTTAACTGTTCGTCTAATAAATCATCTTAAATATATAAGCTACCATGAGACTATATTATAGAGCTTTGATTTTCAAAGTGGGTCCGGGGACCCCAAGAGGTACTTGAAATGTGGCGATGCACTTAAACAGGAATCGAACCCGAGGCTTTGACTCATCAGTCTAACATACAGTCCGCCAAGCCAACAGCGGTGACAACAAGGTTGAAGTAGGAACCAAATGAACCCTCATCATGGGTGTAACTCAGAGAGTGTACTGTACAATTAAATGGTCCCATTTGTACATGCACATAGCAGGCTACATACCCAAGATGAGGGTCCATTTGGTTCATATAACTTCCTAACTAAATACAACAGCCCTGCCATTAACATTCAGCGCTCGAGTGGCGTGATGGCTTGTGTGTTGGATTGACAGGTGGAAACTCCGGGTTCTATCCCCGCTTCCGTGCAGTATTATATATAATTTAGCTACCACACTTTGAGAAGGAATGGGGAGCTCTTCATTTTTATGTAAGCATGTTGTGTTGTGGTGCGCTCTCTCAAGCAACCCAACAGACGCATAACATAACAAATATATAGTTCATCTTTTTTTTTCTTTCTTTTTTTCCCCTCACTATATTACTTATTTTTATAGCAGGTGTGTAGCCTAAGCTAGCTACTCTGCCATCCACTTGACTTAGATCGATTTTTTATATACTTTTATAGTTATACTTATAGTGATCAGCTTCACTACAAAGGGTTTAAGGGTGCCCCAGGTCACCTTTAAGAAAAACCTTCGTAAGACAGGTCTGCGTGATTGACAGGAGCCTTCACAGGTTCTTCTACGATCGTCCTGGAGACTTTACGATGGGTTTTCTGAAGTCATTCCTAAGGTGTGCTCACCCATCGTAGCAGCCCATTTGGTTCCATTGTACACTCTCGACCGGTTTCCTGAAAGCCGTCGTAGCCTTGATTGACAGGAGCCTTCATAACAGTTTTGCTGCTACGATGGGTCTTACGACCATCCTAAAGCTTAAGATCGCTTTGGGAAACCCGGCCATTGTCCTTTACTGTACCTCGGTACCCTACTGTACCTCGGTACCATCTGTTTCTCATTTAACCATATTTTAACAAATTATCCTCCAAACAAAAGAATTTTTGTCACACCCAATATTTTTGGCTGTGGCAAACGGGAGGGAATGTGTTTGGAGAATTTCATTTTCTGAATTCATATTTCATTTTCTGAATTCATATTTTATTTTCTGAATTCATATTTCATTTTCTGATTTCATATTTACATATTTCATTTTGTTTTCATCTCATTTTATTTCAGAATATATATATATTTCACTTTGCTTAACCATGTTTAAATCTGTTTACCCCTAACAGAACAAACTTAATACAATTTGACACAAATGGTGTCCCTTGGTGATGTATATCTAAAACAAATCAAACATGTCTATACCTAAATACACACAATGGTCTTAACTTCCATGTAATTCTGATGTTTATTCTATTTTTCAGACTTATCTATTTGATAGACGGTCCATATCTCTTCCCATGATCTGTGAGGAAGGATCATTTTTCGTGAGTACGAGGATTCAAGTCACCTGAGTTCCTATATCATTTTTGTTAATATTTACAGTTGTCTTGTCCCAAAATGCAACTCTCTTCTTTTGATAAGATCTCATAGCCTCGTCCTGGAAATGTTAAATACTGTCATATTAAGTGTATAAAACCTTACTGAAATGATGAGGACAGAGGTCCTATACCTTACTGTTGTGGAGTCAAAAAAGGTCCACCCTGGCTGGGACATATCGCGAAGGTCATAGGTCAAGCAAGGGAATGGACCATGACGCTCCACCACACTAATCAAATTTTCAAAATTCTACATTCGTCAATCTCAGGTGAAGCGACTTCACCAAACAAATTAAAAACGTCAAAAATATATATATATATATATTCTCTTTCATTAAATGCACTCTCTGTAGTGCACCCCACCATCAACCCAGGTGAGGCTGTGAAGAAACTTTGGAAAGATTCTAAATTTAGTGATAAAGTTTGTCATGGTGCGACAGGACAATGTTTGTTATTGATGGATCAAAGGTTTCCTTTTCCTATCAATATATTTTAAGGAACGTGTGATTTTCTCCTCTCTCTCATAAAAATATTCTAACTCATGTTAACTAAACGTTACAGGCCCCAAATTATAAGAGAAAATATCCTTGGTTTAATCTCAGACTGCCCTTTGACGCACTCCCCCTAATGATTCCAAATTATACAGTCCTTTATCTTTCATTATCAAAATATTTTCACCTTTGGTTGTATTCTGATTTAAATACCTTTAAAAATACTTAAATACCTTTGGAAATATACAGTTCTTTTAACTCTCCTCTTTAAAACTTAAAGCTATCGAAATGTTTATGTTGACTTAAAATTTTCAATGATTGTTTTCCGTTTCAAATACTTTTAAAAAGTTTAACCCATGTTTTCTTCCCTTGTTGTTTATGCTGCCTTGACATTTAACACTTCAAATGCTATCTCAGGAGGGAATTGATAGTAAAATATGTTATTGTTGTTTAATATGGTATAGATATCATTTTCAGTGTTAAAAGTCAATGCCATGATGTTTTGATCTGATAACTAATGCACGAGACGAGAATCTGCCCCACTCCAGGGACAGAGAGATTGACCAGCGAAATGTCAAAGTGTCCAGGACACGGGATAATGAAAAGCCAAAACATTCTACATCCTTGGCTTCTGAGTCCACGAGACTCAGTCACAACAACATCTGATATCCATTGCTCTACTGTACTTGTCATGTTTAACTTTGTCCAATCAGAATGTGACTAATGTATTCTGTAAATCCATATATCTGTGAAATCATTATGCTTGTCACTCAGAGAGAAACTATGGGTGAGAGATGCTCTATACTGTACTGGTACAGTACACTTTAAACTCTGACTATAATTTCAATACAACTAACTCAAAACCCACTTGCACTGGTGTGGACTCATTTCTTGTGTGGAGTACTTTATCATTTTGGGGGAAACTGTCTATCCATATGGAATATGATCCAAATTCCATCAGGGACCCAAGGAATCAATGTGGGTAAATTGACTAAAATAGTTTTCTGTCTAAGGAATTCGACAAATACAAAAAAATATAGGCCTATATAGGCTATATTATTGAACTCAAGTCTTAATGGCGTGAGTAATCAATAGAAAAAATCACTCCTTTAAAGGGATAAGAAACCCCGCCTCTTTATTTGTTTTATGGGATTTCAGAACATGAAAAGAATTCTTTCCTGGACTTGAAAATTGAATAATGGGCCTATTTTTTGTTTGTCGGTTCCAAATCAAATAATGCCAAAATATGAATCACACATTCAATAAATTGAGCAAATTTGAAGCATTTTCCTGATTTTTTTGTGGGCTAGAAAATTGGAAAAATGGGCCCATTTTTTGTTTTTTGTAATGGGGTAAAAAATTAAAAAAATACCTTTTCAAATATGTTTTTCCTTTGACGGTTCCGAATCAAATAATGACAAAGACGAATCACACATTTAAAAAATTGAAGCATTTTCCTGATTTTTTTGCAAGCTAGAATATTTGAAAAATTGGTCCATTTTTTGATATTCGTAATGTGGTAAAAAAATGAAAAATACCTTTTTTAAAGATGTTTTTCCTTTGTCGGTTCCAAATCAAATAATGACAAATACGAATCACACATTTAAAAAATTGAAGCATTTTCCTGATTTTTTTGCAAGCTAGAAAATTTGAAAAATTGGTCAATTTTTTGATATTTGTAATGTGGTAAAAAATTAAAAAATATTTTTTTTAAAGATGTTTTTCCTTTGTCGGTTCCAAATCAAATAATGACAAACACGAATCACACATTTAAAAAATTGAAGCATTTTCCAGATTTTTTTGCAAGCTAGAAAATTTGAAAAATTGGTCAATTTTTTGATATTTGTAATGTGGTAAAAAATTAAAAAATACTTTTTTTAAAGATGTTTTTCCTTTGTCGGTTCCAAATCAAATAATGACAAATACGAATCACACATTTAAAAAATTGAAGCATTTTCCTGATATTTTTGCAAGCTAGAAAATTTGAAAAATTGGTCCATTTTTTGATATTTGTAATGTGGTAAAAAATTCAAAAATACCTTTTTTAAAGATGTTTTTCCTTTGTCGGTTCCAAATCAAATAATGACAAAGTCTAATCACACATTTAAAAAATTGAAGCATTTTCCTGATTTTTTTGCAAGCTAGAAAATTGGAAAAATGAACCAATATTTGATTTTATGGGGGAGCTAGAAAATTAGAAAATTGAGAGAAAAATGATTTTTTTTAATTCAATTCCTATTGAAAATCTAACGATACTTTAGTACCCTGACCAAAAAATTGAAGCATTTTCCTGATTTTTTTGCAAGCTAGAAAATTTGAAAAATTGGTCAATTTTTTGATATTTGTAATGTGGTAAAAACATGAAAAATACCTTTTTTAAAGATGTTTTTCCTTTGTCGGTTCCAAATCAAATAATGACAAAGACGAATCACACATTTAAAAAATTGAAGCAAAATTGAAGCATTTTCCTGATTTTTTTGCAAGCTAGAAAATTGGAAAAATGAACCAATTTGTTGATATTCGTACTGTGGTAAAAAATGAAAAATACCTTTTTTAAAGATGTTTTTCGGTCAGGGGATCTTAGTATAATTGAGATGTTCAATTTTAATCCAACATAGAAAAAAAAAAAAACCATAGAAAAATCCCTTTTTGTGATTTCTGCCCCTTTTTCATTTTTTGGCTCAGAATTTAAAAATTGTGAAAACGCAAATCAGAAAATCACAAAAACGGCCAGTTGACTTAGTATAATTGGGATATTCAATTTTAATTAAAAAAAACAGAAAATTGGCTATTTTTCCAATTTTCGTTCAGAATTGAAAAATTGAGAAAACCCAAATAAGAAAATCACAAAAACCAGTGGGGGGATCTTAGTATAATTGGGGTATTCAATTTGAATCAAATAAACCAAAATTAGCTATTTTTCCAATTTTCGTTAGTAATTTAAAAATTGTGAAAACGCAAATCCGAAAATCACAAAAACGGCCAGGTTGACTTAGTATAATTGGGATATTCAATTTGAATAAAAAAAAACAGAAATTGGCTATTTTTCCAATTTTCGCTGTGTGAAAACGCAAATAAGAAAATCACAAAAAAATGGTCAAAAATTGGTCAATTTTTTAAATGTATTTGTTCAAAAGAAATCTGGAAAATAGGCCCATTATTAAATTTTCTAGTCAAGGGAAAAAAATCAGCATCATCAATGTCACATGACCACGTCACAAATCACATGGTCTACAACTTCAAAATAAAAGCTAGTCTAGCTCTAGTCTAACATCCAAGCAATAGGATCAACAGGCATGCAGGCAGGCAGACAGACAGACAGACAGACAGACAGACAGACAGACAGACAGACAGACAGACAGACAGACAGACAGACACTTAGAACATTGACATACAGAGTTATAGCATGATGCCAATGACATACACTTTAATAAATATAAGTATTAATAACATTAATGATTATTAGTGCAGTCAGTCTGTACGGAGTAAAATCATCTGTGTTATTTTATCCATTAATAACTCTTGAGAGAGTATGAATTGAAACAAATGAACCCTTATGGGTCCATTTGGTTCCATTTATACTCTCTCTCTCTCTCTCTCTCTCTCTCTCTCTCTCTCTCTCTCTCTCTCTCTCTCTCTCTCGGGTTAAATGAACAATCAGGTTTTTACTGTGTAGTTTCATGGGTGATATAATTCAGTTTATTATTATGTATTACTTTACCCTATGCTCATACATATATTTAGAATCTATTTCTGATGTTATATTTGACTCTGTATTTAACTTAAAATGGGGGAACTACAATAAGCACTAGTTATAAAGACTTCCTGGGGTCGATATCCAGGGACACTGTTGATGTCAGAAAATATTGTTTACAGCCTCTCAGTCTAGACTAATAAAAGCATAGCTTATTAGTTTTTGAGCGAAGCTCCAACATTTGGCATTGGGACGTAACATGGACAAACGCGTCCCGAAGCATGCCCTACATCTGGCCTTCATCTTGTCACATAAGCCCCTTTTCCACTGCAGCTTTATGACCACACCACAGTACACCACACTACACCACACCACACCGCACCGCACCACATAAAAAATATCTACATTTTCCATTACACAAAAGTACCCCTTTCGGTAAGAAACAAATTGACCCTTTTAACTGTGATTATAATGCAATATAAATTTGTATTACAACTATCATAAATTATAATACACTATAATGGATTATAACTGTGATTATAATACACTATAAAGTATTAATGTATCACTATGATAATTACACTATAATAGATTATAATAGTGGTTATAACACAATAGAATCTATTGTCGTGTATTACAACTATATCCTGGTGGTCTAAATGAAAAGTCAGTGAGTGATCAGTCATTATGAAGTGTTTGGCCTAGCTCAGACCTCTAGATTGGATACCTTTTAGTACCACGTTTAGTACCACTTTCACACCACTCTACCCAGGTCCTTGTTGTGGAAAACCTGGCACAAACCTGGCCAGTGGAAAAGGGGCTATAGCACTCAAAGTTTGTTCACGTTGGCAGTGCTTAATGGAATCAACTCATAAATAGCACCACTCACTTCAGTCTTGGTATGTTTTTTTTTTTTTTTTTTTTTTTTTGCTGAGGTGTTTTTGTACTTCCAACAAATGTACAACGTTTATGGGTGTTTTTATCCACCTCCCCCGGGGTCCCCAGGCATTCCCAGGCCAGTGTTCTCCATGTAATCCCTCCATCTGGTCTTTGGCCCCCAGACCACCCTATAGGGAGATGCTCAGGAGGCATCTATCTGTACTACAACTTAGGCATTTAGCAGACGTGACTTACAATAAGCAAGGTCAATACATAAACATCAGTACATCAAATGCATAAAAAGAGTTACTTTCAGTCATGACCCACACTCCATGACCATAGGTGAGAGTAGGAACAAAAGATTGCTCGGTAGACTGAGAGCTTTGCAATCTAGCTCAACTCTCTCTTCTTCACAACAGTGCGATTCCGAGACCGCCAGCTCCTGTTGCTCCGAAGCTCCTTTTTCCGCTCTCATTCATGAACAGGACCCCAAGATATCTGAACTCCTTCACCTGGGGTAAAGTCTCCCTACCTGGAGTGTGCAATCTATCAGTTCCCTGCTGAGAATGACCTCAGATTTGGACACTTTTTTCTTTTTTTTTTTACTTTTCATATCAGGTCAATCGCAAAGTTCAGGTCAAGGTTATATTTGACCTCTGGGAGAACGAAAAGTTGAAACAACTTTATTTTATCGTGATGTCTGCCTCGCTATGACTAAATGTAGTCTCCACTTGTGTACATTATGCTCACCAGCCACCCCCCTGTCAAGGACAAAGTGTCAGTCCACTCACACACAAGTTCAGTACACAGTGTCATCATGCGCATTACAGCATCTTTATGGTAGTCTGCTGGGGAACAGTGACAGTGTTCCAGAATCCAGCATGTTGCCATTAAACAGACAAGGTCTGGCTTAGCCTCAGTGACAAGGAGCACGATACAATGCACAGGCATATTCAGAAGGTACTGGGTTAGATATCAAGTACCTCACTATACCTCATCATGTGCTTCATGAGAGAGAAGGTGACAAGTTAATGTCACCATGTCTCCCTGCAGTATGAAGTAGTCGACCTACTATCAGCCAGTAGGGACATACTATGGAGATGAGCAGTGTCCAGATACTGCTCTGTACTGTAGTCTACTGATCTGTCCAAATGTCTTTATTTCATGCATGCATTTCCAGTGCTGAACCTTGCAGCCTTGGGTCAGCAACCTTTATCAAATTATGTTTTTATTGTCTAGAAGATTGTCAGTGTGCCATGTTAAAATTCATTTTAATGACGCCATCAAATATATTGACACATTTTGATTGGCAGGACATTATTATAACGATTAGACAATAATCCAACAATCTCCACGACTCCCTACCCGGTCAAAGTTCAGAGTTTTAATAGATGTAGAATTATGTGCAGGATGTAGTTTACTGTAAATTAGCTAACCTTGTTTGAATGACCATGTTTAAAAAATATATATGTTTGTTTAAAAAAAAAGATCCTCTCTCTCACTCCTCTGCCAGTGTGCCAGTGGGTTCCCCTGTGCCATTGTTGGCAGAAAGGGACCTTGACCTGACCTAGCCTATAGCATAAAAGCCTAAGGGCCGATGCATACTCCACTTTAGAGCCAAATTTATTTTGGTTCGGCTCTGTCTAAACTACGATATGGCGTCATTCAGAGGATCGGGGGGAGTGTACCGTCATCAATTTAGCAGTTCGGTGCCACCAAGATTTTGTGACTCCCCGAACTAAATTTGTCTCTAAAAGTGGAGTATGAATCAGCCCTAAGACTGGCCTAAGAATATATTCTACACCTACGTATGAGCATAATTATGGTAAGGCAGTAAATAATAATAAACTGAATAATAGTACCCATGAAACTACATAGTAAAAACCTGAGTGTTGATTTAACTCGAGAGAGAGTATAAACAGAACCAAATCGACCCATACAGGGTTTATTTGGTTCCATTTATACTCTCTCAGAGTTAAAAATGTATAAAACAGCACAGAGTGCCTATTGACCACACTAAGAATCATTATTATTATTAATAACTAAGAATCATTATTATTATTAATAATATAATAATAATTGCGAGGTCTCAGATTAGTATGTGAACGGTCACAGCTTGTCCGTATGTATATACAGTATGTATCTCTCTCTCTGTCTATAACGCCTGACACTGTGGTTCTATGGGTTTGTCACTCTGACATCATACTCTGACGTCACTGTAACGTCAGGGGAACAGAATGGGTTTTCCACTCTGACATCACATGCTGGCTTCACCGATGTCACACTAACAGAATCCCTTTTATGCCCATATCTAACAGAAATTCAAATGGGAATGCCCATATATGGAGGCCACATCGGCCACATGCCACACTAACAGAATCCATATATGGCCAAGACAGCCCATGTGTGGCTGGTTCTACAGACAGGGATCTCCATGTGGGCATAAAAGGGTATGATGTCAGATGTCATAGACATCATAGGACTTTCACATGACGGATAACTGAGTAAGCTTTTTTGGGGCTCTTACAGCATATCTCCATATACAGTAGGGGTCTCCATGTAAGGCCTATGGGTAACTGGTCCGATATACATCACTGGTCAGATGGCCAAGAATTGGGGCGAATTGAGGCGTCTTACTAGTATTTATTACAATGAAAATCCACAGATCTTAACCGTATGTATCTTGTCCGTGAGTAACGCCTCAATGTCTATATCTGCTGTTTGTTGACATTGTGACATCACATTTGTTGTGACATCACCTCATCAAAGATCAAACCCTGGATATCCATACATGGAGACGACTTGATCATCACCTAGATCTCCATACATAGAGCTGACCTCTACATCTGATTCCCAGATGATGCATTGTTAAGGCAACCACACTAATAGTATCCCTTTAAGCCCATCAATATTAGCCCATATTGAGTTTGCCCATACAATAGCTGTTGACCTGTCTGTTGACATTGTGACATCACATTGTCGTGACATCACCTCATGAAAGATCAAATCCTGGATATCCATTCATGGAGACAACTGGATCACCTAGATCTCCATACAGTATATGGAGATGACCTCTACATCTGATCCCTTTTATATTAAGCCCATATCTGTGAATGCCCATACAATAGAATCCCTTTTATACCCATCAATATTAAGCCCATATCTGGGAATGCCCATATGGACATATTGTGTCAGTTTAACCAGTCCAACTTAAACAACCAACCGCAACTTGCCAAATTGCAGTATAATATAAGTATGTCAATGTTAGAAGCATCTATCTGTCTGTCTGTCTGTCTGTCTGCCTGCCTAACTGCCTGCCTGCCTGCCTGCCTGCCTGCCTGCCTGCCTGCTAGTGGTGGGACGTTTGCGATCGAATCGAATCTTTTGAATAGCTCTTTGAAGTGAACGATGGGATCTGGTTCACGCAGTAGGGCATTTGGGGGGGTTCAACACAAAACCTCCTCCTTGCTACTCCACTGAGTGAGTGAGTGTGTGTGAGAGAGAGAGAGAGAGAGAGAGAGAGAGAGAGAGAGAGAGAGAGAGAGAGAGAGAGAGAGAGAGGTGATTTCATTGTTGCCTGCTTGGTTTTTTGAGGTGTTGCATGAATAACATAAGTCAAGGTAGCTTAATTTACACACACGTTTTATGAAAAGGGTAAATACCAGATTGTGCTCTCAACTGTCAGCAGAGAAATGTGGTGCCACCTTGTGGATTCATTTTTCAATTAATTATTTTAAAAATATATAAATATACACTGAACCAAATGAGCTAAATGAGCCAATCTTTTGGCCATATCCATGGCGCTGGCTCACTTCACAGAGCCATGAATCCCATGCACCTCTACTGCCTGCCTGTTGATTCTATTGCTTGGATGTTAGAGCTAGATAGCCTTTATTTTGAAGTTGTAGACCATGTGATTTGTGACGTGGTCACGTGACATTGATGATGGTGATTTTTTTCCTTGACTAGAAAATTGAATAATGGGCCTATTTTCGTGTTTTCTCAATTTTTCAATTCTGAATAAAAAAATTGAAAAATAGCCAATTTTCTGTTATTTGTAATTCAAATTGAATATCCCAATTATACTAAGTCAACCTGGCCGTTTTTGTGATTTTCTGATTCGCGTTTTCACAATTTTTAAATTACTAATGAAAATTGGAAAAATAGCTAATTTTGGTTTATTTGATTCAAATTGAATACCCCAATTATACTAAGATCCCCCCACTGGTTTTTGTGATTTTCTTATTTGGGTTTTCTCAATGTTTTAATTCTGAACGAAAATTGAAAAAATAGACAATTTTCTGATTTTTTTTATTCAAATTGAATATCCCAATTATACTAAGTAAACCTGGCTGTTTTTGTGATTTTCTGATTTGCATTTTCACAATTTTTAAATTACTAACGAAAATTGGAAAAATAGCTAATTTTGGTTTATTTGATTCAAATTGAATACCCCAATTATACTAAGATCCCCCCACTGTTTTTGTGTTTTTCTGATTTGCGTTTTCACAATTTTTAAATTCTGAACCAAAACTTGAAAAAGGGGCTAAAATGTGATTGTTTTGAATCCGTTTGGGAGGACAGAAATCACAAAAAGGGATTTTTCTATGTTGGATTAAAATTGAATACCCCAATTATACTAAGATCCCCCGGTCATGGGATCTTAGTATAATTTGTGTTATTCAATTTGAATTGAAAAATTGAAAAAGGGGCAAAATGTGATTATTTTGAATTTTTTTGGGAGGACAGAAATCACAAAAATTGATTTTTCTATTTTGGATTTAAATTGAATTATCCAATTATACTAAGATCCCCTGACCATTTTTCTCTCAATTTTCTAATTTTCTAGCTCCCCATAAAATCAAATATTGGTTCATTTTTCCAATTTTCTAGCTTGCAAAAAAATCAGGAAAATGCTTCAATTTTGCTTCAATTTTTTAAATGTGTGATTCGTCTTTGTCATTATTTGATTTGGAACCGACAAAGGAAAAAGGTCAGGGGATCTTAGTATAATTGAGATGTTCAATTTTAATCCAACATAGAAAAATCCCTTTTTGTGATTTCTGTCCTCCCAAACGGATTCAAAACAATCACATTTTAGCCCCTTTTTCAAGTTTTGGTTCAGAATTTAAAAATTGTGAGAACGCAAATCAGAAAAACTCAAAAACAGTGGGGGGATCTTAGTATAATTGGGGTATTCAATTTGAATCAAATAAACCAAAATTTGCTATTTTTCCAATTTTCGTTAGTAATTTAAAAATTGTGAAAACGCAAATCTGAAAATCACAAAAACAGCCAGGTTTACTTAGTATAATTGGGATATTCAATTTGATAAAAAAAAAACAGAACATTGGCTATTTTTCCAATTTTCGTTCAGAATTTAAAAATTGAGAAAACGCAAATAAGAAAATCACAAAAACCAGTGGGGGGATCTTAGTATAATTGGGGTATTCAATTTGAATCAAATAAACGAAAAATTAGCTATTTTTCCAATTTTCGTTCAGAATTTGGAAATTGTGAAAACGCAATTAAGAAAATCACAAAAATAGCCAGGTTGACTTAGTATAATTGTGGTATTCAATTTGAATCCAAGAAAACAGAAATTGGCTATTTTTTAAAAATGTTATTCAGAATTGAAAAATTGAGAAAACACGAAAATAGGCCCATTATTCAATTTTCTAGTCAAGGAAAAAAATCATCATCATCAATGTCACGTGACCACGTCACAAATCACATGGTCTACAACTTCAAAATAAAGGCTATCTAGCTCTAACATCCAAGCAATAGAATCAACAGGCAGGCAGTAGAGGTGGGATTTATGGCTCTGTGAAGTGAGCCAGCGCCATGGATCTGGCTCACTTAAAAGAGCCGTTAAAAGATTGGCTCATTTAGCTCATTTGGTTCAGTGTATATCTATATATTTTTAAAATAATTAATTGAAAAATGCACCACATTCCTCTGCTGACAGTTGAGAGCACAATCTGGTATTTACCCCTTTCATAAAACGTGTGTGTAAATTAAGCTACCTTGACTTATGTTATTCATGCAACACCTCAAAAAACCAAGCAGGCAACAATGAAATCACTCCTCCCCTTGCTCTCTCTCTCTCTCTCTCTCTCTCTCTCTCTCTCTCTCTCTCTCTCTCTCTCTCTCACACTCAGTGGAGTAGCAAGGAGGAGGTTTTGTGTTGAACCCCCCCCCCCCCCCCCCCCCAAATTCCCTACTGCGCGAACCAGATCCCATCGTTCACTTCAAAGAGCTATTCAAAAGATTCGATTCGATCGCGAACATCCCACCACTAGCAGGCAGGCAGGCAGGCAGGCAGGCAGGCAGGCAGGCAGGCAGGCAGGCAGGCAGGCAGGCAGACAGACAGACAGATGCTTCTAACATTGACATACATATATTATACTGCAATTTGGCAAGTTGCGGTTGGTTGTTTAAGTTGGACTGGTTAAACTGACACAATATGTCCAAATGGGCATTCCCAGATATGGGCTTAATATTGATGGGTATAAAAGGGATTCTATTGTATGGGCATTCACAGATATGGGCTTAATATAAAAGGGATCAGATGTAGAGGTCAGCTCCATACTGTATGGAGATCTAGGTGATGATCCAGTTTTCTCCATGAATGGATATCCAGGATTTGATCTTTCATGAGGTGATGTCACGACAATGTGATGTCACAATGTCAACAGACAGGTCAACAGCTATTGTATGGGCAAACTCAATATGGGCTAATATTGATGGGCATAAAGGGATGTTATTAGTGTGGTTGCCTTAAAAATGCATCATCTGGGAATCAGATGTAGAGGTCAGCTCTATGTATGGAGATCTAGGTGATGATCCAGTCGTCTCCATGTATGGAAATCCAGGGTTTGATCTTTGATGAGGTGATGTCACAACAAATGTGATGTCACAATGTCAACAAACAGCAGATATAGACATTGAGGCGTTACCCACGGACAAGATACATAATGGTTAAGATCTGTGGATTTTCATTGTAATAAATACTAGTAAGACACCTCAATTCGCCCAATTCTTGGCCAGTTATTCGTTACGTGAAAGTCCTATGATGTCTATGACATCTGACATCATACCCTTTTATGCCCATACATGGAGATCCCTGTCTGTAGAACCAGCCACACATGGGCTGTCTTGGCCATATATGGATTCTGTTAGTGTGGCATGTGGCTGATGTGGCCTCCATATATGGGCATTCCCATATGAATTTCTGTTAGATATGGGCATAAAAGGGATTCTGTTAGTGTGACATCAGTGAAGTCAGCGCTTGATGTCAGAGCGGAAAACCCATTCTGTTCCCCTGACGTTACAGTGACGTCAGAGTATGATGTCAGAGTGACAAACCCATAGAACTAGGGCTGTCACAATTATTACATAATCGTCTAATCGTGATTATTTGACATTATCGAAATTATTTTGTCATAATCGTCATAATCGTGAATGTTGAAAAATTTCAGAAATAGTGGAAATAGCAGATCTACAAGCTCACAACGCATCGCATCGCGACGCGTTGTGAGCTTGTAGATCGGCTATTTCCACTATCAATGTTATTTTTTAAGTAGTAAGTTGTCAAATATGTCAGTAATGTATTTGTATATTTAGGTTATGTGTCATATCTACCATATGCAACTTCAAAGCCTAAAAGCCAAACAGAAATGAATTATCAACGACAAATACACAATTAAATCGTTAATCGCCAATTATTTAAGTGACAATTAATCGTCATGTAAAATGTCATATCGTGACAGCCCTACATAGAACCACAGTGTCAGGCGTTATAGACAGAGATACATACTGTACATACATACGGACAAGCTGTGACTGTTCACATACTAATCTGCGACCTCGCAATTATTATGGGTAATAATAATAATAATAATGATTCTTAGTGTGGTCAATAGGCACTCTGTGCTGTTTTATACATTTTTGAAGCGGTGAAAACCGCTTCCTATGAGTGGCTTTGTGTGTATCACGCCCATATATGGTCATTTTAGTCCAGAATGAACATGCTTTTTCAAAAACAGAATGTCTGTTTAATTACCATATATGGTGATCTCAGTCCAGAATGAACAGGGTTTTTCAAAAACACAAAGTATGTCACCTCATGTCCATATATGGTCACTCTAGGCCAGAATGAACAGGTTTTTCCTGTCCCGTACGTGCAAAATATCAGTCCAGAATGAATAGGCTTTTTCAAAAAGCAAAATGTGTGTCCCATGTCCATATATGGTCATTTCAGTTCAGAATGAATAGGCTTTATCTGTCCTGTACGTCCAGAATATGTGTGCGGTGTCCCTCCCGGTCAGATGAATGGATACTTTGAGGATTGATCATGCTTCACATGATAATTTGGCCTTCAGGTTTTATCTGTCTTGTACATGCAATAGGTCTCACCTATTGCAGCAATGACAAATAGCCGCATAAGAGCAAAAGCAAAGGCACAATAAGAATATACAGATGGTAACAGAATGGTAAAAAGGAGCATTAAGGCAGACAAGAGTAAATACATTGAAAATCTAGCAGAAGTTGAAAAATTTAGTAGGCCACAAAGATAACAGAAACTGAAATAATTATAGAGGGATGCAGTTGACAAACAACTAAGAGACCAGCAAGCAGGACTTTTTATATATATTTTTAAAACCTATTATACCGGCTGTCATACCGGCTCTCCAGACAATTCTATACTAAGATTCACCGCTTCACTTCGAACCGAGGTTTGATTTTTTAACTCAGAGAGAGTATAAATGGAACCAAATAAACCCTTCATGGGTTTATACTCTCTCTCTCTCTCTTAAATCAACACTCAGGTTTTTACTATGTAGTAGTGTCATGGGTACTCTTATTCAGTTTATTATTATTTACTGCCTTACCATATGCTCATACGTAGGTGTAGAATCTATTTCTGATGTCTTAGGCCAGTCTTAGGGCTGATTCATACTCCACTTTTAGAGCCAAATTTAGTTTGGGGAGTCACAAAATCTTGGTGGCACCAAACAGCTAAATTGATGACGGTACATGCCCCCCGATCCTCTGAATGACGCCATATTGTAGTTTAGACAGAGCCGAAACGAAATAAATTTGGCTCTAAAGTGGAGTACGCATGGGCCCTTAGGCTTTTATGCTATAGGCTAGGTCAGGTCAAGGTCCCTCTCTGCCAACAATGGCACAGGGGAACCCACTGGCACACTGGCAGAAGTGTGAGAGAGAGGATTTTCTTTTAAAACAAATATATATATTTTTTAAACATGGTCAATCAAACGAGGTTAGCTAATTTACAGTAAACTACATCCTGCACATAATTCTACATCCATTAAAACTCTGAACTTTGACGGGGGAGGGAGTCGCGGAGATTGTTGGGTTATTGTCTAATCGTTATAACAATGTCCTGCCAATCAAAATGTGTCAATATATTTGATGGTGTCATTAAAATTTATTTTGACATGGCACACTGACAATCTAGAAAATAAAAACATAATTTCATAAAGGTTGCTGACCCAAGGTTGCAAAGTTCAGCACTGTAAATGCACGCATGAAATAAAAAACATTTGAACCGATCAGTAGGCTACAGTACAGAGCTGTATCTGGACACTGCTCATCTCCATAGTATGTCCCTACTGGCTGGGTCCACTACTTCATTCTTCCTACACTTGTGCAGGGAGACATGGTGACATTAACTTGTCACCTTCTCTCTCATGAAACACATGATGAGGTACTGTGAGGTACTTGATATCTAACCCAGTACCTCCTGAAGATGCCTGTGCATTGTATTGTGCTCCTTGTCTGTTGGCACCATGTTGGAATCTGGAACACTGTCACTGTTCCCCAGCAGACTACCATAAAGATGCTGTAATGCCCATGATGACACTGTGTACTGAACTTATGGGTGAGTGGACTGACACTTTGTCCTTCACCCAAATGAGACGTCACCATAGAGAGCAAGAACAATAAGTAGAGGCTGGTGTGCATAATGTACACAAGTGGAGACTACATTTAGTCATAGCGAGGCAGACATCACGATAAAATAAAGTTGTTTAAATTTGTTGTTCTCCCAGAGGTCAAATCTAACCTTGACCTGAACTTTAATGCGCGATTGTCCTGATATGAAAAGTAAAAAAGAAAAAGAAAAAAAGAAAAGTGTCCAAATCTGAGGCCATGATTCTCAGCAGGGAACTGATAGATTGCACACTCCAGGTAGGGAGACTTTACCCCAGGTGAAGGAGTTTAGATATCTTCGGGTCCTGTTCATGAATGAGAGACAGCGGAAAAAGGAGCTTCGGAGCAGCAGGAGCTGGCGGTCTCGGAATCGCACTGTTGTGAAGAAGAGAGAGTTGAGCTAGATTGCAAAGCTCTCAGTCTACCGAGCAATCTTTTGTTCCTACTCTCACCTATGGTCATGGAGTGTGGGTCATGACTGAAAGTAACTCTTTTTATGCATTTGATGTACTGATGTTGATGTAATGACCTTGCTTATTGTAAGTCGCGTCTGTAGTACAGATAGATGCCTCCTGAGCATGTCCCTATAGGGTGGTCTGGGGGCCAAAGACCAGATGGAGGGATTACATGGAGAGAACACTGGCCTGGGAACTCCTGGGGACCCCGGGGGAGGTGGATACAAACACCCATAAACGTTGTACATTTGTTGGAAGTACAAAAACACATCAGCAACAAAACAAAAAAATAAAATACGAGTTGATTTCATTAAGCACTGCCAATGTGAACAAACTTTGAGTGCTTTGTGACAAGATGAAGGCCAGATGTAGGGCATGCTTCGGGACGCGTTTGTCCATGTTTCGTCCCAATGCCAAATGTTGGAGCTTCGCTCAAAAACTAAGCTATGCTTTTATTAATGTAGACTGAGAGGCTGTAAACGATATTTTCTGACATCAACAGTGTCCCTGGATATAGACCCCAGGAAGTCTTTATAACTAGTGCTTATTGTAGTTCCCCCATTTTAAAGTTAAATACAGAGTCTACAATAGAGATGAGCAGTGTTTCGGATATATTTCATGCATGCATTCAGCTGAGGTATTACTGAATGCCAAATATAACATCTAAATATATGTATGAGCATAGGGTAAAGTAATACATAATAATAAACTGAATTATATCACCCATGAAACTACATAGTAAAAACCTGAGTGTTGATTTAACCCGAGAGAGTATAAATGGAACCAAATGGACCCATAAGGGTTCATTTTTTTCAATTCATACTCTCTCAAGAGTTATTAATGGATAAATTAACAGGATGATTTGACTCCGTACAGACTGACTGCACTAATAATCATTAATATTATTAATACTTATATTTATTAAAGTGTATGTCATTGGCATCACGCTATAACTCTGTATGTCAATGTTCTAAGTGTCTGTCTGTCTGTCTGTCTGTCTGTCTGTCTGTCTGTCTGTCTGTCTGCCTGCCTGCCTGCCTGCCTGCCTGCATGCCTGTTGATCCTATTGCTTGGATGTTAGACCAGAGCTAGACTAGCTTTTATTTTGAAGTTGCAGACCATGTGATTTGTGATGTGGTCATGTGACATTGATGATGATGATTTTTTTTCCTTGACTAGAAAATTGGATAATGGGCCTACACAAATACATTTAAAAAATTGGTAAATTTTTGGCGTTTTTGTGATTTTCTTATTTACGTTTTCACAATTTTTAAATTCTGAACGAAAATTGGAAAAATAGCCAATTTTCTGTTTTTTTTTATTCAAATTGAATATCCCAATTATACTAAGTCAACTGGCCGTTTTTGTGATTTTCTGATTTGCGTTTTCACAATTTTTAAATTACTAACAAAAATTGAAAAAAATAGCTAATTTTGGTTTATTTGATTCAAATTGAATACCCCAATTATACTAAGATCCCCCCACTGGTTTTTGTGATTTTCTTATTTGGGTTTTCTCAATTTTTAAATTCTGAACGAAAATTGGAAAAATAGCCAATTTTCAGTTTTTTTTTATTCAAATTGAATATCCCAATTATACTAAGTCAACTGGCCGTTTTTGTGATTTTCTGATTTGTGTTTTCACAATTTTTTAATTCTGAGCCAAAAAATGAAAAAGGGGCTAAAATGTGATTGTTTTGAATCCGTTTGGGAGGACAGAAATCACAAAAAGGGATTTTTCTATGTTGGATTAAAATTGAACATCTCAATTATACTAAGATCCCCTGACCCATCTCAAAAAAGGGTCAGTCAATTTGTTGGTTCCATTTGATTTCAACAAAAACAATGTGTTTTGATTTTCCATTTTTTAAATATTCAGACTCATTCCACTGGGCCCCATTTGTTGTTTCTGAATTAAAAAATTAAAGATAAACAGAAGTCATGTGACTCTTCTGTTCCCTTGGTCACGTGGTTACATCACATGGTCTTGGTCCTTCTACAACTTCAAAATAAAATGCTAGAAGGCAGTCAGGCAGGCTAGGCAGGCTAGACAGACAGACAGACAGACAGACAGACAGACAGACAGACAGACAGACAGACAGACCCCCCCCCCCCCCCCCCCCCCCCCCCATTTAATATTTGAATGTGGTGAGGAAATGTTAGAATTATGGTCCATATAGAAAGAAATGTTATACCAGCCACAAATACTATACTTGAGGTGTGGTAGCCCCACCAGTCCAGCAGGGGTCATCATGGCTCCTTCAGTGTTCCACACACCCTGCTTTGTGCCAGTTTATTGATAGAAAGAAGGAACTCCTGTTAAAGAGGACAAGTTAAGGCTCACAAAAGTATGTTGCAAACATTTATGGGACACAACCCCTCCAGACACAAACACAATTCGTCCATACAGCAAAATATGTTATAGATAAAGTACTATGTTCTAGCCGTCTGTCTTTCAATGTTAGCCTATATGAGATACTTAAAGTGTGGTTCCTGTGGAAATAAGCTTCAGCTTTCTAGGATCTCCTTTTAGTTGACCTCGTACCAGTGATTTGTACTGTCATGAAACTGTACTTTTTTCTATTGCAAACTTCTAATAAATTCTTCAATCAGTAAGGTTGGTAATTATGGTGCTCTGAGGGAGTTCATTTTGCTTGAAGAGTTCAAGAGAAGTTTGCCTGAGCGCATTGTGGTGTACCTAAACGAGCGGAAAGTGGAGTCGCTTTCTAAGGCATCTATTCTGGCAGATGAGTTTGTGCTCACTCACAAAAATGTGTTCTCGTCGAGTCACGGAACTTCGGGTGCTACGGCGCCACAATAATTTGGATTAATAGTAATCTCACTTGGGGGAGGGGATTCTGTGTAGGCTATATTGTTCTTCTTGTTGTTAGTCCTGTTAAAGTGCTAAAATAACATTTGTGTCTGTTATTCCAAATTCAGAGAAAATGTATTGGCCGTGCAACGGTCTTGTGTTTATTTCAACATGGGGAGAAGGTTTTGGTTGTGTTGCCTATCCCCGGTTTAGTTCTGTCGGCCCGTTTTGAGAGGCCATTTGAGGTTTTGATAAAAGTCAGTGAAAATGATTATGTTTTAAGCGCTCCTGTGAGCAAGTGCGTGGGTGCCATGTTAACATGTTTAAACGTTATCATTCCAGGGAATCCTCCGTGCTGTTCCTGCTAAGCCTGTGTTGGATAAAGGTTTGCTATTACGCCCTGCTCTGCATCAGATTGTGCGCTTGTCCATTTCGGACAGACAGAGTGGTAGGCTAAGGGTCGTTTCATACCGTTATAAGGAGCCTAACTAATTTCGGTTCGGGAGGACGCCCCGACCCGAAATTATTTAGGTTCGGGGGGAGTTCATCCATACTTTCTTAACGGCTAGTGCCCAAGTCGCTTGTAAATATTGGAGGTCCGTGGCATGACGACGTTTGTGGCCGATGAATGAGCGTTGCAGGGCGGATATACATATCTGACTTGCCCTCGCGCTGCACACTGAATGACTGGAGGTCCAGTGAGTAGCAGCTCCAGCAGGCAGCAGCACCAGCGGGGTCTCTTCTCTCTCTCTCATTCACACTCACAAACGCTCGGCTCGAGCTCTGTCAAAAACATTTAATCTACAAGCTCACATTATAGACGTGCCGCCTCCCTTGCTGCATGCATGTCATCACGCAGTCACACAACTCGTCGTGGAAAAAAAAACATATCAACACGGAACACTAGCAATTAGCAAAGTTGTGTTTAAGCTCTTCTTTTCTCTTTAAAACGGTCGGCGACGCGTTAGCAGCGATACACGCAGCAAAGGCGTGTGTGTGTGTGTGTGTGTGTGTGTGTGTGTGTGTGTGTGTGTGTGTCGCGCGCGCGCCTCCCAGTCCACCACTCTTCGTCTCCAGTATCCGCTCTCTGATGCCCAATACACGGCCACACAAGCATTTGGAAGTCGGCGTGTCTCCCACACAAACGACGGCTGTTTCCTTGGATTCACAGCCGAGAATATGAACGTGAAGCCGGGATGAATGAATGAGAAGACACCGCTGAGTACCGAAATTAAGTCGGGAGGTCACAACATTTCGTCAGCACCGTAGAGCCGAATTTAGTCGGTTGACGCCCCCCCGAACCGGGGGATGCGAACCATATTTGGGTTCGCCTACTGCCGAACTGAAATTAGTTAGGCTCCTTATAACGGTATGGATCGACCCTAAGAGTTGCTTTCTCATCTCGCGCATCTGACTGCAGAGCAGCGTAATGATATTGTCACGTTGGTTCACAAATTCCCAGTTTTATTTGGTGACATATCCACTCATTCAGACCAGTGTTAGAATATGACATAGAACAAGTCACCCAGTCTTAACCCATTAAGCGGCGCGCTTATCGTGCCAACCCGGTTAAAACGGGCAATGTTGAAGAGCGACACTGAATATTTGTTGAATCATGGCTTAGCAGAACACAACACAGTACATGAGTGTGGTAAAGGGTTTACTGGCGTGTGCCATTCTTTATACGTGCATCTGAAATCTCAGCATCATGTGACATGTGACTATCTTCTATAATAGCCTACACTGTTATATCTTTTGGTATGCGCACTGCGCCAGCCACGTTTCAGTGGCTCATTATCATTGTATAGCAGGGGTAACAACCTGTAATGCTTTTGAATGATTTCATGATGTAGACTATTCTTTAACTTGGGCAGACCACATGCAAATGCTAGAGAGAGTGTTTCAGCGTTTGATTCTGGCGTTTTTGACTTTGGACTCTCGCCAAGTTCACGTTCAAGTTTACTATCGTGTTTTTGTAGATTTTTTTTCCTACAGTCGTGTTTCCTTCACTACTTTGCTTAGTCCTTTTTGTGTGGACTTTTGATGGTCAGCACACGTTTGAGAGCGTTATTTCGCTAGTGTGTAATGGCCCTGTGTTTGCTGCTCCAAATTGATTGAGTAGATTTTTTCACTCGCTGTGATTTTGTTTTTTATGCCGAGCTTTGATGTGGTTTCTCCAAAATCTGTGGTGGTATACTGACCTATAATTCTCTCTGGGGTTTACTCATGAGATGGGCTTTGAGTCCATGGTTATAAATTGGAGTTCAAATACAAAAAAAAAAAGAAAGAAAAAAAAAGGGGACAGATAATGTGTTCGCTGACGCCTTATGCCCAGAGTGTGGGGGGTGGATAAGTAATGTAGTGTTGGGAGAGGTTGGTATTGTAAATATTATATATATATATTACTTAGTAGTCTGACATAAAGTTTTGGTGTATCTTGAAACAAACCGGCGGGTTTGTTTCTTGGCTGTGGGGGTGTTACGGACAAGAGCAATGATTAAAGCCATAGTGCCATTTGGGTTGGGATCTGTACTGTTATGTGTTGTGCGCGCGCCCTGTTTGTAATTGTCTGCAGATTCCTGCTGCCGCTATGAGTGGGGAAGGGCTCCCGTCACTCTGCCGCCTCCAGCCAATCAGTGTTCGGTCCGTCTGGTCTGCCGGCTCCGCCCCTGTGCTATAAATAGCCCCATGAAGAAAGGCTCATGGCCGCTGTCACTCTGTCACACAACTACGAGGGTAGTCTAGCGACAGCGTGCCCACCGAGCAGGGTAGCATTAGCCGCATGTCCTATTTGTGAAGGTTGCTTGTTACCAGAGACAGTTAAACTCTTTATTGTACGGTGAGCAGGGTGAGGTAGTAAGTATATCTGCTATTATACTTCTGTGAACTCAGTCACTCAGGTGTAGGGGCAGGTAACCACTCTTCTGTTCTGTGTTTGGCTAGGAGAAGCTTTGGGGGTTACATCTAGGTTAGGGAGCAGTCCTTTGTATCTTTTCTTTTATGTTCCTTTCAATAGGTACCTGCCCAGCTCAGCCCTGTCTCACCTTGAACATCGATATTGTAAAAGCAACCTAATTTGCATATCATGTAAACTTCACTACTTATTGTAATAAAACTACTTTTTGGCAGTCACCACCTTGCCTTTGTTGCGCCTACAAACACCCCTAGGCCCTGTGGGCGTAACATCAATCAATCAATCAATCAATCAATCAATCAATCAATCAATCAAAAAGGTTTTGCTACTGGCCACACATACTGTACTTGAGGTGTGATAGCCCCACCAGTCCAGCAGGGGTCATTCATCTCCTTTACATGGTTCCTTCAGTGTTCCACACACCCTGCTTTGTGCCAGCTTATTGATAGAAAGAAGGGATTAGTGTTAAAGAGGTCTTTTTCAAATCCATGATGTTGTTGTTTATGTTTTGTTTGTTTATATTAATTACATATTTTTTTTACTCTTTAGTGTCTGTTATTGAACCTCATTTGAAAGAATAGTTGTATTTCCCTCAAGAAGTAGCACAGAGGACGTAAGTAATACGTTTGCTGAGCCTTGCACCCCAATTTGTATTCTGGAAATCCCCCCAAAATGTTGACATTCTTTAGTGCTGGATGTGCTCTAATTTGTGCCGTTGAAGTCATCAATTTTGTTCTTATATAGATTCATATATATTGATATGGTTATGAATTAGCAGAATATAGCAGCATTACAGTGGTGTGGCCTACAGGGCGGTGTAGAGCAGCAGTGCTTAATAGTAGAACAACAGCAGAACAGTGGTGGTATGTAGAATAACTAACAAATTATACCAGCACAAATTATAAAATCTATGGCACAATTCAGCACAAATCCAGCACTAAAGAATTACAAAATTTTTATGTTTTCATCATATGTGGCGCCAACTTCAGAGGATATCTATTTTTGAAGATCATGACACTGACCTCATCAAACCCTGGATATCCTTACATGGGGATGACTGGATGATCACTCCATATATGGAGCTGACCTCTACATCTGATTCCCAGATGATGCCTGTTAGGCCAACCACACTAATAGAAT
This sequence comes from Nannobrachium achirus, assembly GCF_963921795.1. Lineage (NCBI taxonomy): Eukaryota > Metazoa > Chordata > Actinopteri > Myctophiformes > Myctophidae > Nannobrachium > Nannobrachium achirus. Next base: position 59,342,311 of record NC_137827.1, read on the forward strand.
CCCTTTTATTCCCATAAATACAGTAAAGCCCATTCCTGGGAATTGCCATACAATAGAATCCCTGTTATGGCCATCAATATTAAGCCCATATCCGTCTACACAAGTCACATTTGCAAATGAATTCTGTCCTTGTCCCTTTTATGCCCATATATGGAGATTCCTGTCACGATTTCTGCAAATTTAACTAAAAATAAGCCATTGTGGGATTGAAGGAGCTTGCTTCACTTAACAGGACTATGAAAAGGGCAGTATGATTTTGAAAATGGTTTGGTATTTTGTTTCCTTCATCAAGTCCTAAGTCAACATAAAATCACTGTAGCCAGTACAAGAACAATTTATGTTCAAACCTCATGTTTTTTAACACTATAAAATGCTGTCAGCAGCCCTAAGTGATTGCAGAGCTGTATTAGTAATGCAAAAGGAATCCATGAAAAACATTAACATGTTTTCATTATAAACACACCTAAACAGACTATAATGTTGGTTTAAAAAGAGTGTTTCCAGAATTTTCGGGCTGAGTGTTGCATTTCAAAGAGAAAGAAACAAGTACAATGAAACAGTGCTGTAGAAACAAACTTTATTGTAGGAATCTTTTTTTATCGTTTGATAAGAATGTCTTCAAATTCCATTCTGTATTCATGTGGTACCTTAGGAGAGATGCAAGGCAATTAGTTAAACCCTGTAGACCAGGGGTCTTCAACGTTTTCAGGCTAAGGACCCCTTTAGAGAGATGAAGCAGGGACCCCCAGAACCTGTTCATAGATTCCATATAGTTTCATCGTTTGACGGCACAATCATCAGTGTATTTGGGGATTCATGTCAATTTGTGTTTTCAGATATTTAACCACTTGAACCGTCAATAAACTTGACTCTTTCACTCTGTACTTAGTCAGCTCTTTTTGCCCCCTCTACATCAAAGCTCTTTGCCCAAAAATAGCCGATCTACAAGCTGCGAGGTGTTGTGAGCTTGTAGTTCTGCTTTTTTTGGCTTAAGTTCTCAGAATATGGACACTATACTAGGGTTCAAGTGGTTAATATAAAAAAGGAGAAAAAAAACTTTATATCACTCAAAAATTCGGAGGACCCCCTATAGTAACTCTAGGGGTCCCGGACCCCCTGTTGAAGACCCATGCTGTAGACTTTTTAAAGTGACAGCTGAGATGGTTCTGATGAGAACAAGGATGACATTGATGACATCAGGGGTCTCCATATATGGGGCTATGGATGGAGATAATCCCATCGGGTGGGGCACAATGATAGGCACACAATATATTGAGATAACCCTATCGTGTCACAAGACTATCGCCATACGGTATGCGTTGCCATAAATGGAGCTACCCGACACACCCTAACCTATCTAGGTCTGACCTCAAACTAGACCAGAACAATCTTTAACATATGGAGCCAGGAAAGACATCTAGAAATAATTGTTAACTATTTGACATTCACAGGGATAAAGTTAAATAATGAAAAATAAAAACTAAGGTCAAGCTGAGCCCGGGAGAGCGGTTGGAGAAATCATTGTAAGCTACGAGGGAAGGAGTTGCGGCTATACGATAAAAGTATAATGATAATTATTATTATTATGGATGTTGAAAATGTCCTTTGCATTCGCAGTGTCGTCTCCTCCTTCAGTCTATAATCCATTGTGATGTCATGGGTTGTGGGACGTTGGTACTGCAGGGTGGGTCTGGGACCAGGAATCAGTCCTGCTGTTAAGAGATTTTATAAGAAAAAAATAAAATAAAGACAAACATTAATTAAAATACAATTGAAAGATTTGCAGTTAAATAGTCATGCGAGACAATTGAAATGTTTGATTTAAATGGTCAACCCCCTCCACCATTTTCCCCCTTTCGCAACATATTTGAAGATTAAAGGGTAATGAAAACCATGACAGAATATGTAGTTTCATTTTTTTCCAGTGATGTGAGTCAGTGGTTCTAAAAGTGTGGTCTGAGTTCCCAAAATGGTTTCCAAACGGGCGCCTGCTGGCCTAATGGTCCAGGCGCATAACACATACTAGGCTATAGTGCCTGCCGGCGTCGACGGTTCGATTCCCGATCCGGACGACCTTTGCCACATGTCATTCCCCATCTCTCTCCCCATTTCCTGTCAGTCTAGTATCCTAGCAAATAAAGGCATATAAAAGAAAAGCAGCAAAATTAGCCCTTAAAGCCCCACCCACTCCACTCTGCCAGACCAAGATCTGACAAGCTATGCTTCTCACCCTTTGAGATGCTTAATCATTTCTGGATCAACACATTCAAAATACACACACACACACACACACACACACACACACACACAGTCACACGCGTGCTGTGGGAGAGAATAATTGTAGTATTCAAGAACACACCAATGATTTTCACATACCTGTAATGAAAGATGAACCAAATGCATAATTGCATCCTGGAAGGGCCCATAATTATCTTTCACTGTCTCCTCCAATAGGACTGCGATGTCCGGAAACGCCTCTGCAAAGCGTCTCTCTGCCTCCTCGCGTTTCATGGCATCTCGGAAGGGGCTTCGACCAAATCCTGACTCCCGTGTTAGGGAGGAGCCATTTTCGGCATCATAAAGGTCAGCAGCCTCACTTGCAGTAGGTAGCTGATCTGCATTTATCTTCACTCTGCAGCCACCTTCTGCCAATGTGTTTGGAATGCCTCTTCCTAAAAAAAAAGAACATTGTTTATAGGGTAGTGTCAGTGTGTCGATATTGCGACATTTTCCAAGCTTCCATTTGTTCAACGCAGGTGAATGTTAACCTGGTGAAAAGCTTTAATCGGCGACACTAAAACCACTATGCCAAAACCTAACCCAAACCTCAGTAAAAATATGCCTAAACCTAACCCGATTGTCGAACTAAAGAAATGTTGTAAATAATAGAGAGAGAGAGAGAGAGAGTGTGAGTGAGTGAGTGAGTGAGTGTGTGTGTGTGTGTGTGTGTGTGTGTGTGTGTGTGTGTGTGTGTGTGTGTGTGTACGTACGCATGCATGTGTGTGTGTGCTTATGTTATTTACTTGTACAGAAAAATACTACTAATACAGAATACGTCCCAGGCCCATTTTCCAAAACAACATTGAAAGCAATAAAGCTACAGAGACAAGTGCCAACACAACGCAATTGACCATGTGAAATGTCTGTGCATGCTGTGTAGGTACGTGTTACCGGACCAAATTACTGGAATACCTCCAACTGCATGGTGATTCCAGTCTTCTATAAAGCGCTTTATTCCAATACTGGCAAGTTGGCATGTCAGGCTGGAAACACAGAAACGCATTGTTTCATCCTCCATGTTAAGCCTCTCCTGGGCCTCCAGCTGAATGAGTGCCGCCTTCAAGGGATATGTCACCCGGTTGTTGACTTCAGACCAAAGTCGTTCAATCCTGTGGTTCTGCAGAAATAGTAAAGGGATATTCCACTTTCAAAAAAACTTTTGGTCACTTTATCATCTAATCAGACTTTTATGAATTTACTTCATTCAATACTTAGATATTTGATATAAATGTTATGTCCCCCCCAGGCTCAGGGCCTCTCCACATACACACCCATTGTAACTACATTTAAACCATGACAGATTAATTAAAAACACCCATTATTTTTTTCTGGTGACTCATACTACCCTCCTAATACGTGAGCAGGCCATGTTTTTTCAATAACTTTCTTCCTTTATTTTTAATAATTCTTTGGGAAAATGAGAAAAATGTAATACAAAACCAAATCATTAAAAATAAATGAAAATTGTTCTCGAAAAATAACATATTAGGAGGGTATTATGATTCACCAGAAAAAATAATGGGTGTTTTTAATGAATCTATCATGGTTAAAATAGATTTTGAAGTTACAATGGGTGTGTATGGGGAGAGGCCCCGGAGCTGGGGAGGCCATGCAAGGCAGAGTTTTTTTTAAAGTGGAATATCCCTTTAAGGGAATGAGAACTAAAGAAATGTTTAAAACAACAATTACTCTGATCGTTGAGATGGCTTCGAGGCCTTTTATAAACAGGGTTCATACAGACAAACAAGTAAAAGCAAGCGCTTTCAAAAACAATATCTGATACATTTAAAACAAATGTGAAGAGAGATTGTCTGTGCTTGATAGCAAATCTTTACCATGTATAACACTGGGAAAACCGCTCTTTTTGAACTATAATATCATCTCATGGAAGAGAACAAACTTCATTTACATAGAATACTGTTGCATTTTCTATATTTTCTCCAAACCTATATTCATGGCTTGTTAAGTATAAATATAGACCGTTTTGGTCTTGTACAAGTACAAATTATGTGAATAAAATGTATAACTGAAGAAGACAGTACACCCAGTCTGAGGACGGTCATTTTCATAATGTACATAACTAGCAATTTAAGAATAGAGGCTTTTTAAATTAAATACAGCTATTGTTCCTAATCCACAAAGATTGACAGTAATTAATTTAATTCTGTCAATCTGATTTTTATTTAATTTTTACCCATGGTACAGCCAATGAAAATAAAAAATTCAGACATATTCAGACCCAGACAAAACTCAGACATAACCATAATACAAAGACGATACATCCATACATATAAGGATTTTTTTTTTTTTTTTTTTTAATTTTACTGACTTCAGTAACAGATTCCTATAGGGCGGAGGCATTAGGGGGGGTGGGAGGTTTCTGTGACTGTGACTCGGCCGGGGAGGTGTCTGCGGACACCCGCTCCTCAAGGGGGGTCCCTCGCCGCCGACGCACCACCGGGGCTCCACGGCACCTCTTGTGGACCCCCCGCTGCGCTCCCCTGGCCCTGGCTTGTCTGCCCACCGAGCGCCGGGGCCCCACTGCGCTGTTCACGGACCCCCGCGGACGGGAGTAAAAAAATAAATAATCGAATGTAGCAGATCTACAGGGTCCAGCTCCGCTCCACGGAACGTGGCCGCCCACCAAGAACCGGGGCCCCACCAAGCCGTTCACGGACCCCCACGGAAGCCTACGATGTTTTCTCCAACCGCTCTCCCGGCCGCAGCTCGATCTTAGTTATTATTTTTCAAAATTAATTTAAATATATCTAAATTTTTTAACTAATCATAATGGTTTATAATCAATGAGAAAAAGGAGTAAGGTAAATGCTTTAGTCGGAGGCCTTAGGGAGATGGTAATTTCGTGCTAATCAGTCTAAAAGCGCCACATTTTGCACAGTTGTTTAGCTAGGGCGCCCGAGTCGGTGACCTTCGGGGTCGCCACAGCGGCCAAATCAATTTGGGCTCCCATTGACTTTCTATACACTATACTACAGGAGGAAAAATAAATCTGCTTTAAGTAGCATGTGAGGGGTCTAACTAGGGGTTTGTCATGATTCTGAATCCATTGCAAGCCTTTGTTTTGCACTGAGAAAAAAAAAATGTTCAGTTAGACCCCTCACATCCTACTTAGATATTTTTCTGTGTATTTTCCTCCTATATAGAAAGTCAATGGGAGCCTAACTTGATTTGGCCGCTGTGACGACCTCAAATGGCGCCGACTCGGGCGCACAAGCTAAACCATTAGCCCTGGGCTACATCTCTGCAAAACTTGGTGCATTTAGACTGATTAGCACAAACAAAACCTAAGGCCCCCGACTACTTGTCATCTATGAATTCAGAGCGTCATATACCTTTAGTATGAGCCTTCTGAATCTGCCCCCCTGAACAGTCCACCCCCTGGGTTTCTGTGGTCTGCAGTCAGACTCTATTGCCCTAGCAGCCGAAATGACGAGTAGTCTCTGTGTTGCTGCCCCCTATAGGAGGCAGAGACTTGATTGAGACAATCCTCAACTAGACCAAAGCCTTGGTACTATTTCAAATGCGGTGAGGATGGTAGAAACAAAAACACCTACCTTTGTTGACTTGGTCTGTAGAAAAGATGGCTTTTCCTGGGAGAATCTGTATCCAGAAAGTTTATGTTGGATAAACAGAGACAGCACGAATTCCCGACCATGATCCACCCGGACCTGATTCCACAGACCGTGATTGACAACGGCAGACCTGTGTGAAATAGTATGTTGTGTTGGTGTGTTGGTTTAGAAGTGCTTCAGAAATGTAAGATTTAAAACATCTGTGAACTGTAGACTCCCAAATCGGGAGATAAGCAACCATCAGGTCACTTGCAGTGTCCAAAAATATGTTAGCAAAAATCGTCCTGTTGGTGGCGCTACATGGGACAGATCCATGTTGATGACATGACTATAGAGTTACTGTGTACCGCGGCTTTGCGTGATTTTAGGGCAAAATCTGTAGGAGCAGTGTCCAAAAATGTGTTTTGCAAAAGTCGTCCTCATGGTGGCGCTAGAAGAGGGCCATGTGAGAAATGGGGGTGGAGGTAGTGGTTTGGCAGCCAAGGAGTGTTTGTGCAAAGTTTGGCATGGATAGGGACAAAATTGGCAGAGATATGAGTAGGGGAAAAATGTGATGTGACGTGACTGACAGACAGCCAGTGGAGGTTTTGATCGTAACTGCGACCTGATGGCCGCAATCAATTACATTGTTTAAAAAACAGACAAATCAGTTTATTAATGTTGATACTCACTTGTACACTTCCTCATATATGACGAGGTTGTTTTTGATTGGCATCACGGCATGCCCCACAAGTTTTCCACTGTATCCATCGATTGCCATAACGTAGGTCACGCCAAACCTCACAAGTTTTTCGTTTTGATCCATGTGCAACTTTTGTCCAAAGTATGTTGCATTGTAGGGCATGGGATTCATTTTTTTTTATTCCCTAGGATAAACAAGAAATGGATGAATGGTGAAGATGTGTGGCTGTGACATTAAATGGACAGTCCTCCAAAAACACAATGAAGGCAATTTCCTCACTTAAATAAGTGTTCTTAGCTGGGGACCACCTGGAACCCACTCAGGGTCTACTTGTGGTCCCTGGACCACTGGTTGAGAACTGGAACCTTGTTGGACAAAAATTTACCGAATGTTTCTAGCTAGATTTCACAGAAATAAATCACAGGATGAAAATGGGCGGATCCGTTTTAAAAACTTTAATATAGAGAAAATATTTAACGATTTGCAGTGTAATTGTTTTTCCATAAATGTGCCTCCTGGTGGCGCAATAACAGGCCCATGGGAAGGATTTAGAGCAGACATTCTGAATTGGCATCTATGGGGTGTGTAAACTGCTATCCTGCCAAAGCTGCCAGAGATTTGCAGTTCACACACGGACACACATCGATGGATGGATTAACAGGGTGCAAAACAGTCTTGGCCATGCCTTTTCCCCTGGCGAAGACAATGATTTTGTAGGAAATGCTGTTCTATGGCTAAGAAGGCACACTTGTTTGTATTCACATACATATAAGGGAATGTCTCATGTTTATTGAAATGTAAACGGACATACTCGTCTCATTGACACACGGTGTGTCAATGAGACGAGTACTAGGCCTGTGAAGATTCACTTTTTCCCGATTCGATTTCGATTCATAGGGTGACGATACGATTATATCACGATTATTAAGTTTTCCTGCGATTTGCGATTCGAATCACGATTATTGCGATTTTTCCCCAAAGATTACAGCTTTTTTATATTGAAAGATTTTAAAACAATTCTAAACAATATAAAACATTAAAATTTGAATCATATACTTCAAATCAATGCAGCCAAATAAAGTCAGTCAATTTTTCTGACATTTATTTCAGCCAAAGTGCCAGTGGTACAACATTACAACAACATGTTCCTGGTCAAGATGCCAGAAAACACAGAACACAACAGTCATAAAAAAAAGAAAAAGAAATCGCTGTGCTGCAGGCCTACAGCACTGTGCTAGCTTTAGCCATAACATCCTCATGACCTAAAACTGTTCCTTTAGGACCTGTACTTACTCTGACTGAAAGTGGTTATTTCACCTTCAGGTTAATTTCGCCTAAAAAAAAAAAAAAAGAAAAAAAAAAAAGATTTTTATTTTTAATAAATTAATAAAATCGGGAAAATCGATTCTGAACTTTGAAAATCGATTAATTGAATCGCCAGCATTAACATCACGATAATATAGTAAATCGATTTTTTTGCACAGGCCTAACGAGTACGTACGTCTGTTTGGCTTTAGCCATGACTACCTCATGGTTTATCACATGACTTTAAGATCAGAACAGTTTGCACGATAGTTAGTAATATTAATTACTTTAATTTTCCTCATTGACAACAGAATAATTATATTCTTGTTAATTGTCATGATAGGTATGGCCCAGCTTTTGTTATAGCCAGGGTGACAGTCACTCAAAAGTTATTCCAATCAGGATGGAATATGGAAAGTCAGACAGATCCATGTCGATCACATGACTATAGAGATACTGTCTACTGATTTGCGTGATTTTGGGAACAAATCTGTTGAGTACTGTCCAAAAATGTGTTTTGCACAAATCCCCCTCCTGGTGGGGCTTTAACAGGCCAATGCGAGAAATAGGGGGCAGAGGTTCTGCTCTGGCACCCAGGGAGTGTGGGTGGCAGTTTCGCTGCCATTGTGCCAACAATCCTTCTGTCCACAAAAAGAAGGACAGGCATGCACGGACAGACAGGGGAGAAATCGTAATCATCATTACTTTTAAAGTGGTGACCCACTGTATCTAATATGAACACTTTTATGATCCCAATAAATAGTCCAATGAAATGATCCATGATCCAATTCGGAAAGAGTTTTTCTTGAATTGGTGCACACACCAATATTTGAGGTGTTTTCCTGAAGTTCTGAACTGCCTTCACTGAATGTGAGTGAGCCAATCCATTTCAATTTATAGAAGTATCTTTTTAAGTTCATTTGTATTCTATGCTAGTCTCTCCAATTCAAATGTTCATATCTTGAAATTATAACTGCTTTTTAGTTTGGAGCGTTTTGACGACTTTGTCATTCACGCCTCGGCCATCGCTACACCTCCCCCTTATTTTTATTTATTTATTGATCTGTACTGATCTCAGAAAGAGCCCCTATCGAATCCTCAAGACTGAAATCAGTCTCCAGGACTGAGAACTTTAACCCGTGTTCCTCTTGAGCTTTTGGGCCTGTAGCACCCTGAATATTAAGACAGTTGCATGTTATGGGTGACTAACACTGACTATCACTATAGACATGAGGTTTATAACAGATATTGTATGATCATTGCAGTTCAGGTTCATTAGACAGCACATAGTAATACAGGTTGTATGTGAAGCAGAGAAGAAGGGACATGTGACGTATCATCACGTATGTCACATGTAAAATGTAAAGATTTAGGACAAATTAAGCATTTAGAGGTGCAAACTTACTTTCTTCCGCGCCACGTGGTTTGGTGGATCCACAACCTTCAGTGCTTCTCCAACTCGATGTTGGCTAGCATGCACACCTTTGCTGGCAAGATAGCCAGCCATCAAGCGTCGACCATAAGTCCTTCCAGTCTAATAACATAAATTAAAGTTGCCAACCAGGACAACGATTAGTAGACTATTGCCACGGCCAGTGCCAATACCAAATCTTACTCAGAATGTACATTTACCCTTTAGCTTAACTTACCTCTTGAACAGCGTCAACCACTGCTGCTTCCAGCTGTACATTTGACACCACTCCTCTGGTTCTCAGGTTGTGTTTTCTAATGAATTTTTTTATACTGGCCACAGAAGCCCCCCTTTCCAAGCCCATGGAGAAGATTTTTGAAGAAATCTCTTCATATGGGTTGCCTTCCAGCATCATGGATTTTATTGTCTCCAAGTATGGCTCAAGTGCCATGCTTTCACTAGTAGCGGACCTGAGGAAAGTGAAGTGATAATAAATCAGGACAATTTCCAGATTCTACATCATTTATCAAAAGCCATCATCATTGGAAATAATATATAGAACAGTTTAACTAGGATTAGTGACAGAGTGATGTGGCAAGCGATAAACATCAAAGTCACTGTGTCTTATCTGTGTGTATTATTTCTCCCACATATTGAGAGAAGATAAGTAAGCCTTGCCGTTCATAGGTCATGAGCCCATCTCCTGTTTATTAGTGTGACGTGAAGCAGCATGATGTACAAGTACGCCTCCTCGACATGCCGCTAGTATATCAAAGGGACTTTGATGCAGAGTGCCCAGCAGGGAGGCATTGTTTTGTTTTTTGTTTTGTTTTTATTATTAGTCAACATTCAGGATCAAGATTCCCTTTTATTTTTTTAAATCGCTTCATAATGGACCGAGCCATGTTCGAATTAAACTGGTGTCTTTCTTTGCTTCCTATGCGCGATTTTGACACATTATGGACAAAGCATCACATCAACCTGACATTTAATTACAATCCAAAATAGTGGCATTTTACATCATATTGAAATGTAACAATCAAGTATCTGTATCACCAAACAGAAAGATTAATAGCCTACTTTGAAATACAAAGTAGGCCTAATACAAAGTGCCATTGTATGGACATTGAACATATAGGCCTATTAAGAAAACAATCCTTATAGCACATAATATCGTCCCCTTAATCCCAACACATTCTATAATATAAACAAACTTTAAACGAGATTTTTGTTCTTCTTTTTTTTAAGATCAATGCATTCTGAGACTCTCAGAATGTATGTCCATGGTATCAAATAATGTACTAAATGCCACAACTTAGACCTGACGGCTATCAAATGAATACTATAGCTTTGCGTCAAGATTTAGGGATTAGGGGAACGTTAAGAGTTCACATCACAATAATTTTAATATTAGGCCTACATCCCTAAGCCAAAATATATTGTAGGCTATTACACAATAGGCCTACCTATAGATACGCAACCGCGTATTTCCCAGTGAACCTGAGCGCAACGGTGGGGCTGGGGAGTGCAACCACTGACTATTGTTGATGGAGATGTTATATCAATCAGGTTATTCAATCAATCAATCAATCAATATAGCTTAGCCTTTATGTTTTGAGAAAGAGGCACTATTTCAGGTTCACCAGGAAGTACGCGGTCGCGTCCACAACAAGGGGATGACATTTTAACAGGATTCCAGCAGGATGGAACTAATTATTTATTTACTAATGCCATGATTGTGACGGGACTGGAATAAAAGTCAACAGGAGCGGGCAGCACTGAGCAACTGAGCACAGAAAAGTTAACAACAGTCACTCACTCACTCACTCACAGCTGCTTTTTGGAGCGGTGAAAGCGCTCCCAATACTGTGGCTGGCTGGCTGGGTATGTCCGTAGCCTGGCAATACCTTGAGTGGCCACACACAACACACAAGTTAAAGGAGGGGCGCTATTGTGCAGGCAGGCAGGCAGGCAGGCAGGCAGGCAGGCAGGCAGGCAGGCAGGCAGGCAGGCACACACACACACACACACACACACACACACACACACACACACACACACACACACACACACACACAGTAAAAACATAGATCTAGAACACAGAATCAAAAACATAGATATAGAACACAGAATCAAAAACATAGATCTAGAACACCTAGAATCAAAAACATAGATCTAGAACACAGAATCAAAAACATATCTCTAGAACGCATAGAATCAAAAACATAGCTCTAGAACACGTAGAATCAAAAACAGATCTAGAACACATAGCGCTTCTAGGGCACTATTGTGCAGACTAGACACACACTCACACTCTCTCACACACACACACACACACACACACACACACACACACACACACACACACACACACACACCCCTCCACTTCGAACCGAGGTTTGATTTTTTTGGTCTTGCATGCCACAGTACACGGCACGCCCATTCCTACTTACGCCTAATCTACAAGCCTACACGTTTTCAACTGATTGTAGTCTTGGAGATCCACTCTATGCTAATATACGCGAGACACATTCAGGGGCCGGGCTAATCATAAATCAGGCATGCTATGCATTGCAAGACTCCATAGCGTTTACGTTGAACTGCAGTGGAGAGGTTGAACAGACCGATGAAAGAAGTGTCAAAGTGAACCTTTAATACTTCAAAGGTGCGGTCGTGCGGAGAATGTTCGCAAAAAGTTAACTGACGTCAATCATACTGAAGTGTATTGTTTCAACATCTAAGGTGAAAACTAGTTTTAAATGTAAGTGGCAACAAAACACAAACCAGCGCTCGGTCGGCGCACCAAGACTAATCAGAATCACGAATTAGAATAAAAGACATTTCTGGCTTTAAAGTTCTTCGAGGTCCGAGGGGAGGAGTATGAACATGTGTATGCAATATCTAATGTGCGACAAGTCGTGTGCGAGACCTGCAGTGCTGTAGTACAGCAGCTGTACCAAAACAATACCGCATCGTCTTTTGGATAATTATCCTACGGAAAGCGAGTAAAGTTTCATCCATTGTTTATATTGGAATACGCAATCCCTGAATGAGTACAGCGGAGAAAGACGGGCAACAAATACTCCAGGTATGAACTCAAACTGCACACTCTGTGGAGACTGAAGAAATGCTGTGGACAGTTGCAATGATCCAGTAGGTTTTAATTAATATGTGGAGCAATCATTCCCAGCTTGATTTAACTCATTGACTGCCACCATTAAAAGTGAACTATCAAGCTAGGTTGCCAAGCATTTCTTGATTTCTTACCATGTTTACCATTTTTTTTTAAATTCTGTCTAATGATGACTATGTCATGCCATGGCCCAGAGGAAAGAGGATAACTTCTAGTTTCCACAGAAAAAATAATTATGTTTTTATCATGTACACTTCTTTAGTTATAGCCATTTGAAAACCCTTGTTTCACCAAAACCAAGCCCTCTCAGAATAACAACTGGAGAAAAATACGTTTTTGTGAATGGTCTCTTTTCAAGCAAACAACTAATTTTTTTTACTCACAGCTCTTTATTTATTACATGAGATGCTTACTTTATGATCTGAAACAAAACAATATTTTCTTACAGTGTAATGGGCACATTGTCTGTCCGTCCGTCACACGTCACACTTTTGCACGTCACATCGTATCTCCGCAACCGTTGCCCAGATCCATGCCAAATTTTGCACACACACTCCTTGCCTGCCAAACTACAACCTCCACCCATCAATTCTCACATGCCCCTCTTCTAGCGCCACCTTGAGGCCGATTCTTGCAAAACACATTTTTGGACACTGCTCCTACAAATTTTGCCCTAAAATCACGCAAATCGGTACATACTTGCTCTACACTGATGTCATCAACATGGAGCTCTCATTTAGCGCCACCTTCAGGCCAATTTTTCAAAACACATTTTTGGACACTACTCCTACAGATTTTGCCCTAAAATCACGCAAATCGCTACACAGTATGTCTACACTCATGTCATCAAAATGGATCTGTCCCATATAGCGCCACCATCAGGCCGATTTTTTCAAACACATTTTTGGACACTGCTCCTACAGAATTTGCCCTAAAATCACGCAAATCGGTACACAGTATGTCTACACTCATGTCATCAAAATGTGTCTGTCTATCATCGACGTCGAGCACCGCTTGCATGCTCATAGTCAATCTCTGCGTGGTACCGTTCGAAACAAAGCCTCCTGTGCAAAGGCACAAGACACAGATGGCAGTAGAATGAGGTCTCACTCCTTTTCTTGTGTATTTTGCTGCAGATGTAGCAGACCCTTGTAGGGTTTCTCCTTCGTGGTCTGGGCGGTATCTTTTCAGGGACATGGGCTGACCTCCTCACAGTCCGAGAATCGGGCCAGAGGGGTTGGGTGGGTCGCGGGGTGCACCAGGCTTCGGCAATGGCTTCGGTGAAGCTCAAGCCAACACAAACACATCAACAACACAGCAACACCTCCCAGATGAAAGCATTGACAAATCAACACTCAAAATGTTATAAAAGTTTCAACATGAACTTACCTCAGTGTGATGAGGAGAGCGTTGGTGTAACACACACACAGAGAGAGAGAGAGACAGATAATTCCAGTGCCGTTTAGTGTCAGTAGATCAGTAATCCTATAGTTTCATTCGTGTAGTTTTCTTTTTCTTTTTTCGTTGTTTGTGAGCGGGTTTCATGCCCTCACCGCGGAAGCCTAAGGCCCCGGCCGGGCACAGCAAGCGCCCGACGGCTAGCCATGGTTCACCGGTCGCCTCTAGTTCTGGTTCCCGTCGCGAACCAGCCCGATCCTGCCCTGGACGCGGGCGAGGTAGAGGGGCTAGAGGGCCTCCATCGAACCCCGGTCCTGGTCAGACCACCATGGATGCCTTTCTAATCGCCAATTTGCCCCGTCCGGAGACGGATACGGAGTACGAGACGGAGGAAGAAGAGGCGGCACCAAAATCAAATGATGTGTACAGGTCCGTGTCCGAGGACTTCTCCGATGCAGATGATGTCATCGGCAGCACTGGTGATGATAAAAATAATGATATTTTATATATATATATGTATATATATATATATATATATATATATATATATATATATATATATATATATGTGTGTATATATATATATATGTGTGTATATATATATATATATATATATATATATATATATATATATATACATATATATACATATAATATATATATATATATATATATATATATATATATATATATACATATACACACATATATATATATATACACACATATATATATATAAAATATCATTATTTTTATCTTACCTTTGCCTGTTCCTTTGCTTGAAGGTCTCTGTGTCCCAGTGCCTGACAGAGAAGCACTTCCTTGATCAGCTTCTGAAAACGCATACCAAAATAAAATAAATGATTTACTCCTCAAATTGAATGAAAAGTTCTGTTTCCATGTGTGTGTGTGTGTGTGTGTGTGTGTGTGTGTGTGTGTGTGTGCACGCGCGCAATGTGTGCTGCATGTGCACAATTTACGCGCAAAGAAAGAGTCATCTTTGCTCTCCGGGGGGTGCCACTCAAAATCACCAGTGCTGCCGATGACATCATCTGCATCGGAGAGGAGAAGTCCTCGGACACGGACCTCATCATTTGATTGAGTGAATAATTTAGCGAAAGTTAGCTCAGGAAAGTAGGCTACGAAGTGATGCGCTGTGAACTTGCACTGACTGGGACTGCTATCTGCTGTTTTTGAATGGATCAATGATATGGATTAGGATAATACATACATCTCACTCTGGGACTGGGAGAGATAGTGAGTCTCGATATTATCTCTCGGCGACATGGGCATGGCAGAGCGTTCTTCGCGTGGCCTCGCGGGACGGCGAGCCACCGATTCCGGCGTGAGGAGTGCGGGCAGTGGAGCCGTGTCTGCCCGCGGTGTGTGTTGTTGGGACGGCGACGCCGCCTCTTCTTCCTCCGTCTCGTACTCCGTATCCGTCTCCGGACGGGGCAAATTGGCGATTAGAAAGGAATCCATGGTGGTCTGACCGGGGTTCGATGGAGGCCCTATACCTCGCCCGCGTCCAGTGCAGGATCGGGCTGGTTCGCGACGGGAACCAGAACCAGAGGCGACCGGCGAACCATGGCTAGCCGTCGGGCGCTTGCTGCGCCCGGCCGGGGCCTTAGGCTTCCGCGGTGTGGGCATGAAACCCGCTCACAAACAACGAAAAAAGAAAACTACACGAATGAAACTATAGGATTACTGATCTACTGGACACTAAACGGCACTGGAATTATCTGTCTGTCTCTCTCTCTGTATGTGTGTGTTACACCAACGCTCTCCTCCTCACACTGAGGTAAGTTCATGTTGAAACTTTTATAACATTTTGAGTGTTGATTTGTGAATGCTTTCATCGGGGAGGTGTTGCTGTGTTGTTGATGTGTTTGTGTTGGCTTGTTTTGGTATAGAGAGGCCTGAGAGGCCGGGCGGTTGCTACGAGGCTCTGATGTAGCCATTGTTGTCTTGCTGTTTTGGTAAACTTTTTTTTTTGCGTGTATATGGAGCTGTGTGTGGGTTAGGGTGACTCAGTGCAGCAGGTCACAGCTTTTCAAGTGAAAATGTTTTTGATTCATGCAGAATGGTCTGCTTGAAGATCTGCTTGTTTTGTTTTCATTGTCTGACACCACCACTGCTGCGGCCGCGCCGCACTGTGTCGGCGGAGCCGTGTCCTGATAAATGAGTTCACTTTGGGTTCATGGGGAGGTCGATTTCTCCTTTGTTTTCAAACAAGCTGACTTTGATGTGTGATTTTTAACCACCCTTTTATCATAGCAACATGACATTTTGTCACAGGCTAGAGGAAAGTGTACTTTTGCATAAACCTTGAAAACAGCCCCAACTCGTGAAACTCGGGCGTCGCAGCCTCAGACAACGAGAATAACTCGGGAAACTCGTGGCGGCGCAGTCAATGAGTTAATAGCCTACTTTATTAGAAGTTTGGGAGGAAAATAATAAATAAACACATGGAATTGAGGTCTTCGAACACACACACACACACACACACACACACACACACACACACACACACACACACACACACACACACACACACACACACACACACACACACACAGCTGCATACTGTTGTGCTCCGAGATGAGGTCATAGAAAGGTAGCGATCGCTGGACTGCCGAAACGAGTTGGAAAACACTGGAAACGAAATTGTATCCAAAAAGTAAAGGTAGTTCCGAGCTCCTAGACTGTGGTTACCTATCATCGGTACATAAAACATGAAATACGGCATGAAACAACCCCTTACATCGCTAGTTTTGTAATGTTTTCCCATTCTACTGGAACTCCCACGGCGGCAGTTGCCTGTATCTGCTAAAATGGGAAATATGCAGTACTTGCACCTGCCGCCGGGGGCTTATCTGAATTTAATGAGACTAAATAAGCGATTTAAAACGTTTTCACAACGCCGTGGTTGATGTTTTAGTTACAGAGGTTAGGTAACCACAGTCTGGGGGCTCGGAACTACCTTTACTTTTTGGATAACATTTCGTTTCGAGTGTTTTCCAACTCGTTGTTGCGGCAGTCCATCGATCGCTACGCCATCTTTATAGGACCTCAACTCGGAGCACAACAGTATGCAGCGACGGGTGAGGTTCTATATGGGACAAACACAGAGAGAGAGAGAGAGAGAGAGAGAGAGAGAGATACACTTACCGTTGATATGCTCTTAAGATGTATAAACAATGCACGGAAAACACAGCCCAGAATGGATAGTCACACACGAGTTCAGTCAGTTGTCCTAACCTTGCCTCTGTCTATTGCTTTCTCCTCTTTCAAAACTTGTGTGAGCGCCGAGTGGCCAGCACACGTCACATGACATCAACAGGGTCTTTGCATTGGCTGCTGTCAACATCATAACTTGTTGGCTAGAGGTGCACCACTGACACCCACTGGACTGGAAGTGTGGAACAATTTTTTGTTCAGAGAGAATAAGTTAAAACCTTTTGCTTTTCATGCATTACCTTTGAAACCAAATGGACCCTTAAGGCTCCATTTGGTTTCATTTGTATATTGTCAGAGTCAAGGGTTGGCCTTGACATTGTAAAGTTGGAAAAATACTGATTTAGATCAAAATGCAGTTTTAATTGAATTCTGCAATGAATATCGGTATTAAGACTCCCATTGTATCACAATGCATAATATATCTCCGCATGGAAGGCCTATATTGGAGATATTGTATCTTCTCAACGATATTCATCTCCATATCTCCCACCTAGTGGTTAGACCCACAGTCGGACACACAGTGTCACACACACACACACACACACACACACACACACACACACACACACACACACACACACACACACACACACACACACACACACACACACACACCACAATTTACTTTGTCTTGTTTTAGTTGGTAGTAATATTCACCAAGATTTCTCCACCCCCTGTGTGTCTCTCTTGTCTCTGGTCCTTCCTGGACATTGGGTGGACGACGGCAGGGCCTCAGATCAACATGGCTGGCAAAAAGGTGTCAATCACTTACAATACCACCAAACCCTTGCAAGTTGGACCCCACACTCAACTACACCTCCACCATTGTCTTCACTTTGTTACAGGACATTTTCCTTTTATTAAGTGTGCCTGCTATGCAATAGCAAAACACTTATTGTAATCCGCCATACTTAAGTAAGTCAGACAGTAAGTCATGTTCTGGCAAATTTCGGCGCGTAATAACTGCCGCACGATTTACACCACCCCCGCAATATATACATCAAAACGTGCGGCTCGGCCGGGAATGGGGTGCTATTACTTTTCTTTCCGATCCGCGTTACCATGGCGACGTAATTCGCAAAAAACGACGCCCAAAAACCCCATTGACTTAGAATGGGGGAAATTTCGGCACGTAATAACTGACGCAAGATTTACGCCACCCCCGCAATATATACATCAAAATGTGCGGCTCGGCCGGGAATGGTGTGCTATTACTTTTCTTTCCGATCCGCGATACGATTGCGATGTAATTCGCAAAAAACGACGCCCAAAAACCCCATTGACTTAGAATGGGGGACTCCGAAAAAAACCCAGAAACTTTGGCGCCACATAACTCTGCCATACTTTTGCCTAGCAACGTGATTTAAACTTTAAAATGCACACACAGCTTTGGTCTTTTTCCGGCCAATAGGGATGAGCTGTAATTGATTAAGCCCCGCCCCCTCTGTATTCCTATTGGCTGGCTTTTAAACAGCCACTACTCCAGTTCACAGCATGGTACCGTCTTGAAACTTGGTGTCTGGACTTAAACGGCCAATAGGGACTTATTACTTAAGCCCCGCCCCTCTTAAGCCACGCCCCTATCTTCCTATTGGCTTAGCTTTAAACAGCTTTATCTCCAGTTTGCAGCATGGTACCGTCTCGAAACTTGCTGTGTGTACTTAGATGGCCAATAGGGATGAGCTGTAATTGATTAAGCCCCGCCCCCTCTGTAACAGGAAGTGCCCTTCGCCAAACAGGAAGTGCCTCTACATCTCATGAACCGTTTGTCGTACAGACGCGCATATTGCGTCATATGACTTGATTAAGAGTCCTTGACCTTAATTGGGGCCTATTTCGCCAAACAGGAAGTGCCCCTCACCAAACAGGAAGTGACCCTTTACCTCGTGAACCGTTTGTCGTACAGACGCATGGATGGCATCAAATGACTTGATTAAGAGTCCTTAACCTTAATTGGGGCCTATTTCGCCAAACAGGAAGTGCCCCTCACCAAACAGGAAGTGACCCTTTACCTCGTGAACCGTTTGTCGTACAGACGCGTGGATGGCATCAAATGACTTGATTAAGAGTCCTTAACCTTAATTGGGGCCTATTTCGCCAAACAGGAAGTGCCCCTCACCAAACAGGAAGTGACCCTTGATCTCGTGAACCGTTTGTCGTACAGATGCGCGGGTTGCGTCAAATGACAAGTTTAAGAGTCCTTAACCTTAATTGGGGCCTATTTCGCCAAACAGGAAGTGCCTCTCACCAAACAGGAAGTGACCCTTGATCTCGTGAACCGTTTGTCGTACAGACGCGCGGGTTGCGTCAAATGACTTGATTACGAGTCCTTAACCTTAATTGGGGCCTAGTTCGCCAAACAGGAAGTGCCCCTCACCAAACAGGAAGTGACCCTTTATCGCGTGAACCGTTTGTCGTACAGACATGTGGGTGGTGTCATATGAAGAACCATAATGTTAAAGCTTATGCAAAAAATGGTAATGTTAAAAAATGTAACGCTAATGCTAACACCAACCGCTACACAAGGTTGCACAGACTTAGCAAGCTGCAGGCACACTTAACATTTCTTAGAAATTTTCTTTTCTAGTTAAAAGTTATTTTTCATTATTAAGAACTTTTTCTTTTTTTGTAATGTTATTTTCCAGTTTGAATAAAGGTTTGAAGAGAAACTTTTGGCAATAAGAATTAATGCAATAGCCTACTGTTATTTATTATTAAGTGTGCCTGCCATGCAATGCAATGGCAAAACACTTATTGTAATCCGCCATACTTAAGTCAGTAAGTCATGTTCTGGCAAATTTCGGCGCGTAATAACTGCCGCACGATTTACACCACCCCCGCAATATATACATCAAAACGTGCGGCTCGGCCGGGAATGGGGTGCTATTACTTTTCTTTCCGATCCGCGTTACCATTGCGACGTAATTCGCAAAAAACGACGCCAAAAAACCCCATTCACTTAGAATGGGGGAAATTTCGGCACGTAATAACTGCCGCACGATTTACGCCACCCCCGCAATATACACATCAAAACGTGCGGCTCGGCCGGGAATGGTGTGCTATTACTTTTCTTTCCGATCCGCGATACGATTGCGATGTAATTCGCAAAAAACGACGCCCAAAAACCCCATTGACTTAGAATGGGGGACTCCGAAAAAAAACCAGAAACTTTGGCGCCACATAACTCTGCCATACTTTTGCCTAGCAACGTGATTTAAACTTTAAAATGCACACACAACTTTGGTCTTTTTCCGGCCAATAGGGATGAGCTGTAATTGATTAAGCCCCGCCCCCTCTGTAACAGGAAGTGCCTCTATAACTCATGAACCGTTTGTCGTACAGACTCGCGGCTGGTGTCATAATTTTTTTTTTTCTCAAATTTTTTTTTTTCAAAATTTTTTTTTTCTCAAATTTTTTTTCTCAAAATTTTTTTTTCCTCAAAAAAATGTTTTTTTTCTCAAAAAACTTTTTTTTTCTCAAAAAACTTTTTTTCTCAAAAAATTTTTTTTCTCAATTTTTTTTTCTCAATTTTTTTTTCTAAAAATTTTTTTTCTCAAATTTTTTTTTCTCAATTTTTTTTTCCTCAAAAAATCAAAAAACTTTTTTTTCTCTCACAAAACTGTCGTTAAAGTGCGACCCGTGATAACGGCCAAAAATGCGCCAAAACGCCACTAATTAGTCGAAATGGCTGACTTCCTGTTTGGTTTCTGATTGGCTGCTGGCCTTGTGACGTGGGTAGAGCTGCGAGGGCCCGGTCATCGCTGCTTGCAGCTTTAATTCATTAATCGTCCATGACCTTAATTGGGGCCTATTTCGCCAAACAGGAAGTGCCCCTCACCAAACAGGAAGTGACCCTTGATCTCGTGAACCGTTTGTCATACAGACGCGCGGGTTGCGTCAAATGACTTGATTACGAGTCCTTAAACTTAATTGGGGCCTATTTCGCCAAACAGGAAGTGCCCCTCACCAAACAGGAAGTGACCCGTTTTCTCGTGAACCGTTTGTCGTACAGACATGTGGGTGGTGTCATATGAAGAACAATAATGTTAACGTTTATGCAAAAAAATGCTAATGTTAATAACGCTAATGCTAACACCAACCGCTACACAAGGTTGCACAGACTTAGCGAGCTGCAGGCACACTTAAAATTTCTTAGAAATTTTCTTTTCTAGTTTCTATCTAATTTCTGATTGTTATATGGTTTTCTGCATAGTACTGTGTATATTTGTCTGTCATTAAATCTCTATGAATTTTGTACAGAAGGTACAGAATGTAAACAAGCCATTTTGGTAACACCCAAGGTGACCGTTAAATTTTTCGATTTCTGTCTTCATATAAATTTATATCTCTTTATTTTACATTTTGGTATGATAAGTCTGACAATCTGGTAGCTTAATGGCTGTCGTCACCCCCAAAATAAACCTACATCCATATGAAACTGTGATGTGTGTATATCCCTCATACAGCCTAATACTTTCTGGAAACCAATGATCTTAGAAATAATTGCTGTTGAAGTAATTTTCCCAACACAATATATTTCTGCTCATGGTCTCTGTGTATTGTAATTGGTTAATTAAATAATTTGACTATTTGAATAAAATAAATACATTATGATGAATTATGATGATGATGATAATAACCAGTAGGCCTAAGACACCCTAAGGGCGAGAAGCAACATTGCCCTTTGGCGCCGCTTCATACTAATGTCATAACAGGTCAGCTAAATCCTTCTGTGGAGCTCACCATCATTAACCTCCATGATCCGTTGGATGTGCTACACTGGGATTGCTCTCCAAACACCTCCACCAGATAGCAGCCTGTTAGTTTGCCCATAAGGCATGCATGAAGAGAATCTTCACAAGGGGGAAGGTGACAGGAATCAACTGCACAAAATGGATGGTGGCGAAGCTTGTTGACTTCAGTTGTGCTTGTGGAAGGCAGATACATACAACATGTTACCTCCTGGGGATTTCTGAAAAGATCATCAGAGACCTCCCAAGGGCTTCCCAAATTCCTGAAGTTGTCTTGGCAGGTCTTGCTACACTTTACACATCCAGTGAAAGCGCTGTCTGTGTCATAGCCTGTAAACTAAAGGAATGCGTTCCAATCATCACAGACTCCATCTCCTAATGCATCACTCAGCTTGCTTATGTCAGTGAACCTTGTATGGTTTTTAGGGCCACGTGTTGGTACATGGGACACTGAATTATCTTGCTCACCCCTATGTATATAACCAGGGCAGGGCATATGGGGCCTCTGCTGTAACTACAGTTCTCTTGTAGCCAGATTCAATTACATGTAGAGCATGGAGTAGGGGGCGAATGTCTGCTTCCTCCTTGGTACTCGACAGCTCCAGAACTCCTCCCATCATCTCATGTCTGTCTGTCTGTCTGTCTGTCTGTCTGTCTCTCTGTCTCTCTGTCCGTCTCTCCATCCATACCTCGGTCACTCTTCTGACATCACAGTGACACCTCATCCCAGCTTAGCAGAAGGAGATAGGTGAGGGAGTGTGTCGATATTGAGACCTACTGTAGCATCTGTTCGACGGTTCATTCTTTCGACACGGGTGTCGGGTGAATATTGTTAACATGGAGAAATGCTAACCTGCCGACGTGGTTAAATGTTAACCTCTATGCCTAAACATAATCCAAACCCTAACCTCAGTAACCATGACGTGGGCGAGTCAAAAGAATGACTCGTCGAAAGACGAGCTGACCTGTTCTGACAACACAATGTTCAAAATGAATTCCGACGTCACTTTTATGCCATATATGGAGATCCCTGATATCATCAATATCATCACAGCTTAGCAGAAGGAAGGAATATAGCTGAGCTGTGCTGACATCACAATGAAGCATCCCTAAAGGGAGAGGTTGCTTCTCGCCCTTAGGACGTCTTACTGGTTATTAGTGTTATTATCATAATCATCATCATTATTATAACTTTTATTTGAAGACAAATGTAGTGTTTCTACACTACAGGTCTCAAAACTATTACATGGAGTTAATCAGTCATCTGTGTGTATCTGATTTTATGGGGTGTATCTCGCAAACCGTTTACCAAACAGTGTACCAAATTATTTTTGTACATTGCCAGTAAGCCACAGAAGTATATCCACAATTTTTTCCCAATACACGTTTTTAACTTTTAGGAATATTTAACCTTAATGTGTTTGATCATGAAGTTTTTCCAGTAATGTATTCAAATATGCAAATGATTTAATGCACCCAATACCCATGTACAACCATGTACAATACACAGAAATCGTGAGCAGAAATGGATTCTGCAGGGGACTATTTTGGTTTCCATAAAGTATTGTCTAGAAGCAGTCTAAAGGATATACACACATCACAGTTTCATAGGTTTGTTTAGGGGGTGATAACTGTCATTAAGCTACCATTTTGGCAGACTTATCATACGAAAATATAAACTAGAGAAGAAAATAAATAAAGATTTTAAGGTCACCCACCCTGGGTGGTACCAATTTGTGAAAATATCAGTATTAGACCCTGTCCTACCTATGTTTTTTCTGTGCAAACTGCTAATACATTATTCAATCAATCAATCATTCCAGTGGTTCTCAAAGTGGATTGCAGGGACTCTGTGGGTTCCTTTAGGGGGGTCTAACTTGTACAAATGGAAACAAATGAACCCTGAAGGGTTCATTTGGTTCCGTTCTGGACACTGTCAGTGTTAAGGGGAGACCTTGAAAGTTGAATTATTTGAGAAACATAATTTCATCAGCAGCCCATCACTTGTTGCGGCAACAGGGTTCTGTGTTCATGTTCGAGTGGGCCACGCCGTGCTCCACCAACACCAGCGGCTGCCAGCTCACGGACACTCAGCTCCAGTACACCTTTGACCTCTCTTCCCTCAGCCTAGAGGTCCAGGTAAACGGCTCTTGCTGTGCTAACCTTAAGCAACAATCATCACCCTTAAGCAACAACCATCACCCATAAGATATACCAGTAAGACTCCCTAATCGGGAGATAAGCGACCGTAGGTCGCTTATCTCCACAAATAGGGCAAAAATATGTTTTTCCAAAATCTTCCTGATCCATGTTGATGAGATGAGTGTAGACATGCTGTGTAGTGATTTTCGTGATTTTAGGGCAAAATCTGTAGGAGCAGTGTCCAAAAATGTGTTTTTAAAAATCGGCCTGAAGGTGGCGCTATATGGGACAGATTCATGTTGATGGGATGAGTGTAGACATACTGTGTAGCGATTTGCGTGATTTTAGGGCAAAAACTGTAGGAGCAGTGTCCAAAAATGTGTTTTAAAAATCAGCCTGAAGGTGGCGCTAGAAGAGGGCCATGTGAGAAATGAGGGGTGGGGTCTCCGCGTTGCCTTGGCATAGGTACCGGCCCCGGCTCTCCCGGACGCTCCTAGCCCGAGTTACGGCATTTTATGTGAGCTGCAGTGGAGGGGGTCCTCCACTGGGGGCGCCACCACTTTTGCATCCGTTCTGGAGCACCAGGAGTGGGTGGTCCCCAGGAATTCCCCGTGAGCAGCCCCGTTAGGGTGGTCATTTGGTCATTTTTGCACATTTGGTCATTTTTTACACCTGGGGGTCCCCCAGGGTCCCTGGAGCTCCGGGGGTCCTTGGAGGTTGTAGTTTTCCAGGTAAGGAGTGTGTGTGCAAAATGTTGCATGGATGGGGGCAACAGTTGTGGAGATATGAGCAGGGCAAAAGTGTGACGTGTGACGTCTGACTCACGGAGGGACATTTTTTTTTACACCTGGGGGTCCCCCAGGGACCTGGGGGTCCCTGGAGCTCCGGGGGTCCTTGGAGGTTGTAGTTTGGCAGGTAAGGAGTGTGTGTGCAAAATTTGGCATGGATGGGGGCAACGTTTGTGGAGATATGAGCAGGGCAAAAGTGTGACGTGTGACGGACTGACTGACTCAGGGACGGACGGACGGACAGCCGGTGGAGGTTTTGGTAGTAAATGCGACCTACGGTCGCAATAACACCAGCATAAAACACATATCTAACAGCACAGCACCATAACAGCACTGCCAAAGTTGAGATTCCATTGTTGTTTTCCAAATAAGAGATCTAAATACAGTATGAATCAGTCAGAGCTGAGCAGGGATAAGTTAATTCACATGAGACTTTTTCAATGCATCAGATCAGTCAATGACTGTTGCGATGAATCCCTCCACTGTATCAGTGTGTGAGTGACAACAACAGTTTAAATGGATTAAATGTTTTAACATGGTATATGGGGCCAGGGTTGAGGCATCACGCAGAGCTTGCGTGCATGCCATGGGATTGCGCAAATGCATAATAGTTACTGTGATGGTGATCGGCTTGGCTCTTCTTTTTTGTCTAATTTGTTGGTGCCCTTTGGCAGTGTGATGCCCAATGCACAGTTCGTGCTGCATGTGTGCCGTGGGGCACTGGGTGGATGTCAGGACAAAACACAAGCTACTATACTGCAGATCTGCCCTGTTTTCCCTCAACCCTTTTAGATCAAGCCCATTATTTCTTCATATTTATTTTGAGCCGCTGACCACCATTTGATGGCATCTAGTCTCTCAGACCCAAATTTTTGTTGTTGAATAAGATTTGTTCAATCACAATGCCATGGTGTCTTGACGTTTTACCAAATGAGAGATAACCGCCTAACCAAACAAATCCAAAATAAAATAGAAAAGATCAACATTTTCTAATTGTCTAGACTTTGACTTAAATTCAGTTATACAGATGTTTAACCATAGTGTAACTCTTAAGAGCGTAAAATGAAAACAAGACTGAAAGAGTGAAAGGGTCCAATTGGTTATACCAACTAAACTCCTACTAGTCCTAGTGCTTGCCTGCCAGGGTACATATGATTCTTTATATGATTCTTTTGAGGGGTTGCGGCCTGAAAAAGTTGAGAACAACTGGTTTAGAGGAGTGTGGTGGTACATTTAGAAAACAAACAGGGACAGAGGAGGGTTCCTCTGTCCCTGTTTGTTCTCTAAATTGAATTAGATTTCACAGGGCCTCTCTGGTGGGCTTTCACTAAGACAGTCTGTTGTGTGGCACTGGCAAACACATCTTTTTTAAGCAACATCTCTTGTGAATGAAAATGTTGCATGATCAAAAACCTAAAATGAAGTACATTACACTTTTCCAACATACCATACATGAATTAAAGCCTGATATGGCCCAAATTTCACCATGACGATTATTATACACAATCTGCACAAAATACAGTAGGAAGCTTAAAGGTTAAATTGTGAATTCATATAGCATCCTTTAACCAAGGCACTTTACATACATTCACCCATTCATACACTGATGGCAGAGGAAACATGCAAGCACCAACATTCTTATCGGGAGCATTTAGGGGTTCAGGGCTGTATTATGACAGTACCAGCTGTTATGCCTTAACTTAAAGGCTTGTCCATGTCTCCGAACACCTAACCGAGAGGAGGCGAGAGAAGGTTTAATGAAGAGACATGTATAATCACAAGTTAGAAGATGTGAATAATTTTAGGAAGAGAGAGGATCAGAGTGGTAGGAAACAACAGTTGAGCAAGATTGCCAGCACAGGAAGTTCCTGCAAACACAGGAAGTTCCAACAAACCAATCATGGCCTGGGGCTCACTCAGTCATGATGGTGCTTGTAGATCACATATGCAGTAGAAGCATGCAGGATCCTGCCTAGTTGAACAAGGGCCATGTCAGTGAAAAAGTGAAATACCTCATGTGTGCATGTTTGAAAAACACATTTTGGAAATCCTAAAACATGCAACATGTAATTCATGGAGACATGATGATTCTAAAAGTCCACATTAGCTGCGGAAGCCCTAAAAGGTTCCACTGTACCGTCTGATTGAGACCATGACAGATGGATCGATGTTTAAACAGATTTTTGTCTGACGGCTTTACCTTTGAGGGCCAACAGTTAGGTACTTACAGTACATGTGACTGCTGGTGTTCAGTCCTGATTAAATGAGTGTTTTAAAACATTATGTGTAATGTTGACATCTCAGTGGGCCAACGGCCTTTCCTGTCTTTATCAGCCAATACGGTGCTTGCTGTTTTTGCGTGATGTCTATTTAATTTACATTAACATTTACATTAAGTTCCTTCTTGCACATTCCGCAATGTGTATCACACGCACGCACACACACACACACACACACACACACACACACACACACACACACACACACACACACACACACACACACACACGTGTAACGATAGCTGCAGCCCCCTATGAACAGGACAGGGTCCAATCACGACAAGGCTCCTATCTGGATCCCTGACCTCATTTTGATGATGACTCTATCTCCCCCAACTATTTTAAAAATATTTACATTTGTTCTCTTTTTTGTGTTTGCCCACAGCAACAACAGTGAGAGTGGGAGATGAGCATCAGGAGCACGAGCAGCCGAGCAGCAGCTCAGCGAACAGGAGAAGAGACTCATGGAAGAGATGGAAAGATGCTGCAAGGAAGGAAGCACATAATGAACAATGAACAATACAAGATGTGTAATACACTTGATTTCTCAAGAATGCAAATGTCCATCCGTAGGCCCCATACATAAAACAAGCAACACAAGTGGAATCAAATGAAAAAAAAGAACAATAAAAATAGCCTAATTTGTAACCTGTTAAAGACATACAAAAACACAAGGTAAGACAACAATGAATAATAGCTAAACCATATTTTAGCCTTTTAAAAACCAAAGAAAACACACATTTTATATGCACACCAGCCATAATGGACAGCACAGAGGTGTTTTTAACATAATGGTTGCGCACTTTTGAACTTGTAACAAAACATGTGTGTTAGGCCAATTACAATTTTAGTCCGGCCCCGGCCCTTTGCTTTTATGACAAAGTGGGCCCCTGAACAATTTGCCTCTCAAAAAAATTTGAAGGTGCTTAAAACTCATTGAATGCCATTTCAAGATGGCCCCCAAGTACCAGACTGCCACTATCCTAGATTTCTAGTGCACGGATCAATTTTTAGTGCACGGATCGTGCACGCCCATGCACCATATATGCATCATATGTGTAGTACTTTTTAACAGCTTTCAAACAAAAAAATCCGCTTGGAAATCCGTTCAGGCATTCATGAGTTACAAGCCTTCAAAGTCAGACAAAACAGCCATTTTTGACATTTTGAAAGATGTGTTTGTTTGTTATGGGGCTACACATGCAATTTCACAATTGCGATCATGCCTAATACATTTGAGGCATTTTTAGAAATTTTTTTATAAAAAAGATTTTTGAAATTTTTTTTTTTTTTTTTTCAAAATGGCTTCCAACTCGGGAAACTCGGGCTGTGGCAGCCTGGGAGTACTGTAATAACTCGTGAAACTCGTGCCTTGGCAGTCAATGAGTTAAATAGCTTCATGCCCACCTCCATCAGACTGCTGAACATCTATGGTCTAGTGGAGCATGCCTGGACTGCTCACCCCCCCATCCTATGAACACTGAGACCCAACAGACCCCCTCCACCAGATGGACACTAGTGAACGTCAGGGGTGTCACACCAAATTCTGGGCCCTGGGTACAAGGATTCACTGCGGGCCCCCCATTAATGTTCTTCATAGGGGGAGGGGGTTTAACCCATTTAGACTGGGAACCCATTTAGACTGGGAAACCATTATTGTGCATTAATTTTGTGCTTTAACTATTGAAATATAGCAGATATACAAGCTCACAGCACGGCTCCGAGGGCCGCGCTGCAAGCTTGTAGATCTGCTATTTTCTTTTTAAATGTGAAAGGTTTTTGAATATTTCAAATGGTTTTTTGAAAAACCTATGTTTCTATGTCAGTGGTGCTCAAACCTTTTCATGTCAAGGATCCCCAAAATGATATGTATTTGGCCACTGACCCCCATCTGAAAATATAGTTCCAGGGACCACCCAGATGCAAAATTTAAAAATATAAAAAATATATATAGTCAAATATTTGCAAACATTTTCACGACTTTTCAAAACTAAACTATTATTATTATTAGTTATTATTACCCTTATTAATTATATCCTGCACATCATTCTTCATTCAGTCCCCTGATCGACTGGGGTGCTAGTCTGGGAGATAGTCTAATGATCATTACATCCTGATGTGTAAGAACATTTTTGTTATTTATAAGCCTGTGGACAATTACAAATATTTTTTGAAATATTACAGTTTCATGTAGTGCTATAATCAAACTTTAATCAAAGTGTTCATATGGTACCTGATTTAAAGGCCCATTCCCACTGGGCCAGATAACAGATAAAAAAATGTCTTTCTCCAGATATTTTTCCATTCAAGTGGATGGTAGATACAGAAACATTTTTTTTTTAAATCTATTGGTTACTCACGCCATGGAGACTTGAGTTCAATAATATGTTTTGGTATTTTTTGCATTCCTAAGACAAAAAAATTATTATAGTAAATTTACCCCCATTGCTTCCAGTTGGGGACCCAAATGTATTCGGGTCCCCATCCAGAATCAATGGGGGTACATTTATTGTAATCAGATTTTTGTCTAAGGAATGCGACAAAAAAAACTAAAAATATGATCTTACTCAAGTCTCCATGGGGTGAGTAATCAATCGAAAAAAAGTCATTTTGGGGGTGAACTACTCCTTTAACTTTTTGAAGTTAAGGAGTCCATGCAGGTCACTGGTCACGTGTTTGTTACCTATAAAATGGGATGGGAAGGGCACGCCCCCCCCTCCCTGCCAGTTTGTCTGTAAAGCCTAGGCTTCAAGTCATCCGCCGATCCACGCGCAGCATTTTATTTGCAAGTTTGCAACATGGAACGACGTGCCAGTCTTACTAGAAACGGACGCCTCTTCTCCCTGCGAGAGAGCGTGTTAAACGTTCAAAGGCTATCCACAATTTTCAAGGTTTGTTTTGATTTTATATGGAAACTGTATACTGCTGAGACTAGAATAATGAGGCCTGTCCATGCAGCGCTTCCTCACTGAACCATGAGAAACGTTTAAGATGTATAAACAAAACTCGCACACCGTCTTTGAATGCAATTTCGATTTATTTATATGATGAAGACAATATATATAAAGATAATATCCATATATTCGCTAAAGATCAGGCCTGCAGACTTGCGCATCACACAAGTCGCAGGTGTTTGCAATTAGGCCCACGCCATGTGGCCTAGAGGCGAAACTAGTGTCTTAATGTCTATCTTTAAAAGATAATATCTTTATCAGATCAAGTTAAATATATTATATATTATTTAAAGAAATATCTTTATCAGATAGACATTGTGTTTATTTCAAGACTACACAATAGTTTTGTTTCGTCCCCACATGGTGTTGGGTCTAATTACCAACAGCTGCGTATTGTGAAATGCGCAAGTGTGTAGGCCTAACTTTTTCGCAACAAACAAAATTAATCTATCTATAAATACGAGAAGTCTCTGCGTGTGTGTCTGTCTGTCTGTCTGTCTGTCTGTAATCCGCGTATCTCGAGAACCGTTCGTCCCACCGGCTTCAGATTCGGCACGCGCGTTCCCCGCCGCGGCACGGAGTGCAGTGCCGGGCCTCGACCCGACCCGACGCGCGGTTTTCCGAAACCGGACCGAAACGTTCGGAATATCCTTATGCGGAGCTGATTGTTGACATCAGGCTGTTCCGGAGGAAATCGGCGCAAGCGCTGACTCATTGTGACATCACTCATAAAAGGCTCTGACATCACGTACGTCACATGAGTCAACAAAAAATCTCTGAATATCTCCATATATAGCATATATGGGCATAAAATGGACGCAGAATCACAAAGATCTCCATATACGGGCATAAAGGGACACAGACAGACGGATACAGAGATCTCCATAAATGGGCATAAAATGGACGCAAATGGCATATATGGGCATAAAATTTACGCAGAATCACAAAGATCTCCATATACGGGCATAAAGGGACACAGACAGACAGATAAATTTACGCAGAATCACAAAGATCTCCATATACGGGCATAAAGGGACACAGACAGACAGATTCAGAGATCTCCATATATGGGCGTGAAATGGACGCAAATAGACAGATATCTCCATATATGGGCATATATGGGCATAAAATGGACCCAGAACTATATCTGCAGTGATCTCCATATATGGACATAAAATGGACGCTGACAGACAGACAGATAACAGATATCTCCATATATGGGCATAAATGGACACAGGCAAACAGATGGTCAAAACGGGTCCTATGACAACAGGTATAATGGGGTTTGCATTAAAGGGCAGGGCATTCATTCCCTATTTACATCGTTCCCGAGTTGGCCAGGTCGCCGACTAGACGCTTATAGTATAATATAATGAATGGTAATCTCATGGCAATATGCAAAACCACATTAACACTGGCATCGCTATCTGTGGTGTATCATTACAGGCATTACATTACAATGTATATTTTAATACGGTAGAAAATGATTTAATGCATTCACATGACCACCAAGACATTTCGACCTAGCTCTGGTCATTCTAGGCCTACTCCAGCGGAGCGTTTATGATAAAGGCCTGTCCCTCCGAAAATTTCGTTCAAGTTATTTCATTCATTTGAACCGGACATTACCAACCAAAAGTTCGGTTTGGCGAAATGGACAGGTTACAGTGATATGTAGCTGTCCTTAAGGTTTAAACCTTTAACTGTGTGTGTGTGTGTGTGTGTGTGTGTGTGTGTGTGTGTGTGTGTGTGTGTGTGTGTGTGTGTGTGTGTGTGTGTGAGAAATGTTTTATTTTATGGTATAATGATTTTTATATTAAAGCAAATGTACCCAGGACTAAACTTATAAATCATGCATTTTGGTGATATTACAATGTATAAACCTATTAGTCTAGTAGCCACAAACATTTTGAGTACCCTAAAGTTTTATGTTAGAAATGTTGAGTATGGGTCCCCAGCAGTTAAAAACTGCCGGATGCTAACTTGCATATGTTGGGCAATTTTCATAATTAGCATAATTAGCTTTAATAAGCATAATCACCTATAATAATGAAAAATATGTCAAAAACTGATTGGCCGATTTGAACAATATTGGAGTGGTTTTGGGGGTTATTGAGGATGCTGAATCCATTTCTGACATTTTCTAAATTCAAAATGGCCGTTTTAAACCGGAAATGGCCATATACCAACTTAAATTGGGATGATTTGATACTTTTTTGTTGATTTTCCAAATGATGAAGTGACTATTTTTGATAGGCTATTGTGGCAGTCATTGTTCTAATAATTTGTGTGGATTGTCTATATTTTGCTTTTGAAATGCAGATAATATATAAGCATATACATGACCACATTTATAATTTAATTCATAATCAAAATCAACAAAAAAGTATAAAAATCATCACAATTTAAGTTGGTATATGGCCATTTCCGGTTTAAAACGGCCGTTTTGAATTTAGAAAATGTCAGAAATGGATTCAGCATCCTCAATAACCCCCAAAACCACTCCAATATTGTTCAAATCGTCCAATCAGGTTTTGACATATTTTCCATAATTAGAGGTGATTTGCTAATTTAATCTAATTATGCTAATTATGAAAATTGCCCAACATATGCAAGTTAGCATCCGGCAGTTTCTAACTGCTGGGGACCCATACTCAACATTTCTAACATAAAACTTTAGGGTACTCAAAATGTCCGGGTTCACAATGGGGCTCTATGGGCTGGCTACTGGACAATATGTGAATCATTTAGCTAAAATCAGCCGACGGGTACACAAGTGTATTACCCCCTCAGGCCGGGAACACTTTTTAGTGTATTACAGTACATGTGCATTGTGCAGTATGTAATACAGTAATATATTTTCTAGTTAAACAGTTGGTAATTTTCAAATCGTATGTAGGTCTTAAGGTTTTATTATTATTATTATTAGATGCAATAGTCAAGTACAACTACCCCAGACCTGCCAACCCTGGCAAATTTTTTTGAGTACTCACTTCGTGCCCGCGCGGCACCCGCAGCGCCCACACAGCGCCCGCGGTGCAATTTTTGTTGTTTTCCCGCACAAAACAGCGTATATTTTGGGGGGTTCCATGCACCTTTTTGAGTGGGACCTTTACAGTTATGTTAACAAAATTTCACACCAGAAATGTAGCACATTGCATGTCTTGACTTACACTAATAGGAGGCGGCAAGATGTTAGAACAACCTTTTAAATAAAAATGCCATTTGGTCTGGAGAAAAAGTAGGCTAGTATTACCAGGCAATACAGTAATGTTGCTTTGGCAATATTGTTGACAAATCTTTAATAAAATATACTAACTGCACTTGCTCAGAGTTAGTTAACAATAGACTCACAAAACAGTCACCAGTGACTTCAGGAATGAACATACATCAATATAATCCTGTTATTCAAATTGCAAAATAGCTTTTCATTGTAGGCTATTTACATAAACCTGTGTCTTTGTTAATTGAGCAGCCTAAATAAAACCATATTTCTGTGCATGATTTGCATGAAGTTGAAGGTATTCAACTCATGTAGGTTTCTATTGCATTCATTAATTGATATATAGGCCTACATTGTGTATAGATCACATACAGCCTAGTCTGTATATTCTTTATAGGCTGCAGGCTACTCATTGTTGATAGACCATTAATGTCTTCATATATTCAAAGGTGATAAATAATTTGTTCACTGTTAATGTGTTTGACAATACACATGGGCCTAATTCATTCATTCATACTCATTTAGAGATAAAGTGGAACAGGCAGCCCAGTATGTTATCCAATCATGGCCAATGTATGATTCAGTTCATTGTACTAAGCCCTGGGTCACACGTTTTGACTGTTGCTCGCTGCAACACCGTCGTATGACGAATTACAACACAGGCTTCATACACAACACCACAGCTCCAGGCGGACCGCAGCCGCTCGTTGTTTTGTTTCACCAGCGTCGCAAGATAGGTTTAGGTTAGGCATAGTACGAGATTTCACCAATTCTCGCCCTCGTGGCTGCTATGACATGTGAATTCACCTCAGAGGAGGGTTTTAAAAGTTTATTATTAGCCTACCTGTTAAGACTCGCGTTGGCAGCACACCACGGCCATTCTCCGTAGTATCTTCTTTATAAATTAATCTGATTAATATCGCCGCTATGTGAAATCCGAGCGATAACGCGTCGCTGTGAGATGTGCGCATGCTGAAACTAAACCAAAACCTTCTTCTTATAACTCGTCTATGACCAAAACAAACTCTGTCCGCGGCCATTCGGTTAAATTCTTCTTCTACCGACAAAATGAGCATTGCTTCCGTTCTAGTGCTCCGCAGCGCCATGCACCCCATTCACACACCATTCATGTGGTGCCTGGGAGAACTACGCAGCATGGAGCAAAAATGTTCAAGGGAACGCGAGACACAACACAACGCAGAATGTGTTATGTGTTACCATCGGTTACCATCCCCCGAACCAAAAATGCGTAGCCGTTAGGAGTTTGCGTACCTGCGTAC
This sequence comes from Nannobrachium achirus, assembly GCF_963921795.1. NCBI lineage: Eukaryota > Metazoa > Chordata > Actinopteri > Myctophiformes > Myctophidae > Nannobrachium > Nannobrachium achirus. The sequence continues at coordinate 59,376,770 of NC_137827.1, forward strand.
AGAGACCGAAAATTCGTGCTAAATACGCAAAATGCGTACAGGTTGGCAGGTCTGCTACCCCAACAAGTAGCACTTACTGCATTTAAAGGACAAGTTAGTACTAAAGTCAGAGTAATAATAGTGACAATGGATACAGGATGTCTATACAGAACCAAGACTGAGTTTGTTTGCTCCCACCCACCTTCCATGAACCTTAAAGAATTCTACTTTCCCAAGACTGTCCTCTTACCCAATGTGCCTATGTCCTGTGTCCTCCTTCAGGTATTAGGTGTGCTATGACTGCCAAGAATTGAACACCTTAAATAGGGTCAGTATGTGGTACTTGCCCACCATCACATTACATTCAATACATTTGCATTTGATTGGTTTACTAGTGCTTTTACCCCCCACCCATTTTACCACAGATACCTGAGTCCCGCCCATTTTTTACAAGAGATTAGTTCTGTTTTTGCCTTTACTGAATTTAAAGGAAAAGTTAGTAATACAGTAGGCTAATAACAGTGTGAACATTGCTACTTTGCCATGTCTAAAAGATGTGCTCACAGAACCAAGACAACCCCAAAGGGAAGCACTTATGAATTAAAAATCATGAATGTCTCCATTAGAGGTAATCTGAGTTTGTTTACATCAAGTCTTCCTGTTATGTGCTTGTTATGTGTCAATTAAAATTACCCCAACAAGTAGCACTTACAGAATTTAAAGGACAAGTCAGTGCTAAAGTTAAAGTAATACTAATGACAAAATCAGAGTTCATTTCAGTTTCTAGCCACCGTGGCTTAGTTCTTGTTAGATGCAATAGTCAAGTACAACTACCCCAACAAGTAGCACTTACTGCATTTAAAGGACATGTCAGTACTAAAGTCAGAGTAATAATAGTGACAATGGATACAGGATGTCTATACAGAACCAAGACAACCCCAAAGAGATGCACTTATGAATTTATCATCAAGAATGACTCCATTTGAGGTGATCTGAGTTTGTTTGCTCCCACCAACCTTCCATGAACCTTAAATAATTATACTTTCCCAAGAATGTCCTCTTACCCAATGTGCCTATGTCCTGTGTCCTCCTTCAGGTATTAGGTGTGCTTTGACTGCCAAGAATTGAACACCTTAAATAGGGTCAGTATGTGGTACTTGCCCACCATCACATTACATTCAAGACATTTGCATTTGATTGGTTTACTAGTGCTTTTACCCCCCACCCATTTTACCACAGATACCTGAGTCCCGCCCATTTTTTACAAGAGATTAGTTCTGTTTTTGCCTTTACTGAATTTAAAGGAAAAGTTAGTAATACAGTAGGCTAATAACAGTGTGAACATTGCTACTTTGCCAAGTCTAAAAGATGAGCTCTCAGAACCAAGACAACCCCAAAGGGAAGCACTTATGAATTAAAAATCATGAATGTCTCCATTAGAGGTAATCTGAGTTTGTTTACATCAAGTCTTCCTGTTATGTGCTTGTTATGTGTCAATTAACATTACCCCAACAAGTAGCACTTACTGAATTTAAATGACAAGTCAGTGCTAAAGTTAAAGTAATACTAATGACAAAATCAGAGTTCATTTCAGTTTTTAGCCACCGTGGCTTAGTTCTTGTTAGATGCACTAGTCAAGTACAACTACCCAACAAGTAGCACTTACTGCATTTAAAGGACAAGTCAGTACTAAAGTCAGAGTAATAATAGTGACAATGGATACAGGATGTCTATACAGAACCAAGACAACCCCAAAGAGATGCACTTATGAATTTATTATCAAGAATGACTCCATTTGAGGTGATCTGAGTTTGTTTGCTCCCACCAACCTTCCATGAACCTTAAAGAATTCTACTTTCCCAAGAATGTCCTCTTACCCAATGTGCCTATGTCCTGTGTCCTCCTTCAGGTATTAGGTGTGCTTTGACTGCCAAGAATTGAACACCTTAAATAGGGTCAGTATGTGGTACTTGCCCACCATCACATTACATTCAAGACATTTGCATTTGATTGGTTTACTAGTGCTTTTACCCCCCACCCATTTTACCACAGATACCTGAGTCCCGCCCATTTTTTACAAGAGATTAGTTCTGTTTTTGCCTTTACTGAATTTAAAGGAAAAGTTAGTAATACAGTAGGCTAATAACAGTGTGAACATTGCTACTTTGCCATGTCTAAAATATGTGCTCACAGAACCAAGACAACCCCAAAGGGAAGCACTTATGAATTAAAAATCATGAATGTCTCCATTAGAGGTAATCTGAGTTTGTTTACATCAAGTCTTCCTGTTATGTGCTTGTTATGTGTCAATTAACATTACCCCAACAAGTAGCACTTACTGAATTTAAATGACAAGTCAGTGCTAAAGTTAAAGTAATACTAATGACAAAATCAGAGTTCATTTCAGTTTCTAGCCACTGTGGCTTAGTTTTTGTTAGATGCACTAGTCAAGTACAACTACCCCAACAAGTAGCACTTACTGCATTTAAAGGACAAGTCAGTACTAAAGTCAGAGTAATAATAGTGACAATGGATACAGGATGTCTATACAGAACCAAGACAACCCCAAAGAGATGCACTTATGAATTTATCATCAAGAATGACTCCATTTGAGGTGATCTGAGTTTGTTTGCTCCCACCAACCTTCCATGAACCTTAAAGAATTCTACTTTCCCAAGAATGTCCTCTTACCCAATGTGCCTATGTCCTGTGTCCTCCTTCAGGTATTAGGTGTGCTTTGACTGCCAAGAATTGAACACCTTAAATAGGGTCAGTATGTGGTACTTGCCCACCATCACATTACATTCAAGACATTTGCATTTGATTGGTTTACTAGTGCTTTTACCCCCCACCCATTTTACCACAGATACCTGAGTCCCACCCATGTTTTACAAGAGATTAGTTCTGTTTTTGCCTTTACTGAATTTAAAGGAAAAGTTAGTAATACGGTAGGCTAATAACAGTGTGAACATTGCTACTTTGCCATGTCTAAAATATGTGCTCACAGAACCAAGACAACCCCAAAGGGAAGCACTTATGAATTAAAAATCATGAATGTCTCCATTAGAGGTAATCTGAGTTTGTTTACATCAAGTCTTCCTGTTATGTGCTTGTTATGTGTCAATTAAAATTACCCCAACAAGTAGCACTTACTGAATTTAAATGACAAGTCAGTGCTAAAGTTAAAGTAATACTAATGACAAAATCAGAGTTCATTTCAGTTTCTAGCCACCGTGGCTTAGTTCTTGTTAGATGCACTAGTCAAGTACAACTACCCCAACAAGTAGCACTTACTGCATTTAAAGGACAAGTCAGTACTAAAGTCAGAGTAATAATAGTGACAATGGATACAGGATGTCTATACAGAACCAAGACAACCCCAAAGAGATGCACTTATGAATTTATCATCAAGAATGACTCCCTTTGAGGTGATCTGAGTTTGTTTGCTCCCACCAACCTTCCATGAACCTTAAAGAATTCTACTTTCCCAAGAATGTCCTCTTACCCAATGTGCCTATGTCCTGTGTCCTCCTTCAGGTATTAGGTGTGCCTTGACTGCCAAGAATTGAACACCTTAAATAGGGTCAGTATGTGGTACTTGCCCACCATCACATTACATTCAAGACATTTGCATTTGATTGGTTTACTAGTGCTTTTACCCCCCACCCATTTTACCACAGATACCTGAGTCCCGCCCATTTTTACAAGAGATTAGATCTGTTTTTGCCTTTACTGAATTTAAAGGAAAAGTTAGTAATACGGTAGGCTAATAACAGTGTGAACATTGCTACTTTGCCATGTCTAAAAGATGTGCTCACAGAACCAAGACAACCCCAAAGGGAAGCACTTATGAATTAAAAATCATGAATGTCTCCATTAGAGGTAATCTGAGTTTGTTTACATCAAGTCTTCCTGTTATGTGCTTGTTGTGTCAATTAAAATTACCCCAACAAGTAGCACTTACTGAATTTAAAGGACAAGTCAGTGCTAAAGTTAAAGTAATACTAATGACAAAATCAGAGTTCATTTCAGTTTCTAGCCACCGTGGCTTAGGTCTTGTTAGATGCACTAGTCAAGTACAACTACCCCAACAAGTAGCACTTACTGCATTTAAAGGACAAGTCAGTACTAAAGTCAGAGTAATAATAGTGACAATGGATACAGGATGTCTATACAGAACCAAGACAACCCCAAAGAGATGCACTTATGAATTTATCATCAAGAATGACTCCCTTTGAGGTGATCTGAGTTTGTTTGCTCCCACCAACCTTCCATGAACCTTAAAGAATTCTACTTTCCCAAGAATGTCCTCTTACCCAATGTGCCTATGTCCTGTGTCCTCCTTCAGGTATTAGGTGTGCTTTGACTGCCAAGAATTGAACACCTTAAATAGGGTCAGTATGTGGTACTTGCCCACCATCACATTACATTCAAGACATTTGCATTTGATTGGTTTACTAGTGCTTTTACCCCCCACCCATTTTACCACAGATACCTGAGTCCCGCCCATTTTTACAAGAGATTAGTTCTGTTTTTGCCTTTACTGAATTTAAAGGAAAAGTTAGTAATACGGTAGGCTAATAACAGTGTGAACATTGCTACTTTGCCATGTCTAAAAGATGTGCTCACAGAACCAAGACAACCCCAAAGGGAAGCACTTATGAATTAAAAATCATGAATGTCTCCATTAGAGGTAATCTGAGTTTGTTTACATCAAGTCTTCCTGTTATGTGCTTGTTATGTGTCAATTAAAATTACCCCAACAAGTAGCACTTACTGAATTTAAATGACAAGTCAGTGCTAAAGTTAAAGTAATACTAATGACAAAATCAGAGTTCATTTCAGTTTTTAGCCACCGTGGCTTAGTTCTTGTTAGATGCACTAGTCAAGTACAACTACCCCAACAAGTAGCACTTACTGCATTTAAAGGACAAGTCAGTACTAAAGTCAGAGTAATAATAGTGACAATGGATACAGGATGTCTATACAGAACCAAGACAACCCCAAAGAGATGCACTTATGAATTTATCATCAAGAATGACTCCATTTGAGGTGATCTGAGTTTGTTTGCTCCCACCAACCTTCCATGAACCTTAAAGAATTCTACTTTCCCAAGAATGTCCTCTTACCCAATGTGCCTATGTCCTGTGTCCTCCTTCAGGTATTAGGTGTGCTTTGACTGCCAAGAATTGAACACCTTAAATAGGGTCAGTATGTGGTACTTGCCCACCATCACATTACATTCAAGACATTTGCATTTGATTGGTTTACTAGTGATTTTACCCCCCACCCATTTTACCACAGATACCTGAGTCCCGCCCATTTTTTACAAGAGATTAGTTCTGTTTTTGCCTTTACTGAATTTAAAGGAAAAGTTAGTAATACGGTAGGCTAATAACAGTGTGAACATTGCTACTTTGCCATGTCTAAAAGATGTGCTCACAGAACCAAGACAACCCCAAAGGGAAGCACTTATGAATTAAAAATCATGAATGTCTCCATTAGAGGTAATCTGAGTTTGTTTACATCAAGTCTTCCTGTTATGTGCTTGTTATGTGTCAATTAAAATTACCCCAACAAGTAGCACTTACTGAATTTAAAGGACAAGTCAGTGCTAAAGTTAAAGTAATACTAATGTCAAAATCAGAGTTCATTTCAGTTTCTAGCCACCGTGGCTTAGTTCTTGTTAGATGCACTAGTCAAGTACAACTACCCCAACAAGTAGCACTTACTGCATTTAAAGGACAAGTCAGTACTAAAGTCAGAGTAATAATAGTGACAATGGATACAGGATGTCTATACAGAACCAAGACAACCCCAAAGAGATGCACTTATGAATTTATCATCAAGAATGACTCCATTTGAGGTGATCTGAGTTTGTTTGCTCCCACCAACCTTCCATGAACCTTAAAGAATTCTACTTTCCCAAGAATGTCCTCTTACCCAATGTGCCTATGTCCTGTGTCCTCCTTCAGGTATTAGGTGTGCTTTGACTGCCAAGAATTGAACACCTTAAATAGGGTCAGTATGTGGTACTTGCCCACCATCACATTACATTCAAGACATTTGCATTTGATTGGTTTACCAGTGCTTTTACCCCCCACCCATTTTACCACAGATACCTGAGTCCCGCCCATTTTTTACAAGAGATTAGTTCTGTTTTTGCCTTTACTGAATTTAAAGGAAAACTTAGTAATACAGTAGGCTAATAACAGTGTGAACATTGCTACTTTGCCATGTCTAAAATATGTGCTCACAGAACCAAGACAACCCCAAAGGGAAGCACTTATGAATTAAAAATCATGAATGTCTCCATTAGAGGTAATCTGAGTTTGTTTACATCAAGTCTTCCTGTTATGTGCTTGTTATGTGTCAATTAAAATTACCCCAACAAGTAGCACTTACTGAATTTAAATGACAAGTCAGTGCTAAAGTTAAAGTAATACTAATGACAAAATCAGAGTTCATTTCAGTTTCTAGCCACCGTGGCTTAGTTCTTGTTAGATGCACTAGTCAAGTACAACTACCCCAACAAGTAGCACTTACTGCATTTAAAGGACAAGTCAGTACTAAAGTCAGAGTAATAATAGTGACAATGGATACAGGATGTCTATACAGAACCAAGACAACCCCAAAGAGATGCACTTATGAATTTATCATCAAGAATGACTCCCTTTGAGGTGATCTGAGTTTGTTTGCTCCCACCAACCTTCCATGAACCTTAAATAATTCTACTTTCCCAAGAATGTCCTCTTACCCAAAGTGCCTATGTCCTGTGTCCTCCTTCAGGTATTAGGTGTGCTTTGACTGCCAAGAATTGAACACCTTAAATAGGGTCAGTATGTGGTACTTGCCCACCATCACATTACATTCAAGACATTCACATTTGATTGGTTTACTAGTGCTTTTACCCCCCACCCATTTTACCACAGATACCTGAGTCCCGCCCATTTTTACAAGAGATTAGTTCTGTTTTTGCCTTTACTGAATTTAAAGGAAAAGTTAGTAATACGGTAGGCTAATAACAGTGTGAACATTGCTACTTTGCCATGTCTAAAAGATGTGCTCACAGAACCAAGACAACCCCAAAGGGAAGCACTTATGAATTAAAAATCATGAATGTCTCCATTAGAGGTAATCTGAGTTTGTTTACATCAAGTCTTCCTGTTATGTGCTTGTTATGTGTCAATTAAAATTACCCCAACAAGTAGCACTTACTGAATTTAAAGGACAAGTCAGTGCTAAAGTTAAAGTAATACTAACTAGAAAAGAAAATGTCTAAGACATTTTAAGTGTGCCTGCAGCTCGCTAAGTGTATGCAACCTTGTATAGCAGTTGGTGTTAGCATTTTCTTAGCACTAACATTATCATTGATTTTTTTCCTTTAAAAATTAGGCATTTGTTAACATTCGCATTTGTTAGCATTAGCATTTTTAGCATTTGTTAGCAATTGTTAACATTTGCATGTGTTAGCATAGCATTAGCATATTTGTTAGCATTAGCATTTGTTAGCATTAGCATTAGCATGTGTTAGCATTAGCATTTGTTAGCATTAGCATTATAATGTGTTAGCATTAGCATTTGTTAGCATTAGCATTAGCATTTTTAGCATTAGCAAGTGTTGGCATTAACATTAACATGTGTTAGCATTAGCATGTGTTAGCATTAGCATTTGTTAGCATTAGCATGTGTTAGCATTAGCATGTGTTAGCATCAACATTTATTAGCATTAGCATTAGTTAGCATTAGCATGTGTTAGCATTAGCATTTGTTAGCATTAGCATGTGTTAGCATTATCATTAGCATTTTTAGCATTAGCATTTGTTAGCATTAGCATGTGTTAGCATTAGCATTTGTTAGCATTTGTTAGCATTAGCATTAGCATTAGCGGTTAGCCGTTGGGACTGTGGGACCACCCACCGAGTTTGTGACCAGTTACGTGTTGGGAAGTGGAGACATGGCTGTTTAAAGCCCAGCCAATAGGAATGCAGAGGGGGCGGGGCTTAAGCATTTACAGATAGTTCCTATTTGCCATGTAAGTACACACAGCGAGTTTTGAGACGGTACCATGCTGCAAACTGGAGATAAAGCTGTTTAAAGCTAAGCCAATAGGAAGATAGGGGCGGGGCTTTAGAGGGGGCGGGGCTTAAGTAATACGTCCCTATTGGCCGTTTAAGTCCAGACACCAAGTTTCAAGACAGTACCATGCTGTGAACTGGAGTAGTGTCTGTTTGAAACCCAGCCAAAAGGAATACAGAGGGGGCGGGGCTTAATCAATAACAGCCCATCCTATTGGCTGGAAAAATACCAAAGTTGTGTATGCGGACTCTTAATCAAGTCATATGACGCCATCCACACGTCTCTACGACAAACGGCTCATGATAAATAGAGGCACTTCCTGTTTGGTGAAGGGCACTTCCTCTTACAGAGGGGGCGGGGCTTCAACATTTACAGTTTGTCCCTATTGGCCAGAAACAGTCCAAAGTCATGTGAGCATTTTAAAGTTGAAATCACATTGCTAGGCAAAAGTATGCCAGAGTAATGTGACATTAAAGTTTCAGTAAAATAGAGTAAAAGTACTTTGAAGTATCAAAAGTAAAAGTACTCATTGTGAATTGAAAAAGTACTCATTATGAAGTAAAAACATACTTGAGTAACAATACTCAAAACTCCAAAGAGTAACTGTTAAAGATGTGATATTTTGTGAGAGCTAAATTTTATCCTCCATCCTGTAGGGGGCACTGTATATTCTCCACTGTGTCTGTAGCTTGCAGCAGAGGTGACATTCAATGGGAGCAGCCATTTTCCCTTCACTCTGGATTAACAGCTTGGTGAGTACACACTGTCTTTCAGCCTCTCTGATAATCCATTCTTTAAAAGTGATAATATTAGGCATCCATCTTGTATGATTGATAATTACTGTATATTGGACATATATGTTGTGTTGTTGAGGGTATTTGTTAGAAGATGTGTATCATTTAGGAGTTATTTGGAGTTTATTGGCAAAACATGTCTTGACATGACTTCTGCTAACAGCACATGTTGTGTTAGCAATATAGCATGTGGTCTACTAAAAGCTGCTAGCTGTAAGCTAGCTATGTACAGGTGTGTGTGTGTGTGTGTGTGTGTGTGTGTGTGTGTGTGTGTGTGTGTGTGTGTGTGTGTGTGTGTGTGTGTGTGTGTGTGTGTGTGTGTGTGTGTGTGTGTGTGTGTGTGTCTGTGTGTGTGTGTGTGTGTGTGTGTGTGTGTGTGTGTTGACATGCCTAGACTTGTCTGGTGATAGCTGTTAGTAGCTAATGCTGTTGACATGTGCTTGTTGAGCTGGAGCCAAGCAGAGGCTAAATATCAGTGTTGGTCTGCTTATTAGTGTGTGTGTGTGTGTGTGTGTGTGTGTGTGTGTGTGTGTGTGTGTGTGTGTGTGTGTGTGTGTGTGTGTGTGTGTGTGTGTGTGTGTCTGTGTGTCTGTGTGTGTCTGTGTGTGTCTGTGTGTGTGTGGTTTGGGCCGTTTTTTGAAAAAAAAAAATTTTTTTTTCCATGTTTTTTTTTTTTTTTTTTTTTTTTTTTTAAATGTTTTGGACCTCCAGAAATGTATTAGGCATGATCGCGATCGCGAAATTGCATGTTTAACCCCCATACCAACCAATTATTTCAAACATAGCAGCCATGTTTGTTTACATCTGAAGAAAACATAATGGCTCATAAATCATGAATGCCTGAACGGATTTCCAAGCGGATTTTTTTGTTTGAAAGCTGTGAACAGCATCTACACACGTGGTGCATCATCTAGGCATGGGCGTGCACAATCCGTGCACTATAAATTACATGGAGGTCTATGGAGACCATGGCATCATGGGACATTGAAGAGAAAATCATTGCAACTTAAGTGTTAACTACTCCACCTCTTAGAAGCAAATATTGTTCTTTTACTCCACAACGATTATTTGAACACTTTAGCTCAGGGGTGTTCAACAGAGGGTCCGGGACCTCTAGGGGGTCCACAGAGTTACTACAGGGGGTCCTTCAAATCTTTGTTTGATACAAACCTTTCTCCTTTTTTATATTAGCCAATTGAACCCTAACTGAGAACTGAGAACTTTAGCCAAAAATAGCAGATCTACAAATTCATAACGTCTCGCTCTGCTAGTCGTTGTGAGCTTGTAGATCGGCTATTTTCAGCAGTTTTTTTACAACAAGGGTTCATATTTTAGATTGTAATTAAAGAATATAAAAGATGAGTGTTAAATTGATTTTATTTACTTCTTTCTATCGTTTTAGAGATTCTTATTTCAGTGGTTGGGGTCATGCGTACAAGTGGCTAAATATGTCATTTTACACAGAATAAGCCCATTTCCAAAATACAACGCAACCTTTCATGGTTGGATCTGACTTATGGGGGCTAGAAGTGTTAATGTAAATAGCAATAAAGAAACTGCTGGCTTATTGTGTCTAAAAAGACATATTTAGCCACTTGTACGCATGCCCCCATGCGTTCGCATGCCCCACATTTTAGCACGGTAAACACGATAAAACAATAGAACGAAGCAAATGAAAACATTTTAACACTCACCTTTTCTTTTCCCTATTACAATCTAAAATATGAACCCTTGTTGTAAAAAAACTGGGGCTGTCAAACGATGAAACTATATGGAATCTGGGGGTCCCTTCATCTCTCTCTCAGCTAAGGTGTCCTTGGCCTGAAAATGTTGAAGACCCCTGCTTTAGAGTATACATAATTTAACTACTTCAGCCAGTTTATGCATAGGCTATTTGAAAATAGCAGATCTACAAGCTCACAATGCATTACAATGTGACACACTACAAGCTTGTAGATCTGCTATTTTCACAACAAAAAAATTACTTTTACTTTTGGTACATTAAGTTCGGCTTTGTATTTATGTGTGTCTCCATAATTTAAGCATGCAGCCCTATTGGGGAACAGCTTTTCAATCTAATACTGTAGAAAGGCTAGTCATTTTGACGAGAGTCTAACATCATCATTGTTTATTACTCAGTTGAATTTGCTCTTTGTTGGGGGAATCATTTGTGATGGCTTCTTCTATGCAAACCTCAGACAGCAGTTAAGACCTCATTGAAAACCTGCGTTGAGTTCATCATGTTGTCACACTATGGTTGACATTGTCATATTTGAATTTAAATGGAGTCATAGCTGTGCCATTTGGATTTTATGACATTAGATGAAAGGACAGATTATAGATAGGACACTATTTAGGAGGTGAAAGGTATGTTTATTTATCCTCCAATCAAGTTAGAGGATGTGTGTATGTGTTGATTGAAGAGTGTAATGATGCTATCAGTATGCATCAGGGCCTCTCTCTCCCGTTCTTGCATGTAGACGCACGCACGCACACACACACTTGCACACACACGCACGCACATGCACACACAGCCAGCCAGCCAGCCAGCCGTGGCGATAGTGTTACTGTTACACTTGTTGTTGTTTTGTTACCATGGAGGGGATTGGAAACCAGTCATTTTCCTTGTGATTTCATCCAGGCTTGTTCCTATTTTAAAGGAGTAGTTCACCTTCAAAATGACTTTTTTCTATTGATTATTCACACCATGGAGACTTGAATTCAATAATATATTTAGTTTTTTGTCACATTCCTAAGACAAAAATGTGATTAGAGTAAATTTACCCCATTGATTCTGGATGGGGACCCAAATCTATTTGGGTCCCCATCCGGAACAAATGGGGTTACATTTATTGTAATCACATTTTTGTCTTAGGAATACGACAAAATGCTAAAAATATTATTGAACTGAAGTCTCCATGGTGTGAATAATCAAATGAAAAAAATAAAATCATTTTGGGGGTGAACTACTCCTTTAATGCAAGCTGGTGAGACACTACAGCTTTTGCAAACATTGTTGAGGCTGTGAACTTAAGGATTGTTTTTAATCGATGCATCTGCCTGGAGGTGTGTGATGTGTCAATAACAAGATGAATTCAACAAACCAACACTGCTGCTGATACCATTATTGGGTCTCTCTTCTCATACAGATTGTCTCTTTCTCACATACACACACACAAACTTGTGTATATCATTCTATTATTTAATTTTGTTTTCTTTTTTTTTCTTTTACCCCCAGTGACTCCTAGAGACATACTGCTTCTACAGAGATTTCTTGCTCCCAGCGTCCAACCGACTTTTGCCTGCAATACCTGGTCTACGTATCACAGCATATACTATACTCAGACTTATAACACACACACATAGATACACTCACACTCACACTCACACTCACACCCTCTCCCTCTCTCCCTCTCCATCTCCATCTCCCTCTCCCTCTCCCTCTCCATCTCCCTCCTCTCAATTGAATTGAATTGTCTGTCTGCCTGTCTCCACTCCCACCGACCTTTGCCCGTAGTTGCCTGCAATAGTCTACGACTGTGTATCACAAACAACACACATATATATATATATATACACACCTAGACACACACACACACACACACACACACACACACACACACACACGTGCACACAAACACACACTCACACTCAAATTCTCCACCTCTCCCTCCCCCTCCCTCTCTCTCTCCCTCCCTCCCCTCCCCCCTTTCTCATTTGTATTGAATTGTCTCTGTCTGTCTGTCTGTCTCCACTCCCACTGACCTTTGCCCGCAGTTGCCTGCAATACTTGGTCTACGTGTCACAAACAACACATAGTATACTCAAACATATATATATATATATATATATATATATATATATATACACACACACACACACACACACACACACACACACACACACACTCTCTCTCTCTCTCTCTCTCTCTCTCTCTCTCTCTCTCTCTCTCTCTCTCTCTCTCTCTGTGTGTGACTGTATCTTGTCTCTGTCTGTGATTTGTATTATATTTTGACCCAGTTTATTGATTGTATTGTGTTACTAACACTTGTTGTTTGAGTTTTGTCTTTGTAAGTCTACAGGTACCACCAGAACAATGGCCAGAGGAAACAAGCGTTCCAGAGCAGCTGCCCAACGCCACGCCGCCGCCGCCGCCCCCGCTGCTGCCGCAGCCGCGAGAAACCGCTCAGTAGCACCGCCTGGCGAGGTAAAAGAAATGTGTGCACCTGAATCTTCACAGTGGGATTATCAATGAAATGATTATCTTATGTCCGTTCTCTATATTGTCACTTTTTACCAGAGTTATATTGGTCTTATTTGTTTTTTTTTCTTTGTTTTTTAGACGGAAAACCATGCGCAACCGTTGGTCCAGGTGGATGTGAAACCGAGAGCGTCTACAACACCTTGCTCCTCACCCGCGCAAAAGGTATAATGCACTGACCTATTTGTGGTCAGATAATACTGTAATGTGAATCTTCTGCTGACAAATGGATTTGCTTAGAGGCAAACCTTTTCAGTGAGAAAATTACTGTAAAACCGTACTGTTTCCTATGCAACCTTCTAATCATTTTTTTCAATCAAACAGGTGGCTCGATTCAGCAACTCCCCACCAGCCACCAGCCAGAGTACCATGGCTAAACAGGTATGCTATTTTATATTTTTTATTTTAGTGCCAGTGAAAACAACACTTTATACTGTAGCTTACACAGTGCTCCTATTTTACAGTCCACAGAATAGAGGGCAGAGCGCTCTGGCCACGTTCAGGTGTTTAGACAGATATCTGGGGTTGTGTTTTTAGATGGCTGTGTTCCCTCTCAAACAAGCACTTGCCCGGTCGGCCAACCTGAAAGCAAACTACGCCTGCCCCAAAGTTTTATTTAACTGCCAGGGACAGGTGGTCCACCTTAGTAGACCACCTCCAAAACCTGATCAACCCCTACAACTCCACCCGTTCACTCAGATCAGCCAACACAGGGATGCTGACAGAACCCTCGCTAAAAACCCCAGGACAAAAATCGACTTGTCCTAGACTCTTCTCCCTCCTGGCCCCCAAACTGTGGAATAAACTCCCTGTCTCACATAGAACTACCTCTTCAGACTCCACCTAAACCCATAGCACTACTGTAACACTCCCCTTCCCTCAATGACCATACATGAAGTTGGAGCATTTTTAGGTTTTAGAAACATGTTTACTGATTAGGTGCATGGTCTACTTATGTTATTGTTTTTCTAGATTGATATCCCTATGCATTGTTATATTATTGTGGATGCACTGACAATATCTTGCTTATTATATTGATCTATTACCTGCTTATTGTAAGTCAATTTAGATTAAAAGTGTCTGCTAAATGCCTAAACTGTAGTGTCAACACCTCATCTTTATCTGTGTCTGTTTTAGCTACCAGCCTTTGGTACAGGGAGACGGCACTCTGTCAGGCAGTGGCCGATTTCACGCCTGACAGGAAAGCAGCACAAGTCCCTCATTCCAGCTGACTTGTCAAACAAGAAGGTATCTTTATTTGCTTGTGTATTAAGTCTTGAGGAGTAAATGTGACTGTTAACACAATAAAGCATTGATTTTTTGTTGTTGTTTTTCTTCTCTTGAAACAGTTTGCACTGGTCATCGGGGAATCTCATCTACGCGCTATCGTTGATGGATATGTGACCATGCCAAACTCTGACCTGAGCTTTGGTCTGATGTCCTTCCCCGGTGCCAAAGCAGCAGACGTTGAGCTAGAAGTGAGACACGCCGTTGTTCCACACGTCCCGGACATCGTCTGCATTTTGGCAACAAGCAACGACCTGGGAGGTCAAAGTGTAAGCCAAGCAGGACACGACTTCCGCAGGCTCCTCGATACGGCCCTACGACGCTGGAAGCATGTAAGTTGATACTTACAAATACTTTTTTTCTATCGTGGTCATTTAAATGCCTCCAAATGTTTGAGAAGATGTTGTTTTTCACGATGAACAATTTGTTTTTTATAGGTTTTCGTCCTTGACTTTCCACCTCGCCTGAATGTTGACATCAGCCGCCAGAACGATCTTCGCGAGGCTTTCAAACGTGCGGCTAACTTCTGTGGTAAGTAAAAGAAATGCATACACAACAGATAATGTCTGGTTAGGCTGATCTCACAATGTGACTCGTTGTGAGCTTGTACACTGGCTATTTTTTTTGAAAATATTCCCCACAAATAGGGATGCTAGGGTTCAAGTAGTTGCAGGACCTTTTGAACTATACGAATGCAGAGACACAGCGTAGTGTCTCAGTAAACTATAGTATCATAGAATGCAGAGAGACAGCGTAGTGTCTCAGTAACTATAGGATCATAGAATACAGAGAGACAGCGTAGTGTCTCAGTAAACTATAGGATCATAGAATGCAGAGAGACAGTGTAGTGTCTCAGTAAACTATAGGATCATAGAATGCAAAGAGAGACAGCGTAACATCTCAGTAAACTATAGTATCATATAATGAAGAGAGACAGTGTAGTGTCTCAGTAAACTATAGGATCATAGAATAAAGAGAGAGTGTAGCGTCTCAGTAAACTATAGGATCATATAATGCAGAATGCAGAGAGACAGTGTAGCGTCTCAGTAAACTATAGGATCATAGAATGCAGAGAGGCAGCGTAGCGTCTCAGTAAACTATAGGATCATAGAACGCAGAGAGACAGCGTAGCGTCTCAGTAAACTATAGGATCATAGAATGCAGAGAGACAGCGTAGCGTCTCAGTAAACTATAGGATCATAGAAAGTAGAGAGGCAGCGTAGCGTCTCAGTAAACTATAGGATCATAGAATGCAGAGAGACAGCGTAGCGTCTCAGTAAACTATAGGATCATAGAATGCATAGAGACAGCGTAGCGTCTCAGTAAACTATAGGATCATAGAAAGTAGAGAGGCAGCGTAGCGTCTCAGTAAATTATAGGATCATAGAATGCAGAGAGACAGCGTAGCGTCTGAGTAAACTACAGGATCATAGAATGCAGAGAGAGAGCGTAGTGTCTCAGCAAACTATAGGATCATAGAATGCAGAGAGACAGATTGTGCTACAACATATAAATGTAATATTGATAATAATATAAAGGCTTACGTAATGAGTAACTTATAGTCATGTCGTGTCCCCCCGCCCCCCCACACACACACACACACACACACACACATACACACACAGTCTGTCTGGATCTGTCCCATTTACCATATTCCCTCCTGATTGGCTACGATTGCCTTCTACAGTTTGTGTATGTGACGTGACTGTCGCTTATCTCCCGATTAGGGTTGATTACCTCCTCTGTGCTCAACCTTGTGGTTTACTGGGGAAGGCATGTTTAAAATGTTTATGTTCTTTCTTTATTTAAGGTGTCACATACACCGGCACGACAGATCTGTTTCCGCTGACACAGTCTGAACTCTGGTGTCGCGACAATGTAAGTGCAATCTTTGTTTTCAAAAGTCATGTGGAGATTATGCATTATTTGTAGATCATATCAATACAACATTACATATCAACTAACGGAATATTAAAATGTCTATTGGATTCTGAAAATGTTGTATTATGTCTCTCAGGTGCATCTTTCTGATTCGTATGGGATGTCGGTGTTGGCTTTTTCGATTGTAATGGCAGTTGAAAGCGAGCTGCAGCGAACAGTCCAGACAGCACAGGTTCGTCCGGACATCTTAATTCTAAATAAATACAAGCTAAGTTGACAGGGTTCTTATTTCCGAGGCTGTAAACATTTTTCTCTTTGTATGCATAGCTGACTCCCAAGAAGTCACCCTCCAAGCCAGCTGTGGTGCCACCACCTCCAGTCCGCACTGTGTCTCCGAGAGTGATTGTGAGTCGTGAAGTGCGTGTACCACGTTCACCTGGTGTGAGGGTAAGTGTTGAATCCTGTCAGTGCTTTGTGAAAAGGGATACTCTGTTAGGGTATTAACATTTTACTCATCAATCTGCATTTGTCATTTCAGACCAGCCCGCCTCCCGTACCTCCCAGGCAGTCGTCAACTTGGCTATCGCAGCAGCAGCAGCGGCAGCAGCAGCAACAGGTTAAAACCCTCTTAATACCTATTGTTGGGACCCAGTGCGTGCTCTACTCGCTTTGTACTAGTTAGCGGTTGAGAACAGCGTTCCCAATCAACTTCCGACATTCCTTTGACTAGTGAAACAAACGGGTGCTCTGTTCTACAAAGATGCAGTCCATTTAGCGTGACATGCTGTGAGCTTGTAGATCTGCTATTTTCTGAAAATGTTGGCCGAATGAGTGGGGGAGTAGTCTTGGTGTGGCTAAGCATTCATTAATAGACAGCATGCTGCATCACACATACAGTAGAAGACAACATCCTGTCATATATACAATAGTATGATACTGTCTCCTCTCCTTGATGTAGCCAATTCAAAAGCATTTAATGACACTTTAATGACACTATCAAATAAATATCTGATCTACAGGCTCACACGATGTGTGAACTCTGTGTGTCTGTCGGTTTTATAAGGCCTGGCAGTGCCAGCCTGATGATGTGGATTCACTCACACGATACTCCACGATATAATAATCAGTCTGGAGTTTGGCTTGTAGGCAGATGGCATGAGAAATCAGAAAATCACCGGACCAATCAGGGGAAGATTTATAATTATCCCTAATCTAATAATCATAATCCTTCTCAATTCTGTCTGTCTGTCTGTCTGTCTTTCTTTCTACAAAAGGACGACTCGCCAGAGAGTTCAATCCCTCGCAATCCTGTGTGGTTTAGCCCTAAGGTCTTGAACGCTATGGAAGCATTCCTGCCATCAAACCTGAACAGCCCTGTGGAGTGCCCAGGTTTTCCAAAGGGCAGCAAGGTAAATTGAAGTGTATCTGTAGTTCAGGCCTTATTTAATTTAGACAGATACAAAATGTCAACATTATACAAAAAGCTACAGGGTTTCCACTGTCATGCCTGAAAAACCTTTTGTCCGTTTCTGTGTGCAGGCGAGTCCTCCGAAATCGCCTCGCAAGTCTCTGCGCAAACAACACCACCTCTCAACACCACCTCTCTCCCGAAGAGTGGCTGTGAGCTGTGACGTGCCTTGTGCCACGGTAAGAAGATGTAACTGTGTGACAGGGATATGTTTCTAGTTATTTTTTTATTTGACACACTCTGAGAAATTATCAATTATTTCTTCTTGTAGGAAATTGTGGTTCTGGATTTTAACAAGACAAATCTTTTATGGAAGATACTAGCACAACATATTTACAGATGGGGCTCTCCAGACAAATTACACTATAAACGTGGCTAAAGCTTAGTAGCCACAGTTGTTACAGATTGTTTGATATGGCACTGGACACAACAGCAAAGATAGGAAGAGATAAAGCAGAATATTTGACTATAGCATTCATTACAGTACAGTTGTAGACAGAACTTGAACTGACTAATTAGCAACCCCCACCCAAAATGATCACACATGGCCCTGCAATCAGCTACCTGTCTGTATATCTAGGCTGAACCTAGAGCTAAGCACATATATCAATCAAGTTATCTATCAAGTGCAATGTGCAAGCAATGAAACAGAATGTATAGAACAGTACAGCAAAGTTTGATGCAAAACAGCATCAGCTTTCCATCTAGTGTTCTGTCTCTCTAAAAAAAAACAGCATTGTTGTCCCGCCATCCTGGCTTATCTTTTCAAATGGGGATCTGCGGACTAATGGTGGCAATTTGGGGGTCCTCGACATGACAACTTTGGAGAATCGCTGGTGTAAATTTAAGGTTAATGTTGACAATTTTAATAGAATGTGAATTGGGGAAACAAAGGAGCCATCTGTTGACAAAAGACTGTAATAACAGAGTCTCTCTCTCACTTTAACAACAGTGATATTATTCACAGCAAACATGTTACTAGTGTTACTGTGTGTTTAGCCATACCTTCAAACTTACATCCCCATTGGACTATATTTATTCTGGGGCTAAATAAATAAATTTATTTGGAGACCTTAGCTGGAGATATGTACTATTATGTTTATTGTAATGCTGACTATAGCTGTCAGTTGATCTTTGATCTAGAAGTAACCATTTCTTTCCCAAGTAATGTTGGCCAAGTTCAGCATTGCATATGACCACTTGTCCTCTTCCATAACAAAGATGGCGGGTCACACTAGGTTATCCTTTATTCTCTGCAGCACTGCCCCCATACCTTTGCAAATTATGGTATGAATGTATAATGTTTGTAGATGCCTTAATGCAGGGGTCTCAAACTCAATTTACCTTGGGGCTGCTGGAGGCAGAATCTGTCTGAGGCTGGGCTGCAGCCTCAGCGCACATGCACGCGTGCGCAGCGCGTGTATGTGCGCGACATGCACTAATAAAACAAATGAGTGCATATGCACTAATTTGTTTTATCATACTGTAGTTTCATACCAGTCTAACAACTACTGTATCTATCTCCCCATCAAAGAAAAATCCAATCTTCTCAAATGCCTTTTTTATTTTTTAACACAAAATAAGATGAACAAGGACCCTGGTGTAAACAAGTTGTGTTTAACTTATGGAACATGTACTGTACTGTTCACTGTACTGTATTATTAACTGTTTTGAGGTTCATATAAAACTTGCGGGCCACACTAACATTAAACTTTCATATTAAGGTGAGGGCCACAAAATATCGTCTCGCGGGCCGCAAATGGCCCCCGGGCCACCAGCTTGAGACCCCTGCCTTAATGGATAGGGACCAGTATGCGTGCAGGTCAGCACCAAAATGTTCAGATCTACAAGTTTGACGCATCGTTTCTAAATTGCAGTGCAATGCACAGTACAACCACAGTCTACTACTGTTGTACTAGAGGTCACCAACCACAGTCTTCTACTGTTAGTCATTTGGATCTGACCAGTACAACCACAGTCTTCTACCATTAAGTCACTGGGAGCTGACCAGTACAACCATTGTCTTCAAGCCTAGCCAATTAAGTGAAACCACAGTTTTCTACTCTAAGTCATTGGGAGCTGACCATTAAAACCACAGTCTTCTACTGTTGTACTGGGAGTCAAACTGGGGGTCCTTGAAATTCAAATGGTTAAAACATCTTCATCTTCAACATCTTGTTGCCTACACACAGGGTTTCCACTGTTAAGAATTGTCATGGTTTCCACTGAAAAAAGGTTTGGAGTTAATGTGATGTGACACATTGTCCGTTTCTGTGTGCAGGCGAGTCCACCGAAATCGCCTGGCAAGTCTCTGCGCAAACCAGTCACAACAACGCCTCTCTCTCGAAGAACGGCTGTGAGCTGTGACGTCCCATGTGCCACGGTAAGGAGATGTAACTTGTAACTGTGTGACAAGGGATATCTTTTTAGTAATTTGACACGCAGTGAGCAATTATCAATTATTTCTTCTTGGAGGAAAATGTGGATCAGGATTTAACAAGACAAATCTTTTATGGGAGCTACAAGCACAACATATTTACAGATGGGGTCCCTAGACAAATACATTTTAATTTGACATGAAAAACATGGCTAGAGCCTGGTAACCACAGTCGTTACAGATTGTTTGATATGGCACTGGACAGCACTGGACACAACAGCAAAGCGAGGGAAGAGATGAAGCAGAATATTTTACTATACCATTCACTACAGTACGGTTGTAGACACAACTGAACTGACTGCGTGTATGCATGTGCAGGTCCACTCCAAAATGTATAGATCTAGAGTCTCAAAGTGTCGTTACTAAATTGCAGTCCAATGCACTGTATAACCACAGTCTACTACTGTTGTACTGGAAGCTAATCAACCACAGTCTTCTATTGTTAGTCACTGGGATCTGACCAGTACAACCACAGTCTTCTACGTCATTGGAACCTGAACAGTACAACCACCGTCTTCTGCTCTTGGGACTGAGAGTCAAACTGGGGGTCCTTGAAATTAAAATGGTTGAGAATCTCTGCTAGAGTGTTAAAACATCTTCATCTTCAACATCTTGTTGCCTACACAAAGGGTTTCCACTTTTATGTAATAAAAGATATACAAGCTCACAGTGCTGCGAGCTTGTAGATCTGCTATTTTTGAAAAGTCGCGAAAATTAGAATTTTGACCCGATTCTATAAGTGTCTTTTGAATCCTTCCAAGATTTTTTGAAAAACCCTATGTTTCTATGTCAGCAATCTGGCCAGCCATTGTCAAAGAAAAGCTCCTTTTCTCTTAACTGGAGCTCAGTTAGTCTGTTCTTGAGAGACTACTTTGTCAGTGGTTCTCAAACCTTTTCATGTGAAGGAGCCCCAAAATTATATTTATTTGGCCACGTACCCGCATCTCAAAATATCTAGTTCCAGGGACCACCCAGAAGCAAAATTTGAGTTACAAACGTTTGCTTTGAAAATACATAATATTCAAAGATTTGCACAAATTGTCACGACTTTTTCAAAAATAGCAGATCTACAAGCAGATCTACAGATCTACTGAGCTTGTGTATCTGCTATTTTTCACTGGTTAAAGCATTCAATCATTTCTAGGCCTAAATGGGTTAAAATGGTTGAGCATCTCTGCTAGAGTGTTAAAACATCTTCGTACATCTTGCTGCCTACACACAGAATTGAATTGTCATGGTGTAAACATTGTCCTTTTCTGTGCACAGGCGAGTCCTCCGAACGTCACAACACCACCGTTCTCCCGAGGACATGCTGTGAGCCGTGGCGTGGACGTACCCCTCTCCCCTGGTGCCGCGGTAAGGACATTTGACACGCTAGTATTTATTTTGGGGGGAAAAATCACTCACTGTGAGAGCAAATCACTCATCTAATGTCTGGACAGGTTTATGCATTCTGCTGTTGTCTATTGTTACCACAAGGTGGCTGGAAATCCTACATTTTACCTAATTTCTACACTGAGCTGTAATATGGGGATAAATAACGTTGTAAACTATAAGAAGTTTGTAGTGATGTTAGATGACGTTTTGTTGAATATTATTACTTTATTTAATTATATAATTTAATTTATAATGTCTATAGATGCCTTAATCGTCCACTGCACTCATGTGCACGCGGTGTGACAGGGATATGTTTTTAGTTATTTGACACGCAGTGAGCAATTATCAATTATTATAAAACCTGGATCAGGATTTAACAAGACACATCTTTTATGGGAGCTACTAGCACACGATATTTACAGATGGGGTCCCCAGACAAATGTGGATCTTTGATCTCGAAGTAACCGTTTCTTTCCCAAGTAATGTTGGCCAAGTTCAGCACTGCATATGACCACTTGTCCTCTTGCATAACAAACATGGTGCGTCACACTAGGGTAGCCTTCATTTTCTGCAACACTGCCCCATCCATGCCTTTGCAAATCATGATATGTTTATAATGTATGTAGCTGCCTCAATGGTCCACGCCACACTGATAGGAAGCAGTATGCACACGCAGGTCAGCACCAAAATGTTCAGATCTACAAGCTCACAACGTGTCGTTTGTAAATTGCAGTGTAATATACAGTACAACCACAGTAGAAGACTTGGTTAGCTCCCAGTAAAACAGTGATAGATTGTTAGTCATTGCAATCTGACCAGTACAACCACAGTCTTCTACCGTTAAGTCACTGGGAGCTGACCAGTACAAGCACAGTCTTCTGTGGTCAAGCCTAGCAGTCAAACTGGGGGTCCTTGAAATCAAAATGGTTGAGCATCTCTGCTAGTGTTAAAACATCTTTGTACATCTTGCAGCCATACACAGAATTGAATTGTCATGGTGTAAACATTGTCCTTTTCTGTGCACAGGCGAGTCCTCCGATCGTCACAGCACCACCGTTCTCCCGAGGATATGCTGTGAGCCGTGGCGTGGACGTACCCCTCTCCCCTGGTGCCGCGGTAAGGACATTTGACACGCTATTATTTTGGGGGAAAATGTCACTCACTGTGAGAGCAAATCACTCATCTAATGGCTGGACAGGTTTATGCGTTCTGCTGTTGTCCATTGTTACCACAAGGTGGCTGCAAAGCCTACATGTTGCCTAATTTCTACATTGAGCTGTAATATGGGGATACATAACATTGTAAACTGTAAGAAGTTTGTAGTGATGTTCGATGACTTATTGTTGAATAGTATTACTTTAAATATGAATTTATAAAGTCTAGATGCCTTAATGGTCAACTCCAATCATGTGCACACCATGTGAGTTTGTATATCGGCTACTCTCGACGTGCAGTACCGTTGTACAATGAAGTATATATGTCTAGCAAGGGTGCAAGAAAACTAGCAGATCTACAAGCTGATTTTGAGCTTGTAGATCTTCTACTTTTGATGCTTTTGTGTGTTGCTGAGTAGGGCAGAGGTTCTCAACCACTGTTAACAGTGGTCCTTGAGGGGGATCCTGGTGGTCCCTAGCTAAATGATGGAGAGATGGTAACCAAATGTACCATTATTTGTTTGTGTTGCCAATTTGTTTAAGCTACCTGTGATAGTTATTTCAGGCAATAGTGCAGTAGACTAATTCAGAAATATGTTGGGGTTGTTTTTTGGTATACTGTATGTGTTGCTATGGAGCTTGAGCATGACCCCTGTTGTTAGTATATGTTGTTAGTATGTATGTTGCATGCAGCAATAAAACAAGGAGCTGGAGGCTATTATAATCAGAGGTTAATCACTGTCATGGTCGATTGTTCCACTGAACCTATTTGGCTTGTTACTGGTTACAAAGGCACCTCATTCAACTCTTGTCATGATACTGTGTACCGGTGTACCACTGAGTACTAGGGCTGCCCCTTGCTGAGGCAGGAAACATAACATGCATGCTGCTGCACAGCACAGTGAACGGCTAAGCACACAGCCACACACTCTCTCTCTCTCTCTCTCTCTCTCTCTCTCTCACACACACACACACACACACACACACACACACACACACACACACACACACACACACACACACACACTGCCTAATTTCTACATTGAGCTGTAATATGGTGATAAATAACGTTGTAAACTGTAAGAAGTTTGTAGTGATGTTAGAGGACGTTTTGTTGAATATTATTACTTTAAATATGAATGTATAAAGTCTATAGATGCCTTAATGGTCAACTCCAATCATGTGCACGCCTTGTGAGCTTGTATGGCTACTCTCGACGTGCAGTACCGTTGCACAATGAAGTATATGTCTTGCAAGGGTGCACCTCACTAGCTTTTTTTAGTACATTATATGGAAGAAAACTAGCAGATCTACAAGCTGATTTTGAGCTTGTAGATTTTCTACTTTTGATGCTTTTGTGTGTCGCTGAGTAGGGCAGTGGTTCTCAACCACTGTTGAACTGTGGTCCTTGAGGGGGATCCTGGTGGTCCCTAGCTAAATGATGGAGAGATGGTAACCAAATGTACCATTATTTGTTTGTGTTGCCAATTTGTTTAAGCTACCTGTGATAGTTATTTCAGGCAATAGTTCAGTAGGCTAATTCAGAAATATGTTGGGGTTGTTTTTGGTATACCTAACCCTAACCTTAACCTCAGTGAGGGAACATAGGGCTGAGGGAGCTTGAGCATGACCCCTCTTGCTAGTATATTTTGTTTGTATGTATGTTGCATGCCGCAATAAAACAAGGAGCTGGAGGCTATTATAATCAGAGGTTAATCACTGTCATGGTCGATTGTTCCGCTGAACCTATTTGGCTTGTTGATGGTTACGAAGGCACCTCATTCGACTCTTGTCATGATACTCTGTGTACCGGTGTACCACTGAGTACTAGGGCTGCCCCTTGATGAGGCAGGAAACATAACATGCAAGCTGCTGCACTGCATAGTGAATGGCTAAGCGCACAGCCACACACTCTCTCTCTCACACACACACACACACACACACACACACACACACACACACACACACACACACACACACACACACACACACAGTCTAACACTGGTCTCACACACAAACCACAGCACAGAGATAGAATGAGTAAGTCAACACAATGCCGGTGCATAATCTGCTGTTTCTTCAGATTTGGTTGTGAAAAAATTCCTCCACTTACTTGGGAGGTATGTTAATTCACAACAACCTGTCCTGTAGACCATGGTCGTAAGTTACTATGAAAAGCCCCACTGGTGTGTCTCTGTCTGTCCGTCACGTCACACTTTTGCTCTACTCATATGTCCGCCACTGTTTCCCCGATCCATGCCAAACTTTGCACACACAATCCTTGGCTACCAAACCACAACCTCCACTCATTTCTCACATGCCCCTCTACTAGTGCCACCAGGCAGATTCTTGTAAAACAATTTTTTGGACACTGCTCCTACACGCTTTGCCATAAAATCACACAAAGTGGTACATAGTGTCTATAATAATGTCATCAACATGGATCTGTCCCATTTAGCGCCACCATCAGGCCAAGTTTTGCCAAACACTTTTTAGGACACTGCTCCTACAGATTTTGCCCTAAAAGCACACAAAGCGGTACAGTATGTATAGAGTCATCAATATGGATCTGACCCATCTAGCACCACCATCAGGCCGATTTTTTTCAAACACATTTCACACACAGTTCACTGCTCCTTCATACTTTGCCTAAAATCACACAAAGTGGTAGACAGTATCTCTAAAGTCATGTCATCAACATGGATCCGTCCCATCTGCCGTGGTATCTGAAACTATAACCCCCACCTTGAATCAGTTTATATCAAAGCCAGGTGTATCATTTATTTTCACAGTGCGGTGAGGCTGAACTAGAGAAGCGAGCGTTTGATTTCCTCTCAAATCCTGCCGTGCGGGTGCTTCTAAGCACCGCCCGCATGCTTAGGACAGTGACTGAATGTCTCCGGGCGGGGCTTGTAAAGGCAACAAGCGCCCTCTATTCTCCAGGCACTACTCGGCTGTTTAGTTTACGTTGCTATGCTAGTGGTTTTGATGTGATGTTCACCCACATAGCAGCTAAATTTGGATGAAAATAAACATGTGTATGCATCGACTATGGTTCTTAACATGAGACTGATCTTACACTGACACGCAATGGCTTCCGTTCCTGGAATGTGGCTGGTAAACAAGGAAATGTCTCTTCCTGGTGGCGGAGAAGTGTACTTTTTCTTCAATATTGGGATTTTTAGAATGATTTATGTTGCCATATTGTAACCGGCAGAGAGGGTTGGAATCACTCGGCTCCGCCTCGTGTTTCCCAACGCCTCTCAGCCTTAAAATACCCGGTAACCACTCGCCTCTTGTGGCTTATTGCTTCATTATGAGGTCTGCACTCTGCTCTGCTGCCTTGTCTATATTTTTCCATGCCTACATGCCGTTTTTACTGGGGAAATCTCGCTATTTGCCAGATATTTCAAGCAGGACACCTAGTGGGCAAAGTGGGTGACGGGGCACCCTGGGGTGCTGCGATGGCAGTCCAGGGGTGCCGTGAGATCGTTTGAGAATATTTGGAATTTATTTGGACCAAAATTATTATTTAGTATAATTTTAAACTTGAAGTACAAAGTTATTTTCAGTCAGTTCTAAACAAAATGGCTATCTCAACGTTTTCCTCGCAACATAATCACTTTCTGTCATGAGCCGTATCTCCAAGTTTCAAATGTGTACGTCTTTTGCCCTGCTTCATCATACAAGACCGCCACACAAAACTAGTGAAAACAGCCAATCTACAAGCACACAACGCCTCGCAATGCGAAGCGTTGTGTGCTTATAGATCTGCTGTTTTCACTAGTTTAGTACATTTTATAGATGATAAATACTAAATGTTTTTGGACATACAAGGTTTCCACCCGACAACGACGATATGCTATAAATATAAGGTGCTGAAAGTGAAAATTATAATGTAGGGGTGCCTCGGATTAAAACAAATATTTAGTGGGTGCCCTGAGACACAAAAGTTTGAAAACCCCTGCATTAATGGACGGTTTTAACGGTGTTAAAAATGTAACACCGCGACACTGCCACAGCTCCATACAATCTATATTACCACATGCTGAATTTGTACGTACCGTGATGGCCTCAGATCTCGTGCTAATTTGATTGAATGATTACTGTGATGGGAATGGGACTTGGGGTGTCATCAATATATGTATGTTCCTGCCTCATTATGACACTGACTGTACTTTAATAAAAAAAGATTTGAAAAGAAAAATCATTAAAGATAGCAGCCATCCCGCCCATACCCTGTTCTCTCTCCTCCTATCCAAAAAAATGTTACCGGGGCATCAAATCACACTCGTTTCAGTAATAGTTCGTATCCCCAGGCAGTCAGGTTGCTCAACGAAGGGTTGTAACATAGGCTCTGCACACACTTTTAAGCTGTACACTGTTACACTGTATGTTGTGTATGTTGGGATTTGTCTTTGTTTGGGCTGCATGGTATGTGGGTGTACACTGTTGTCAGTCACTGTGACCATGTCTCTGTGTATTAAGGCAAAGTGTGCCCTTGGCACAAGCATTTCTTTGCGTTTGTATGGATATACGTATGTGACAAACGTGAACCTTGAACTAAACAATGCAATGTATTAACAATAGCTTGTAAAATTAAGACTACATTGGATCCGCCGGAACACAGGTTCTACTCAAAAGTAGCTGTTTTGGACATGTGTACAGTGTACACACAACCAAAACAATATTACTAATATTAATGTGTTTGGTTTGACATTTTGTCATTCTTTCTTTTTCTCAACAGATGGAGACGGAGTGTTTCGTCCATGAGGTCTCAGATGTGCATCTTCCCACCCCACCCCTTCCCACCCTAACCCTAACCCATGGCAAAGGCAGCAAGGTAAGTAAGGTAGGTAATACAACTGTACCTCTCACCTATGCTGAGGGCCCGGGCAGCAAGGACGTGAATCTTCCCACCTATGAGGACGTCAAAGGCAGCAAGGTAAGTGGCAGCAAGGTAAGTGGCAAGGACAGTAGCGAGGTAAGTCATACAACTCTACCTCCCACCTATGCTGAGGGCCCAGGCAGTAAGGTAAGTAATACAATTACCTTTCCGCAGTCAGTAAGGGCATCTCGCTGTCAAGCTGACCTATTGGACAACCCACTTGACCCGATGTCCGAAAGGTCAAATAGTCAGTGCACCTGCATAGCGCTGACCTTTCTGGCTGACCACAATGAGGGAATGTGTTTTGACACACCCTCCCTTGATAAGGTGCTTGCACGTGGAGATACTCTCTACAAAGGCGTTATCGCGCAGCATCACTACGACAACAGGCATGTACTACCACACTTGACCATTGAGGAGTTACCAAAACAGGTTTTCACTGAAAGAAATGCTTACATTGTGTTCAACTCGGATTTGAGGGCTGGTTTTGTGAAAAAATCAGATTCACCAAAAAAGCCAAGTGAAAGGAGTAGTCAACGTTTGCCACTTCTTGAGGAGAGTGTGCAGTGCTTGTCAGGAGATGTAACCCATGCCATCTTGATTGTGGCTCCTGAATGCTTTGCATTGTTCCGTGACACGTCAGGATGCTATGGAGTGTTTGACTCTCACTCGAGATCTGCCACGGGTTTGCCAGCATATCAAGGAAAAGCAATACTGAAGATGTTCGATGATCTGGGTGGTTTGGTCGGCCACTTGCACAAGATTCTTAGAGGTCGTCGTCCTCTTGCGACGTATGAGCTTTTGCCCGTTTCATTTCTGATTGATGGCTACAGTGAGACCCCTGGACCGTCAACAGCTATGTCCATCTCAGAAGCTAGAGCAGCAACCGACCATGGCCTCAGTGATATCCCTGGCCCGTCAACGAACGTGACAACCACAGCAGCCATCGATTGTGGCTCCAGTGACACCGCTGTGCAGTCAACAGACATAACCGCTACAGCAGCAATCGAACGTGGCTCCAGTCAGACCCCTAGACCGTCAACAAATGTGACATTCACACCAGCCACAGCACCATTGCCAAAACCGGCTGTTTTCGAACCATTTCTGAAGAGGGGTAGAAGGCAAGAAAAGCAACATTTTCAAGCAGTGAGGGCCACCATTTGTCAAGGGGACATTGTAGGACAGCACCCGAACAAACAGTGCACCTGCATGGCACTCACGTTTCTTGCCTACCATAATGATGGAGTAGGTTTCGACACGGCCTCCCTTGACAAAGTGCTTTACCAGGGAGATGCACTCTACAAAGACTTAATCCAGCAGCTGCATTGTGACCAACTGTTACAGAAACAGTCATATTTCTTGACCATGGAGCAACTCCTCCATGCAAAGCAGGTTTCCACCAACCGTAATGTTTACAGTGTACAACTGAACATGTTAAACCTTAAAATCGGTCCCCTGGACAAAACTAAACGGAACAACTTGTCCCTTGCTGATCAACTGCAGAAGTGCCTGTCACAGGAGGGGGTCACACATGCTTTGTTGATGGTAACCCCTGAATGCTTTGCAGTCTTCCGCGACAGATCAGGGCGCTATGGATTGTTTGACTCCCACTCGAGATCTGCAGACGGTTTGCCTGATCTTGGAGGCAAGGCCATTATGTTGACTTTCCATGACCTGAGTGGTCTGGTCTGCCACTTGCGCCAGATCCTCAAAGGCCGTCGTCCTGGTGTTTCGTATGAGCTCATGCCTGTTGCCTTTGAACTTGACTATGCTGCCAGCACAACACCAGCAGTACCAACACTCGAACCAGCAGTACCCACGTTTAATCTTTCCAAACTAAATAAAGCACAGCGAAGAAGGAACAAGTGCAAAGTCTTGCGGCAACAACGTGAGTGCATGGAACAGAATGTACCACGTGCAAACAAGGGCCTGAGAACCTCCGATCCTGCCCAATATTATAAAATGAGATATAGAATTCCAGAAGTCCGGCTGAATAAACTTAAGGCGAAAAAAAACAGATGGGAAACTGATGCTGCTTTTCGAGAAAGAACGCGTGAAAGGTTTCACAATGACCCTGAATTCAGGCGGCAGCGTATGCAACAAAAGTCCAAGAACCAACGTGAAAGGTTTCACAATGACCCTGAATTTAGGCGGCGGCATTTACAACACACTGCAAAGAACCAGCGTGAAAGGCTTCACAATGACCCTGAATTTAGGCGGCGGCATTTACAACACACTGCAAAGAACCAGCGTGAAAGGCTTCACAATGACCCTGAATTCAGGCAGCGGCGTATGCAACAAAAGGCCAAGAACCAGCGTGAAAGGCTTCACAGCAACCCAGAATTCAGGCGACGGCATATACAACGATGCACCGAGATCAAAAAGCAGAGACTCGATGCAGATGTCATACTCCGTATCCGTCACAAGTTGCAGTGTGCCATGAGACTAAAGAGGAGGTCTGTACACATTGTAAACCGTCACCTGCAAATTACAATGGAAGCTGCAATGGAAGAAGCCATATCGGCATTCCGGGAAAGCATTCGACATGGTCCCACATTTGTCTGTACGGTGTGCCACAGAGCGTTGTTCTACAATCAGGTCCATTGGTGTAACAGGGACAACTACAAGTTAAACCCTTCCGTGGTAACCGCTTGCTTGACAGGCAAGTATGTGCACGCATGTGGCAGTGAATGCTCAGACCCATGCGACGTTGCACAAGAGAGGAGACAGGAGTACATCTGCACCTGCTGTCACGACAACTTGAAACAGGGGTCGATGCCATCCATAGCAGCTGCTAATAAGCTGGAACCAGCACCCGTTCCCCCAGAGCTTCAACTGTTGAATATGCTGGAAAGGCAGATGATCGCAAAGTTCTTACCCTTTGCTAAAATAATTTCTTTGCCTAAAGGACGGCAAAAGGCTGTTCATGGTGCAGTTGTGTGTGTACCATCGGAAGTGGAAGCCGTTGTAAATGCTCTTCCGAGGTCCAGCAATGAAGACCAGCTGTTGCAGGTCAAGCTGAAGCGACACATCAAGTACAAGGGCCATCAGTTCTTCTACACGGTAAACATGACTAATGTGTTGGCGGCGCTGAGGGAACTCAAAAAGATGCATCCAGAATACTATGACATTGTCATAAACGAAAGCGCTACGTTTGACCGTCTCCAAGACGAGCAGTCGGGCGATGAAGAAGATGCAGAAGAGGAAACCCCTGCCGCCACCACAGGTGAGCAGCAGGAGGAACTTGCACGCACCACCAAAGATGAGCCACAACCGCATGAGGAACTCGCACCCGGTCCATCCACTGCCACCACCACAGATGAGCAGCAGGAGGAGCTTAGACCCGGTCTGACCTTTGACACGTGCATGCAGCCTCCGGACATAGCACAGGAAATCTTATCATTCGGCGAGGGAATATTCAGCATTGCACCAGCCCAAGGAAACAGGCCAGTGGGTATTTTCACCGTCCCCAAGTTGGAGAGCATGGCCTTTCCTGGGCATTTCCCAGACGGTCGAAACACATTGGATGAGGTCAGAGAGAAAAAATTGTCCCCAAGTAGGTACTTCAACGCCAGGCTCTTTTCGGTCGATACCCGCTTTGCCACCGACCAAACTTACCTCTTCTATGCGCAAATGGTGACAGAAACGCACATGGCTACTAACAGCATGTCCATCCAGGTACGGAAGGGGAAAAAATATACCAGGGACGGACGCGTTCTGTCAAACAAAATGCTGCAGGATAAAGAAGAGGTAGAAAGACTTGTACGGAACAAGGACGCGACACGCTTCATGATGCCCCTTAGAGGAACTCCGGCGTTTTGGGAGAAAGCACTTAGGGACCTTCTCGCTATGTGTAGACAGATCGGCAGGCCCAATTGGTTTGTCACGCTAAGTGCCGCGGAGATGAGGTGGCCGGAAGTCATCAAGGCCATAAAAGCGCAACAAGGTGAACAAGGAGACTATTCACAGCTCGACTGGCTTGCGAAATGTGAAATCATCCGGACCAACCCTGTCACACTCATGCGCATGTTTTCAAAGAGATTTGACAGGGCCATGGATTTTCTCCAGTCGCCTGCAAGGCCAATCGGTCAGGTTGTGGACTATTTCTATCGTGTGGAATTTCAGGCTAGGGGAAGTCCCCACATCCATATGATGGTTTGGATTAAAGACGCACCGACGGCCGATGACCCACGCCTCATCAAGTTCATAGACACCTACGTCAGTTGCAAGATGCCTGACCAGTACGCAGACCCCGAGCTCCACAAAATTGTGTCTGAAGTTCAAGTTCACAGCCGAAGCCACTCCAGATCGTGCAAGAAAGGAAACGTCACTTGTCGATTTGGGTTCCCCAAACTACCCATGGACCAGACAATCATCACCGAACCACCACTTCCGCCTTTGGATGAGGTCAAAGACGACGACGACGAGGCGAAAAAAGATGAAAGTGGTGGTGGTCAGATTGCCCCACCACTTTTGCCTTTGGATGACGACAAAGGCGACGACGAGGCCAAAAAAGATGAAAACGCTGGTGGCCAGAAGGGTAAAGGGCGAAAGCGAAAAGGCTGGAAGCAAGAGACCAAGGAACAAATGGAGGCCAAAGAAAAGCTGGCACCCCTGAGGGACATGCTCAATGACCCCAAAGCCTCATTCAAGGATTTGCCGGATCTGCTGGAGAAATGCAACCTGACTGCGGAGCAATATCGGGACTACGTAGACAACCTTACCACTGTACCCACCATTCACCTGAAGCGCGATCCTGATGAATGCTGGGTAAATCCGTACAATCCCCATCTGCTGCGAGTGTGGGATGCCAACATGGACATCCAATATATACTGGATGATTACAGTTGTGCCCAGTACATGTTGGGGTATGTGGCAAAACCGGAACATGAGATGTCCGAGCTCCTTACCGAAGTGGTGAAAGAAGTGCGCAAATCTAAACCCAACACCAAGGAAATGGATGAAATGAAACATATCATGCACGCGTACGTCCAGCGCAGAGAGGTCAGTGCACAGGAATCTGTGGCCCGGGTATGCAGTCTCCCACTTAAAAAGTGCACCCGTCAAGTCATTTTCTTACAGACAGACGAGGATGGTCTGAGAATGAGTCAGCCCATGAGCAAACTGAAGGAGATGGACCCAGACGCACAAGAAGTGTGGATGTCAGGGATACCTGAGAAGTACCTGAACAGGCCTCAGGAGACAGAATTTGAAGACCTGCGTATGGCTGAGTTTGCGTCGGAATACAGGGTGGTGTACAGCCAACAAAGCGACAAGTCGAAAGCATCGGCCCTGCTGAACGACATGGGGTTCGTTCAGAAACGAACTAATCTCGATAGAGTCGCCATCATACGTTACCCCCCGTTCTCTGAGAAGAAAACCCCGGAAAAGTTTTACAGGCGGCTGCTGAAACTGTACTTGCCACACAGAGAAGACAGCCAACTGAAAAGCGAGAACTATCCGACATATGAGCACTTCTACAAAAATGCTCATGTGCTTCTTGGCGAAACAAAGAGCACCCGCTGGCCTGTGAAGATCATTGTCGATAAGAACAAAGACAAATATGAAGGGCGGGGGAGAAAAATGGATCAGGCTCTGGAAATGCTGCAAGCAGGACAACCAGCTATCCTTGATGCGTGGAACAATTTTGATCCAGATGCGGAGGTCGATCGCTTCAGGCAGCAAAAAGTTAGCGATCCCGACGAGCTACAGGAGCGAGACGAGGTTCCGGAATACCAAGTCCAACCTAACAGCAGTAGGGCGATGCCAGGGATCGATGCTCCTGAATTGAGCCCGGACTATGTCAGGAGCATGTATCGGAGCCTCAACGAAACGCAAGCGTCCATTTTCTACGCTGTGCGTCAATGGTGTTGGAGACGCGTCTGGCGTCAGGATCCTGATCCCTTCTACTATTTCATCTCTGGGGGTGCCGGCTGTGGCAAGTCTCATGTCATCAAGTGCATATATCACGAGGCTACCAAGATCCTGCGCCAACTTCCCTGCTTTCTCAACGAAGCAGATATGACCCAGCCGGCAGTTCTGCTGGCGGCGTTTACTGGCACTGCAGCTTTCAACATATCTGGGAGAACCCTGCACTCGCTGCTGAAGCTACCGAGAAGTCTGAAGGGCCACTATAAATCGCTTGGAAATTCACTGGATGAGATGAGGGGAGCACTTTGGACCGCGGAGATCTTGGTCATCGACGAGATATCCATGGTCTCCAAGGATGTCTTTGACTACGTCAACCTGAGACTCCAGCAGATCAAAGGCAACAGGAAACCTTTCGGTGGGATGTCTGTCCTTGTGGTCGGAGACTTCTACCAGCTGCCACCAGTTGGTAGTGGCAAACCGCTCTGCATTGCCGACGAGGCTGTGTCCGGTCTCTGGGCAGATTTTCAGCTTGTTGACCTTACGGAGATCATGCGTCAGAGAGACGATCGCATTTTTGCCGAACTCTTGAACAGGCTAAGAGTAAAGAGGAAGGCCGATCCTCTCAGTGCCGATGACAGGGCTCTGCTCACACAGGCCTGCACTGAAAGAAGAGACGGCCCGTATGATGTCCTTCATATCTTTTCCCGAAACGACGAGGTCAAAGCCCACAACAAGTTGGCTATAAAAAGTCTCGGCACACCGATTTCCACGATTCTGGCACAAGATTACTCAAAGGACAGATGCTCAGGCCAGATGAAGCTGCTGTACGAGCCCTACAAGCACAGTAACCGAAGGGACTTGGAAAGAAGCATCGAAGTTGCCCAAGGAGCACGGGTCATGGTCATTAGGAATCTGGATGTCGAAGACGGGATCGTAAACGGGACTTTTGGAACAATAGCCAACATTGTTTCAACCACTGCAGGTGGACGCATGGTCGTGGATTTGCTTGGGCTCAGATTGGATTGTCCCACGGCAGGTCAGAATTTCCGCAGGAAGATTCAGGGGCCAACCGATGACCTGGTGTACATCGAAAGGTCTGAGGAGGGCCTGACCAACACATCACTTGTGCGACGGCAGTTCCCCGTTAAACTGGCCTTTGGGTGTACAACCCACAAAGTTCAAGGCATGACCGTCAGTTCAGCAGTGGTGTCTTTGGAAAATACATTTAATGCTGGAATGGCATATGTCGCACTGAGCCGAACAACCTCCCTTCAAGGGCTCAGGATCACAAACTTTAACGAAAAGAAGATTTACGCCAACCCAGAAATCAAAATGGCAATGCAGAGCATGAATCGCGCTTCCTTCCAACTGACGAGACCACTCATGCACTTTGTGCAACAGTGGTCTGGGGGTCCGACGTTAACCATCGTCCATCACAACACGCAAGGACTGATGTCACACATTCAGGACGTGAGGGCTCACCACGAGTTCAGACACGCTGATGTCTTGTTGATGACAGAAACCAATTTGTCTGGAACCTCCGTTCCCACAGAAGTTGAGCTGGAGGGATACTACCTGGTTACATGCAACAGACATGTGTCTTACACAAGCGCCAAGACGCAGCACATTGCTACAAAAAAGGGAGGCGGGGTTGCGGCATACTACAAGAGTAGTCTTCAAGCAGACCCCCCAAGGTTTGTTGACAATGTCAGCGATCTCGAGTTTGCAGTCGTCAGAGTTGAGGCCCCAGTCAAAGCGCTCATAGCCACTGTCTACAGACCCCCAAAATACAAAGACAGCGACTTTTGTCTCAACCTTGGACGCCTCTTGGAGTCTTTGGCCTTGATGGATTGCCAACCCATTGTCGTCTGTGGAGACTTTAATGAGGACCTCCTCAAGATGGGACGGAAACATGTTAAGGAGCTGTTTGAGTCTAAAGGCTACAGCCAGCTTATCTCCACCGCAACAACCCAAGAGCAGACCCTGATTGATCACATCTACATATCACAACCGGGGTATTGTCTTCAGTCAGGTGTACTGCACACCTACTACAGTTACCATGATGCAGTATACTGTGTGTTGACTTCGGCAACACCAAGTAGGGAGTGATGTGCAACAATGCAGAAGAGGAGCGGTGGACGCAGTGGTCGATTGAATTGTTTTCATGTGTTGGACGCTGACATTATAAAAGAGACATTTTAACTTGGGTACAGCATCGGAGCACACACCATAGGCTTTACAGGGTGTGTGCGTTGGCTCCCACCAACATGCCTGGCTCGTTGGTTGACTGGTTAGCTAACAAGTCTGAGTTATCGGGTCCTGGGTTCGTCTCCCGGCCGCGGCTACATCGGTGGCAGTAGTTTAAACAGGTACTGGCGGAGTGGTCCGTCAGTTCCTGCATTTGATTTACTGATGTATTGATGTATTACCTTGCTTATTGTATTAATGTATTACCTTGCTTATTGTCGCTCTGGATCAAGAGCGCTTGCTAAATGCATAAAATGTAAGCCACCCCTAATGTCTGTCCTGCCTACCCCCCCCCCCCCTGGTGTGTTTGTCCTGTCTACAGTCCTGCAGGCGTCTAATTTTGACAACCCTTAAAAATCTGAAACGCAGACCCACCTGTGACTATAATGTAAACCTGATAGGGATGTTCCTAGCGACTAATTTCACTATAATCTAAACCTGATAGGGATGTTCCTATCGACTAATTTCAGTGACGTGTACACAACAATTTTGAAACCGAATATTCGACTATTTCGAAAATCATTATTTTTTTAATTGTAATTTCACCCAGAAAATAGCCAAAACTGAGCACACTTCGATCTATTAAGGCAAACCTCATTTGAAAAAAGTATGAAGAGTATATAGAAGCCTTTTAAAATGTTATATAATATTGAAATATTGTTCAAATTAATCAATTAAATCATTGCGCAAATCTAGGTCAGATCAATAATTAGTGCATCAGTCCCAGCTGCTTGCTACAACAGCTGACGTCTGACTGGAGTCGCTATACTAACTGAGCAACAGCTCTGTTCTCTACAAAGTTAACTACATAATGATATTCCATTCTCAGCCAATGTATGATTAAGCATTCTCCTTGGCTTGTTCTCACCTCAAAATATGGATTAATTCATGGACCGGATCACAGATGCAGCGTGCAGGGTATCCTACTCAAGGTAACGAGTGATTCACATCCAGTATCTTTAAGATACACTTCGCTTTGCCATTAATTTACTTTATTTTCAGAGTTATGAATGATGGTGTTCAGGCAGCAGACAGCCTGCCTGGTGTGTGGCTGTGTGCAGTGCCATGCACACTCACTGCAGGTCAGCGCGACCACTGACCACAGCGCGCAACAGTGACTGTGACACAGAAATCAACCAAGGGAATGCTTAATTTGCTTGTTAAAAAGAACCATTTTATTAAGACAGTAATATGGGCACAGAATTTAAATGTTTAATAAAGTTGATATTTCAATAATTAAAAATATATTTAATAGAATAATCGAATTGTATTTTCAAAACGAATAGTTGTTTACAAACCGTTTAGTTGGATAACCGAATACACACGCACATCCCTAAAACCTGATCCGCCTTGCCCGTCAAACGAAACCGTTGCCGTCCCCGCTATCTGAAAAGTATTACATGCCTACAGAAAGGTCTCCTACAGACCTGTGTGCTTCCAAATGGCACACACTTGATCTGCCCAGCATGCCGTCAAATTATAATTCAAGTACCAAAAGTAAAAGTACAAGATGGCCAATTTGCTTAGTTAGTCATAACCCATAGCTTTATACATTTGCACAATACATATTCAGCTGAAGTTAAACTTAAGGTAGGATAAGTGTTTTTCTTTGGTTAAAATAATAATAATAATATTCCTAGAATAGACCACAGCGCGCAACAGTGACTGTGACACAGAAATCAACCAAGGGAATGCTTAATTTGCTTGTTAAAAAGAACCATTTTATTAAGACAAGACAGTAATATGGGCACAGATTAAATGTTTAATAAAGTTGATATTTCAATAATTAAAAATATATTTAATAGAATAATCGAATTGTATTTTCAAAACGAATAGTTGTTTACAAACCGTTTAGTCGGACAACCGAATACACACAAACATCCCTAAAACCTGACCCGCCTTGCCCGTCAAACGAAACCGTTGCCCTCCCCGCTATCTGAAAATGATTACATGCCTACAGACGGGTCTCCTACAGACCTGTGTGCTTCCAAATGGCACACACTTGATCTCCCCGCATGCCGTCAAATTATAATTCAAGTACCAAAAGTAAAAGTACAAGATGGCCAATTTGCTTAGTTAGTCATAACCCATAGCTTTATACATTTGCACAATACATATTCAGCTGAAGTTAAACTTAAGGTAGGATAAGTGATTTTCTTTGGTTAAAATAATAATAATAATATTCCTAAAATAGTGTTTTAATCTTTTAACAAAAATTATAATACCTAAAAAAGAAATCACAATTAGATATTTGCTCAAAATCATTATGGCCTAGTTAGTCTACACGCAACACAATTATTATATTCATATTAACCATAAATTTGTGTTACTTTTTGTGTGCATCCTGGTCTCACTGTGTGCGCTACTGTGAGGTGCGTCATTTGGGCGGAAACAGTCCGCTCACTTTTCCACACTAAAACGTCACCCTGCTGCGTTTAGTCCCATACTGCCCGTCCCCGTCCCCACAAACTTATAATAATACAATTTCCTGCATGTTTTCACCCATCAAACGAGTGCACACAGCCCATTGCAGGACTGCCCCACCCCTCCTGTTACTGTCCTGTCCCTCCCCTCCCTCATGTGTCCCCCACTCGCGGCCTGCACCTTGTCGTTGGTGAGTGGGCTTTAAACCAAGCCAGGCCTTTAACCAGCACTATAGTAGATGGAATTGTATTTTCATCTTTGTTTGTTTTCTTTTTGATATTCAACCTAACCTTCAAGCTGAAATTTAATGCTAAAAATCTAAATTGTTTGTCTTCTTTTTGATATTCAAGGTCAACTCTCGAAAGGGAAGGTCTTGCAACTGCATTATGATGAGTCCATATTCTGGTTCCAGCTGGAGACTTGTGATCTTCAAGCTGAAGTTTAATGCTAAACATCAAAATGCTAATGTTATATGTAAATGCTAATGCCTCAATTTTTAGCATTAGCATTTGTTAGAATTTGTTAGCATTAGCATTGCATTTGTTAGCATTACCATTAGTATTTGTTAGTATGTCTTTGTAGCATTAGCATATGTTAGCATTAGCATTGCATTTGTTAATATTAGCACGTGTTAGCATTAGCATTTGATAGCATTAGCATTGCATTTGTTAACATTAGCATTTGGGCATTAGCATTGCAATTGTTAGCATTAGTATTTGTTAACATTAGCATTTGCATTTGTTAGTATTCGCCAAGCCCCCAGAACCCTGGGGGCACCCTGAAACCAAATGGACATGGTCTATGGTATTCGCATGTGTTAGCATTAGTAACTGTTAGCAATAGCACTTTAGTATTCGCATGTGTTAGCATTAGCATAAGCATTTGTTAACATTAGCATGTGTTAACATTAGCATGTGTTAGCATAAGCATTAGTAACTGTTAGCAATAGCATGTGTTAGCATTAGCACTTTTTGGCATTAACAATTGTTAGCATTAGCATTTGTTAACATTAGCATCTATTAGCATAGGATTGGCATTTTTAGCATTATCATTTGTTAGCATTAGCATGTGTTAGCATTAGCATGTGTTAACATTAGCATGTATTAGCATAGGATTAGCATTTGTTAGCATTAGCATGTGTTAGCATTAGCATGTTAGCATTAGCATTTGTAAACATTAGTATCTATTAGCATAGGATTAGCATGTGTTAGCATTAGCATTTGTTAACATTAGCATGTGTTAGCATGGCATTTGTTAACATTAGCATGTGTTAACGTAGCATTTGTTAGCATTTTTTGCATTAGCATGTGTTAGCATTAGCAATAGCATTTTTAGCATTAGCATTTGTTAGCATTAGCATGTGTTAGCATTAGCATTTTTTAGCATTAGCATTAGCATTTTTTGCATTAGCATGTGTTAGCATTAGCAATAGCATTTTTAGCATTAGCATTTGTTAGCATTAGCATGTGTTAACATTAGCATTTGTTAGCATTAGCATTTGTTGGCATTGGCATTAGCATTTTTAGCATTAGCATTTTTTAACATTAGCATTAGCATGTGTTAGCATTAGCATTTGTTAGCATTAGCATTTTTAGCATTAGCATTTGTTAGCATTAGCATTTTTAGCATTAGCATTAGCATTTGTTAGCATTAGCATTTGTTAGCATTAGCATTAGCGGTTAGCCGTTGGGACTGTGGGACCACCCACCGAGTTTGAGACCAGTAACGTTTTGGGAAGTGGAGACATGGCTGTTTAAAGCCCAGCCAATAGGAATGCAGAGGGGGCGGGGCTTAAGCAATTACAGATAATTCCTATTTGCCATGTAAGTACACACAGCGAGTTTCGAGACGGTACCATGCTGCAAACTGGAGATATAGCTGTTTAAAGCTAAGCCAATAGGAAGATAGGGGCGGGGCCTAAGAGGGGGCGGGGCTTACGTAATAAGTCCCTATTGGCCGTTTAAGTCCAGACACCAAGTTTCAAGACGGTACAATGCTGTGAACTGGAGATATAGCTGTTTAAAGCTAAGCCAATAGGAAGATAGGGGCGGGGCTTTAGAGGGGGCGGGGCTTAAGTAATAAGTCCCTATTGGCCGTTAGTCCAGACACCAAGTTTCAAGACGGTACCATGCTGTGAACTGGAGTAGTGGCTGTTTAAAACCCAGCCAATAGGAATACAGAGGGGGCGGGGCTTAATCAATTACAGCCCATCCCTATTGGCTGGAAAAAGACCAAAGTTGTGTGTGCATTTTAAAGTTTAAATGACGTTGCTAGGCAAAAGTATGCAGAGTTATGTGGCGTCAAAGTTTCTGTTTTTTTTCCGAGTCCCCCATTCAAAGTCAATGGGGGTTTTAGCGCGTAGTTTTTTACGAATTACGTTGCCATGGTAACGCGGATCGGGAAGAAAAGTAATAGCACCCCATTCCCGGCCGAGCCGCACGTTTTGATGTATATATTGCGGCGGTGGCGTAAATTGTGCGGCAGTTATTACGTGCCGAAATTTTTGGCGCATTTTTGGCCGTTATAGCGGGTCGCACTTTAGCGACAGTTTTTTGAGAAAAAAAATTTGAGAAAAAAAAAATTTTGAGAAAAAAAAATTGAGAAAATTTTTTTTTTGAGAAAAACAAAATTGAGAAAAAACATTTTTGAGAAAAAAAAATTTGAGAAAAAAAAATTGAGAAAAAAATTTTTTGAGAAAAAAATAATTGAGAAAAAAAATTTGAGAAAAAAAAATTTTGAGAAAAAAAAATTTGAGAAAAAAAATTGAGAAAAAAAAATTTTTGAGAAAAAAAAATGTGAGAAAAAAAAACGTTGAGAAAAAAAAAATTTTGAGAAAAAAAATTTTGAGAAAAAAAAATTTTGAGAAAAAAAATTGAGAAAAAAAATCTTTGAGAAAAAAAATTGAGAAAAAAAAATTTTGAGAAAAAAATTGAGAAAAAAAAATTGAGAAAAAAAAATTTTTGAGAAAAAAAAATTTGAGAAAAAAATTTTTTGAGAAAAAAAGAAAAGGTATGACACCAGCCGCGAGTCTGTACGACAAACGGTTCATGAGTTATAGAGGCACTTCCTGTTTGGTGAAGGGCACTTCCTGTTATAGAGGGGGCGGGGCTTAATCAATTACAGCTCATCCCTATTGGTCGGAAAAAGACCAAAGTTGTGTGAGCATTTTACATTTTAAATGACGTTGCTAGGCAAAAGTATGGCAGAGTTATGTGGCGCCAAAGTTTCTGGGTTTTTTTCGGAGTCCCCCATTCAAAGTCAATGGAGTTTTTGGGCGTCGTTTTTTGCGAATTACATCGCAATCGTAACGCGGATCGGAAAGAAAAGTAATAGCACACCATTCCCGGCCGAGCCGCACATTTTGATGTATATATTGCGGGGGTGGCGTAAATCGTGCGGCAGTTATTACGTGCCGAAGTTTCCCCCATTCTAAGTCAATGGGGTTTTTTGGCGTCGTTTTTTGCGAATTACGTCGCAATGGTAACGCGGATCGGAAAGAAAAGTAATAGCAACCTATTCCCGGCCGAGCCGCACGTTTTGATGTATATATTGCGGCGGTGGCGTTAATTGTGCGGCAGTTATTACGTGCAGAAATTCGTGGCGAAAGACTTAATTAATGACTTAAGTATGGCGGATTACAATAAGTGTTTTGCTATTGCATAGCAGGCACACTTAATGACAAAATCAGAGTTCATTTCAGTTTTTAGCCACCGTGGCTTAGTTCTTGTTAGATGCACTAGTCAAGTACAACTACCCCAACAAGTAGCACTTACTGCATTTAAAGGACAAGTCAGTACTAAAGTCAGAGTAATAATAGT
Source organism: Nannobrachium achirus (assembly GCF_963921795.1). Classification (NCBI taxonomy): domain Eukaryota; kingdom Metazoa; phylum Chordata; class Actinopteri; order Myctophiformes; family Myctophidae; genus Nannobrachium; species Nannobrachium achirus. Next base: position 59,418,735 of record NC_137827.1, read on the forward strand.
GACAATGGATACAGGATGTCTATACAGAACCAAGACAACCCCAAAGAGATGCACTTATGAATTTATCATCAAGAATGACTCCATTTGAGGTGATCTGAGTTTGTTTGCTCCCACCAACCTTCCATGAACCTTAAAGAATTCTACTTTCCCAAGAATGTCCTCTTACCCAATGTGCCTATGTCCTGTGTCCTCCTTCAGGTATTAGGTGTGCTTTGACTGCCAAGAATTGAACACCTTAAATAGGGTCAGTATGTGGTACTTGCCCACCATCACATTACATTCAAGACATTTGCATTTGATTGGTTTACTAGTGATTTTACCCCCCACCCATTTTACCACAGATACCTGAGTCCCGCCCATTTTTTACAAGAGATTAGTTCTGTTTTTGCCTTTACTGAATTTAAAGGAAAAGTTAGTAATACGGTAGGCTAATAACAGTGTGAACATTGCTACTTTGCCATGTCTAAAAGATGTGCTCACAGAACCAAGACAACCCCAAAGGGAAGCACTTATGAATTAAAAATCATGAATGTCTCCATTAGAGGTAATCTGAGTTTGTTTACATCAAGTCTTCCTGTTATGTGCTTGTTATGTGTCAATTAAAATTACCCCAACAAGTAGCACTTACTGAATTTAAAGGACAAGTCAGTGCTAAAGTTAAAGTAATACTAATGTCAAAATCAGAGTTCATTTCAGTTTCTAGCCACCGTGGCTTAGTTCTTGTTAGATGCACTAGTCAAGTACAACTACCCCAACAAGTAGCACTTACTGCATTTAAAGGACAAGTCAGTACTAAAGTCAGAGTAATAATAGTGACAATGGATACAGGATGTCTATACAGAACCAAGACAACCCCAAAGAGATGCACTTATGAATTTATCATCAAGAATGACTCCATTTGAGGTGATCTGAGTTTGTTTGCTCCCACCAACCTTCCATGAACCTTAAAGAATTCTACTTTCCCAAGAATGTCCTCTTACCCAATGTGCCTATGTCCTGTGTCCTCCTTCAGGTATTAGGTGTGCTTTGACTGCCAAGAATTGAACACCTTAAATAGGGTCAGTATGTGGTACTTGCCCACCATCACATTACATTCAAGACATTTGCATTTGATTGGTTTACTAGTGATTTTACCCCCCACCCATTTTACCACAGATACCTGAGTCCCGCCCATTTTTTACAAGAGATTAGTTCTGTTTTTGCCTTTACTGAATTTAAAGGAAAAGTTAGTAATACGGTAGGCTAATAACAGTGTGAACATTGCTACTTTGCCATGTCTAAAAGATGTGCTCACAGAACCAAGACAACCCCAAAGGGAAGCACTTATGAATTAAAAATCATGAATGTCTCCATTAGAGGTAATCTGAGTTTGTTTACATCAAGTCTTCCTGTTATGTGCTTGTTATGTGTCAATTAAAATTACCCCAACAAGTAGCACTTACTGAATTTAAAGGACAAGTCAGTGCTAAAGTTAAAGTAATACTAATGTCAAAATCAGAGTTCATTTCAGTTTCTAGCCACCGTGGCTTAGTTCTTGTTAGATGCACTAGTCAAGTACAACTACCCCAACAAGTAGCACTTACTGCATTTAAAGGACAAGTCAGTACTAAAGTCAGAGTAATAATAGTGACAATGGATACAGGATGTCTATACAGAACCAAGACAACCCCAAAGAGATGCACTTATGAATTTATCATCAAGAATGACTCCATTTGAGGTGATCTGAGTTTGTTTGCTCCCACCAACCTTCCATGAACCTTAAAGAATTCTACTTTCCCAAGAATGTCCTCTTACCCAATGTGCCTATGTCCTGTGTCCTCCTTCAGGTATTAGGTGTGCTTTGACTGCCAAGAATTGAACACCTTAAATAGGGTCAGTATGTGGTACTTGCCCACCATCACATTACATTCAAGACATTTGCATTTGATTGGTTTACCAGTGCTTTTACCCCCCACCCATTTTACCACAGATACCTGAGTCCCGCCCATTTTTTACAAGAGATTAGTTCTGTTTTTGCCTTTACTGAATTTAAAGGAAAACTTAGTAATACAGTAGGCTAATAACAGTGTGAACATTGCTACTTTGCCATGTCTAAAATATGTGCTCACAGAACCAAGACAACCCCAAAGGGAAGCACTTATGAATTAAAAATCATGAATGTCTCCATTAGAGGTAATCTGAGTTTGTTTACATCAAGTCTTCCTGTTATGTGCTTGTTATGTGTCAATTAAAATTACCCCAACAAGTAGCACTTACTGAATTTAAATGACAAGTCAGTGCTAAAGTTAAAGTAATACTAATGACAAAATCAGAGTTCATTTCAGTTTCTAGCCACCGTGGCTTAGTTCTTGTTAGATGCACTAGTCAAGTACAACTACCCCAACAAGTAGCACTTACTGCATTTAAAGGACAAGTCAGTACTAAAGTCAGAGTAATAATAGTGACAATGGATACAGGATGTCTATACAGAACCAAGACAACCCCAAAGAGATGCACTTATGAATTTATCATCAAGAATGACTCCCTTTGAGGTGATCTGAGTTTGTTTGCTCCCACCAACCTTCCATGAACCTTAAAGAATTCTACTTTCCCAAGAATGTCCTCTTACCCAATGTGCCTATGTCCTGTGTCCTCCTTCAGGTATTAGGTGTGCTTTGACTGCCAAGAATTGAACACCTTAAATAGGGTCAGTATGTGGTACTTGCCCACCATCACATTACATTCAAGACATTCACATTTGATTGGTTTACTAGTGCTTTTACCCCCCACCCATTTTACCACAGATACCTGAGTCCCGCCCATTTTTACAAGAGATTAGTTCTGTTTTTGCCTTTACTGAATTTAAAGGAAAAGTTAGTAATACGGTAGGCTAATAACAGTGTGAACATTGCTACTTTGCCATGTCTAAAAGATGTGCTCACAGAACCAAGACAACCCCAAAGGGAAGCACTTATGAATTAAAAATCATGAATGTCTCCATTAGAGGTAATCTGAGTTTGTTTACATCAAGTCTTCCTGTTATGTGCTTGTTATGTGTCAATTAAAATTACCCCAACAAGTAGCACTTACTGAATTTAAAGGACAAGTCAGTGCTAAAGTTAAAGTAATACTAATGACAAAATCAGAGTTCATTTCAGTTTTTAGCCACCGTGGCTTAGTTCTTGTTAGATGCACTAGTCAAGTACAACTACCCCAACAAGTAGCACTTACTGCATTTAAAGGACAAGTCAGTACTAAAGTCAGAGTAATAATAGTGACAATGGATACAGGATGTCTATACAGAACCAAGACAACCCCAAAGAGATGCACTTATGAATTTATCATCAAGAATGACTCCATTTGAGGTGATCTGAGTTTGTTTGCTCCCACCAACCTTCCATGAACCTTAAAGAATTCTACTTTCCCAAGAATGTCCTCTTACCCAATGTGCCTATGTCCTGTGTCCTCCTTCAGGTATTAGGTGTGCTTTGACTGCCAAGAATTGAACACCTTAAATAGGGTCAGTATGTGGTACTTGCCCACCATCACATTACATTCAAGACATTTGCATTTGATTGGTTTACTAGTGATTTTACCCCCCACCCATTTTACCACAGATACCTGAGTCCCGCCCATTTTTTACAAGAGATTAGTTCTGTTTTTGCCTTTACTGAATTTAAAGGAAAAGTTAGTAATACGGTAGGCTAATAACAGTGTGAACATTGCTACTTTGCCATGTCTAAAAGATGTGCTCACAGAACCAAGACAACCCCAAAGGGAAGCACTTATGAATTAAAAATCATGAATGTCTCCATTAGAGGTAATCTGAGTTTGTTTACATCAAGTCTTCCTGTTATGTGCTTGTTATGTGTCAATTAAAATTACCCCAACAAGTAGCACTTACTGAATTTAAAGGACAAGTCAGTGCTAAAGTTAAAGTAATACTAATGTCAAAATCAGAGTTCATTTCAGTTTCTAGCCACCGTGGCTTAGTTCTTGTTAGATGCACTAGTCAAGTACAACTACCCCAACAAGTAGCACTTACTGCATTTAAAGGACAAGTCAGTACTAAAGTCAGAGTAATAATAGTGACAATGGATACAGGATGTCTATACAGAACCAAGACAACCCCAAAGAGATGCACTTATGAATTTATCATCAAGAATGACTCCATTTGAGGTGATCTGAGTTTGTTTGCTCCCACCAACCTTCCATGAACCTTAAAGAATTCTACTTTCCCAAGAATGTCCTCTTACCCAATGTGCCTATGTCCTGTGTCCTCCTTCAGGTATTAGGTGTGCTTTGACTGCCAAGAATTGAACACCTTAAATAGGGTCAGTATGTGGTACTTGCCCACCATCACATTACATTCAAGACATTTGCATTTGATTGGTTTACCAGTGCTTTTACCCCCCACCCATTTTACCACAGATACCTGAGTCCCGCCCATTTTTTACAAGAGATTAGTTCTGTTTTTGCCTTTACTGAATTTAAAGGAAAACTTAGTAATACAGTAGGCTAATAACAGTGTGAACATTGCTACTTTGCCATGTCTAAAATATGTGCTCACAGAACCAAGACAACCCCAAAGGGAAGCACTTATGAATTAAAAATCATGAATGTCTCCATTAGAGGTAATCTGAGTTTGTTTACATCAAGTCTTCCTGTTATGTGCTTGTTATGTGTCAATTAAAATTACCCCAACAAGTAGCACTTACTGAATTTAAATGACAAGTCAGTGCTAAAGTTAAAGTAATACTAATGACAAAATCAGAGTTCATTTCAGTTTCTAGCCACCGTGGCTTAGTTCTTGTTAGATGCACTAGTCAAGTACAACTACCCCAACAAGTAGCACTTACTGCATTTAAAGGACAAGTCAGTACTAAAGTCAGAGTAATAATAGTGACAATGGATACAGGATGTCTATACAGAACCAAGACAACCCCAAAGAGATGCACTTATGAATTTATCATCAAGAATGACTCCCTTTGAGGTGATCTGAGTTTGTTTGCTCCCACCAACCTTCCATGAACCTTAAAGAATTCTACTTTCCCAAGAATGTCCTCTTACCCAATGTGCCTATGTCCTGTGTCCTCCTTCAGGTATTAGGTGTGCTTTGACTGCCAAGAATTGAACACCTTAAATAGGGTCAGTATGTGGTACTTGCCCACCATCACATTACATTCAAGACATTCACATTTGATTGGTTTACTAGTGCTTTTACCCCCCACCCATTTTACCACAGATACCTGAGTCCCGCCCATTTTTACAAGAGATTAGTTCTGTTTTTGCCTTTACTGAATTTAAAGGAAAAGTTAGTAATACGGTAGGCTAATAACAGTGTGAACATTGCTACTTTGCCATGTCTAAAAGATGTGCTCACAGAACCAAGACAACCCCAAAGGGAAGCACTTATGAATTAAAAATCATGAATGTCTCCATTAGAGGTAATCTGAGTTTGTTTACATCAAGTCTTCCTGTTATGTGCTTGTTATGTGTCAATTAAAATTACCCCAACAAGTAGCACTTACTGAATTTAAAGGACAAGTCAGTGCTAAAGTTAAAGTAATACTAATGACAAAATCAGAGTTCATTTCAGTTTTTAGCCACCGTGGCTTAGTTCTTGTTAGATGCACTAGTCAAGTACAACTACCCCAACAAGTAGCACTTACTGCATTTAAAGGACAAGTCAGTACTAAAGTCAGAGTAATAATAGTGACAATGGATACAGGATGTCTATACAGAACCAAGACAACCCCAAAGAGATGCACTTATGAATTTATCATCAAGAATGACTCCATTTGAGGTGATCTGAGTTTGTTTGCTCCCACCAACCTTCCATGAACCTTAAAGAATTCTACTTTCCCAAGAATGTCCTCTTACCCAATGTGCCTATGTCCTGTGTCCTCCTTCAGGTATTAGGTGTGCTTTGACTGCCAAGAATTGAACACCTTAAATAGGGTCAGTATGTGGTACTTGCCCACCATCACATTACATTCAAGACATTTGCATTTGATTGGTTTACTAGTGATTTTACCCCCCACCCATTTTACCACAGATACCTGAGTCCCGCCCATTTTTTACAAGAGATTAGTTCTGTTTTTGCCTTTACTGAATTTAAAGGAAAAGTTAGTAATACGGTAGGCTAATAACAGTGTGAACATTGCTACTTTGCCATGTCTAAAAGATGTGCTCACAGAACCAAGACAACCCCAAAGGGAAGCACTTATGAATTAAAAATCATGAATGTCTCCATTAGAGGTAATCTGAGTTTGTTTACATCAAGTCTTCCTGTTATGTGCTTGTTATGACTCCCTTTGAGGTGATCTGAGTTTGTTTGCTCCCACCAACTTTCCATGAACCTTAAAGAATTCTACTTTCCCAAGAATGTCCTCTTACCCAATGTGCCTATGTCCTGTGTCCTCCTTCAGGTATTAGGTGTGCTTTGACTGCCAAGAATTGAACACCTTAAATAGGGTCAGTATGTGGTACTTGCCCACCATCACATTACATTCAAGACATTTGCATTTGATTGGTTTACTAGTGATTTTACCCCCCACCCATTTTACCACAGATACCTGAGTCCCGCCCATTTTTTACAAAAGATTAGTTCTGTTTTTGCCTTTACTGAATTTAAAGGAAAAGTTAGTAATACGGTAGGCTAATAACAGTGTGAACATTGCTACTTTGCCATGTCTAAAAGATGTGCTCACAGAACCAAGACAACCCCAAAGGGAAGCACTTATGAATTAAAAATCATGAATGTCTCCATTAGAGGTAATCTGAGTTTGTTTACATCAAGTCTTCCTGTTATGTGCTTGTTATGTGTCAATTAAAATTACCCCAACAAGTAGCACTTACAGAATTTAAAGGACAAGTCAGTGCTAAAGTTAAAGTAATACTAATGACAAAATCAGAGTTCATTTCAGTTTCTAGCCACCGTGTCTTAGTTCTTGTTAGATGCAATAGTCAAGTACAACTACCCCAACAAGTAGCACTTACTGCATTTAAAGGACAAGTCAGTACTAAAGTCAGAGTAATAATAGTGACAATGGATACAGGATGTCTATACAGAACCAAGACAACCCCAAAGAGATGCACTTATGAATTTATCATCAAGAATGACTCCATTTGAGGTGATCTGAGTTTGTTTGCTCCCACCAACCTTCCATGAACCTTAAAGAATTCTACTTTCCCAAGAATGTCCTCTTACCCAATGTGCCTATGTCCTGTGTCCTCCTTCAGGTATTAGGTGTGCTTTGACTGCCAAGAATTGAACACCTTAAATAGGGTCAGTATGTGGTACTTGCCCACCATCACATTACATTCAAGACATTTGCATTTGATTGGTTTACTAGTGCTTTTACCCCCCACCCATTTTACCACAGATACCTGAGTCCCACCCATGTTTTACAAGAGATTAGTTCTGTTTTTGCCTTTACTGAATTTAAAGGAAAAGTTAGTAATACGGTAGGCTAATAACAGTGTGAACATTGCTACTTTGCCATGTCTAAAATATGTGCTCACAGAACCAAGACAACCCCAAAGGGAAGCACTTATGAATTAAAAATCATGAATGTCTCCATTAGAGGTAATCTGAGTTTGTTTACATCAAGTCTTCCTGTTATGTGCTTGTTATGTGTCAATTAAAATTACCCCAACAAGTAGCACTTACTGAATTTAAATGACAAGTCAGTGCTAAAGTTAAAGTAATACTAATGACAAAATCAGAGTTCATTTCAGTTTCTAGCCACCGTGGCTTAGTTCTTGTTAGATGCACTAGTCAAGTACAACTACCCCAACAAGTAGCACTTACTGCATTTAAAGGACAAGTCAGTACTAAAGTCAGAGTAATAATAGTGACAATGGATACAGGATGTCTATACAGAACCAAGACAACCCCAAAGAGATGCACTTATGAATTTATCATCAAGAATGACTCCCTTTGAGGTGATCTGAGTTTGTTTGCTCCCACCAACCTTCCATGAACCTTAAAGAATTCTACTTTCCCAAGAATGTCCTCTTACCCAATGTGCCTATGTCCTGTGTCCTCCTTCAGGTATTAGGTGTGCTTTGACTGCCAAGAATTGAACACCTTAAATAGGGTCAGTATGTGGTACTTGCCCACCATCACATTACATTCAAGACATTTGCATTTGATTGGTTTACTAGTGCTTTTACCCCCCACCCATTTTACCACAGATACCTGAGTCCCGCCCATTTTTACAAGAGATTAGTTCTGTTTTTGCCTTTACTGAATTTAAAGGAAAAGTTAGTAATACAGTAGGCTAATAACAGTGTGAACATTGCTACTTTGCCATGTCTAAAAGATGTGCTCACAGAACCAAGACAACCCCAAAGGGAAGCACTTATGAATTAAAAATCATGAATGTCTCCATTAGAGGTAATCTGAGTTTGTTTACATCAAGTCTTCCTGTTATGTGCTTGTTACGTGTCAATTAAAATTACCCCAACAAGTAGCACTTACTGAATTTAAATGACAAGTCAGTGCTAAAGTTAAAGTAATACTAATGACAAAATCAGAGTTCATTTCAGTTTTTAGCCACCGTGGCTTAGTTCTTGTTAGATGCACTAGTCAAGTACAACTACCCCAACAAGTAGCACTTACTGCATTTAAAGGACAAGTCAGTACTAAAGTCAGAGTAATAATAGTGACAATGGATACAGGATGTCTATACAGAACCAAGACAACCCCAAAGAGATGCACTTATGAATTTATTATCAAGAATGACTCCATTTGAGGTGATCTGAGTTTGTTTGCTCCCACCAACCTTCCGTGAACCTTAAAGAATTCTACTTTCCCAAGAATGTCCTCTTACCCAATGTGCCTATGTCCTGTGTCCTCCTTCAGGTATTAGGTGTGCTTTGACTGCCAAGAATTGAACACCTTAAATAGGGTCAGTATGTGGTACTTGCCCACCATCACATTACATTCAAGACATTTGCATTTGATTGGTTTACTAGTGCTTTTACCCCCCACCCATTTTACCACAGATACCTGAGTCCCGCCCATTTTTTTACAAGAGATTAGTTCTGTTTTTGCCTTTACTGAATTTAAAGGAAAAGTTAGTAATACAGTAGGCTAATAACAGTGTGAACATTGCTACTTTGCCATGTCTAAAATATGTGCTCACAGAACCAAGACAACCCCAAAGGGAAGCACTTATGAATTAAAAATCATGAATGTCTCCATTAGAGGTAATCTGAGTTTGTTTACATCAAGTCTTCCTGTTATGTGCTTGTTATGTGTCAATTAAAATTACCCCAACAAGTAGCACTTACTGAATTTAAATGACAAGTCAGTGCTAAAGTTAAAGTAATACTAATGACAAAATCAGAGTTCATTTCAGTTTCTAGCCACCGTGGCTTAGTTCTTGTTAGATGCACTAGTCAAGTACAACTACCCCAACAAGTAGCACTTACTGCATTTAAAGGACAAGTCAGTAATAATAGTCAGAGTAATAATAGTGACAATGGATACAGGATGTCTATACAGAACCAAGACAACCCCAAAGAGATGCACTTATGAATTTATCATCAAGAATGACTCCCTTTGAGGTGATCTGAGTTTGTTTGCTCCCACCAACCTTCCATGAACCTTAAAGAATTCTACTTTCCCAAGAATGTCCTCTTACCCAATGTGCCTATGTCCTGTGTCCTCCTTCAGGTATTAGGTGTGCTTTGACTGCCAAGAATTGAACCCCTCAAATAGGGTCAGTATGTGGTACTTGCCCACCATCACATTACATTCAAGACATTTGCATTTGATTGGTTTACTAGTGCTTTTACCCCCCACCCATTTTACCACAGATACCTGAGTCCCGCCCATTTTTACAAGAGATTAGTTCTGTTTTTGCCTTTACTGAATTTAAAGGAAAAGTTAGTAATACGGTAGGCTAATAACAGTGTGAACATTGCTACTTTGCCATGTCTAAAAGATGTGCTCACAGAACCAAGACAACCCCAAAGGGAAGCACTTATGAATTAAAAATCATGAATGTCTCCATTAGAGGTAATCTGAGTTTGTTTACATCAAGTCTTCCTGTTATGTGCTTGTTATGTGTCAATTAAAATTACCCCAACAAGTAGCACTTACTGAATTTAAAGGACAAGTCAGTGCTAAAGTTAAAGTAATACTAATGACAAAATCAGAGTTCATTTCAGTTTCTAGCCACCGTGGCTTAGTTCTTGTTAGATGCACTAGTCAAGTACAACTACCCCAACAAGTAGCACTTACTGCATTTAAAGGACAAGTCAGTACTAAAGTCAGAGTAATAATAGTGACAATGGATACAGGATGTCTATACAGAACCAAGACAACCCCAAAGAGATGCACTTATGAATTTATCATCAAGAATGACTCCCTTTGAGGTGATCTGAGTTTGTTTGCTCCCACCAACCTTCCATGAACCTTAAAGAATTCTACTTTCCCAAGAATGTCCTCTTACCCAATGTGCCTATGTCCTGTGTCCTCCTTCAGGTATTAGGTGTGCTTTGACTGCCAAGAATTGAACACCTTAAATAGGGTCAGTATGTGGTACTTGCCCACCATCACATTACATTCAAGACATTTGCATTTGATTGGTTTACTAGTGCTTTTACCCCCCACCCATTTTACCACAGATACCTGAGTCCCACCCATGTTTTACAAGAGATTAGTTCTGTTTTTGCCTTTACTGAATTTAAAGGAAAAGTTAGTAATACGGTAGGCTAATAACAGTGTGAACATTGCTACTTTGCCATGTCTAAAATATGTGCTCACAGAACCAAGACAACCCCAAAGGGAAGCACTTATGAATTAAAAATCATGAATGTCTCCATTAGAGGTAATCTGAGTTTGTTTACATCAAGTCTTCCTGTTATGTGCTTGTTATGTGTCAATTAAAATTACCCCAACAAGTAGCACTTACTGAATTTAAATGACAAGTCAGTGCTAAAGTTAAAGTAATACTAATGACAAAATCAGAGTTCATTTCAGTTTCTAGCCACCGTGGCTTAGTTCTTGTTAGATGCACTAGTCAAGTACAACTACCCCAACAAGTAGCACTTACTGCATTTAAAGGACAAGTCAGTACTAAAGTCAGAGTAATAATAGTGACAATGGATACAGGATGTCTATACAGAACCAAGACAACCCCAAAGAGATGCACTTATGAATTTATCATCAAGAATGACTCCCTTTGAGGTGATCTGAGTTTGTTTGCTCCCACCAACCTTCCATGAACCTTAAAGAATTCTACTTTCCCAAGAATGTCCTCTTACCCAATGTGCCTATGTCCTGTGTCCTCCTTCAGGTATTAGGTGTGCTTTGACTGCCAAGAATTGAACACCTTAAATAGGGTCAGTATGTGGTACTTGCCCACCATCACATTACATTCAAGACATTTGCATTTGATTGGTTTACTAGTGCTTTTACCCCCCACCCATTTTACCACAGATACCTGAGTCCCGCCCATTTTTACAAGAGATTAGTTCTGTTTTTGCCTTTACTGAATTTAAAGGAAAAGTTAGTAATACAGTAGGCTAATAACAGTGTGAACATTGCTACTTTGCCATGTCTAAAAGATGTGCTCACAGAACCAAGACAACCCCAAAGGGAAGCACTTATGAATTAAAAATCATGAATGTCTCCATTAGAGGTAATCTGAGTTTGTTTACATCAAGTCTTCCTGTTATGTGCTTGTTACGTGTCAATTAAAATTACCCCAACAAGTAGCACTTACTGAATTTAAATGACAAGTCAGTGCTAAAGTTAAAGTAATACTAATGACAAAATCAGAGTTCATTTCAGTTTTTAGCCACCGTGGCTTAGTTCTTGTTAGATGCACTAGTCAAGTACAACTACCCCAACAAGTAGCACTTACTGCATTTAAAGGACAAGTCAGTACTAAAGTCAGAGTAATAATAGTGACAATGGATACAGGATGTCTATACAGAACCAAGACAACCCCAAAGAGATGCACTTATGAATTTATTATCAAGAATGACTCCATTTGAGGTGATCTGAGTTTGTTTGCTCCCACCAACCTTCCGTGAACCTTAAAGAATTCTACTTTCCCAAGAATGTCCTCTTACCCAATGTGCCTATGTCCTGTGTCCTCCTTCAGGTATTAGGTGTGCTTTGACTGCCAAGAATTGAACACCTTAAATAGGGTCAGTATGTGGTACTTGCCCACCATCACATTACATTCAAGACATTTGCATTTGATTGGTTTACTAGTGCTTTTACCCCCCACCCATTTTACCACAGATACCTGAGTCCCGCCCATTTTTTTACAAGAGATTAGTTCTGTTTTTGCCTTTACTGAATTTAAAGGAAAAGTTAGTAATACAGTAGGCTAATAACAGTGTGAACATTGCTACTTTGCCATGTCTAAAATATGTGCTCACAGAACCAAGACAACCCCAAAGGGAAGCACTTATGAATTAAAAATCATGAATGTCTCCATTAGAGGTAATCTGAGTTTGTTTACATCAAGTCTTCCTGTTATGTGCTTGTTATGTGTCAATTAAAATTACCCCAACAAGTAGCACTTACTGAATTTAAATGACAAGTCAGTGCTAAAGTTAAAGTAATACTAATGACAAAATCAGAGTTCATTTCAGTTTCTAGCCACCGTGGCTTAGTTCTTGTTAGATGCACTAGTCAAGTACAACTACCCCAACAAGTAGCACTTACTGCATTTAAAGGACAAGTCAGTAATAATAGTCAGAGTAATAATAGTGACAATGGATACAGGATGTCTATACAGAACCAAGACAACCCCAAAGAGATGCACTTATGAATTTATCATCAAGAATGACTCCCTTTGAGGTGATCTGAGTTTGTTTGCTCCCACCAACCTTCCATGAACCTTAAAGAATTCTACTTTCCCAAGAATGTCCTCTTACCCAATGTGCCTATGTCCTGTGTCCTCCTTCAGGTATTAGGTGTGCTTTGACTGCCAAGAATTGAACCCCTCAAATAGGGTCAGTATGTGGTACTTGCCCACCATCACATTACATTCAAGACATTTGCATTTGATTGGTTTACTAGTGCTTTTACCCCCCACCCATTTTACCACAGATACCTGAGTCCCGCCCATTTTTACAAGAGATTAGTTCTGTTTTTGCCTTTACTGAATTTAAAGGAAAAGTTAGTAATACGGTAGGCTAATAACAGTGTGAACATTGCTACTTTGCCATGTCTAAAAGATGTGCTCACAGAACCAAGACAACCCCAAAGGGAAGCACTTATGAATTAAAAATCATGAATGTCTCCATTAGAGGTAATCTGAGTTTGTTTACATCAAGTCTTCCTGTTATGTGCTTGTTATGTGTCAATTAAAATTACCCCAACAAGTAGCACTTACTGAATTTAAAGGACAAGTCAGTGCTAAAGTTAAAGTAATACTAATGACAAAATCAGAGTTCATTTCAGTTTCTAGCCACCGTGGCTTAGTTCTTGTTAGATGCACTAGTCAAGTACAACTACCCCAACAAGTAGCACTTACTGCATTTAAAGGACAAGTCAGTACTAAAGTCAGAGTAATAATAGTGACAATGGATACAGGATGTCTATACAGAACCAAGACAACCCCAAAGAGATGCACTTATGAATTTATCATCAAGAATGACTCCCTTTGAGGTGATCTGAGTTTGTTTGCTCCCACCAACCTTCCATGAACCTTAAAGAATTCTACTTTCCCAAGAATGTCCTCTTACCCAATGTGCCTATGTCCTGTGTCCTCCTTCAGGTATTAGGTGTGCTTTGACTGCCAAGAATTGAACACCTTAAATAGGGTCAGTATGTGGTACTTGCCCACCATCACATTACATTCAAGACATTTGCATTTGATTGGTTTACTAGTGCTTTTACCCCCCACCCATTTTACCACAGATACCTGAGTCCCACCCATGTTTTACAAGAGATTAGTTCTGTTTTTGCCTTTACTGAATTTAAAGGAAACGTTAGTAATACGGTAGGCTAATAACAGTGTGAACATTGCTACTTTGCCATGTCTAAAATATGTGCTCACAGAACCAAGACAACCCCAAAGGGAAGCACTTATGAATTAAAAATCATGAATGTCTCCATTAGAGGTAATCTGAGTTTGTTTACATCAAGTCTTTCTGTTATGTGCTTGTTATGTGTCAATTAAAATTACCCCAACAAGTAGCACTTACTGAATTTAAATGACAAGTCAGTGCTAAAGTTAAAGTAATACTAATGACAAAATCAGAGTTCATTTCAGTTTCTAGCCACCGTGGCTTAGTTCTTGTTAGATGCACTAGTCAAGTACAACTACCCCAACAAGTAGCACTTACTGCATTTAAAGGACAAGTCAGTACTAAAGTCAGAGTAATAATAGTGACAATGGATACAGGATGTCTATACAGAACCAAGACAACCCCAAAGAGATGCACTTATGAATTTATCATCAAGAATGACTCCCTTTGAGGTGATCTGAGTTTGTTTGCTCCCACCAACCTTCCATGAACCTTAAAGAATTCTACTTTCCCAAGAATGTCCTCTTACCCAATGTGCCTATGTCCTGTGTCCTCCTTCAGGTATTAGGTGTGCTTTGACTGCCAAGAATTGAACACCTTAAATAGGGTCAGTATGTGGTACTTGCCCACCATCACATTACATTCAAGACATTTGCATTTGATTGGTTTACTAGTGCTTTTACCCCCCACCCATTTTACCACAGATACCTGAGTCCCGCCCATTTTTACAAGAGATTAGTTCTGTTTTTGCCTTTACTGAATTTAAAGGAAAAGTTAGTAATACGGTAGGCTAATAACAGTGTGAACATTGCTACTTTGCCATGTCTAAAAGATGTGCTCACAGAACCAAGACAACCCCAAAGGGAAGCACTTATGAATTAAAAATCATGAATGTCTCCATTAGAGGTAATCTGAGTTTGTTTACATCAAGTCTTCCTGTTATGTGCTTGTTATGTGTCAATTAAAATTACCCCAACAAGTAGCACTTACTGAATTTAAAGGACAAGTCAGTGCTAAAGTTAAAGTAATACTAATGACAAAATCAGAGTTCATTTCAGTTTCTAGCCACCGTGGCTTAGTTCTTGTTAGATGCACTAGTCAAGTACAACTACCCCAACAAGTAGCACTTACTGCATTTAAAGGACAAGTCAGTACTAAAGTCAGAGTAATAATAGTGACAATGGATACAGGATGTCTATACAGAACCAAGACAACCCCAAAGAGATGCACTTATGAATTTATCATCAAGAATGACTCCCTTTGAGGTGATCTGAGTTTGTTTGCTCCCACCAACCTTCCATGAACCTTAAAGAATTCTACTTTCCCAAGAATGTCCTCTTACCCAATGTGCCTATGTCCTGTGTCCTCCTTCAGGTATTAGGTGTGCTTTGACTGCCAAGAATTGAACACCTTAAATAGGGTCAGTATGTGGTACTTGCCCACCATCACATTACATTCAAGACATTTGCATTTGATTGGTTTACTAGTGCTTTTACCCCCCACCCATTTTACCACAGATACCTGAGTCCCACCCATGTTTTACAAGAGATTAGTTCTGTTTTTGCCTTTACTGAATTTAAAGGAAAAGTTAGTAATACGGTAGGCTAATAACAGTGTGAACATTGCTACTTTGCCATGTCTAAAATATGTGCTCACAGAACCAAGACAACCCCAAAGGGAAGCACTTATGAATTAAAAATCATGAATGTCTCCATTAGAGGTAATCTGAGTTTGTTTACATCAAGTCTTCCTGTTATGTGCTTGTTATGTGTCAATTAAAATTACCCCAACAAGTAGCACTTACTGAATTTAAATGACAAGTCAGTGCTAAAGTTAAAGTAATACTAATGACAAAATCAGAGTTCATTTCAGTTTCTAGCCACCGTGGCTTAGTTCTTGTTAGATGCACTAGTCAAGTACAACTACCCCAACAAGTAGCACTTACTGCATTTAAAGGACAAGTCAGTACTAAAGTCAGAGTAATAATAGTGACAATGGATACAGGATGTCTATACAGAACCAAGACAACCCCAAAGAGATGCACTTATGAATTTATCATCAAGAATGACTCCCTTTGAGGTGATCTGAGTTTGTTTGCTCCCACCAACCTTCCATGAACCTTAAAGAATTCTACTTTCCCAAGAATGTCCTCTTACCCAATGTGCCTATGTCCTGTGTCCTCCTTCAGGTATTAGGTGTGCTTTGACTGCCAAGAATTGAACACCTTAAATAGGGTCAGTATGTGGTACTTGCCCACCATCACATTACATTCAAGACATTTGCATTTGATTGGTTTACTAGTGCTTTTACCCCCCACCCATTTTACCACAGATACCTGAGTCCCGCCCATTTTTACAAGAGATTAGTTCTGTTTTTGCCTTTACTGAATTTAAAGGAAAAGTTAGTAATACGGTAGGCTAATAACAGTGTGAACATTGCTACTTTGCCATGTCTAAAAGATGTGCTCACAGAACCAAGACAACCCCAAAGGGAAGCACTTATGAATTAAAAATCATGAATGTCTCCATTAGAGGTAATCTGAGTTTGTTTACATCAAGTCTTCCTGTTATGTGCTTGTTATGTGTCAATTAAAATTACCCCAACAAGTAGCACTTACTGAATTTAAAGGACAAGTCAGTGCTAAAGTTAAAGTAATACTAATGACAAAATCAGAGTTCATTTCAGTTTCTAGCCACCGTGGCTTAGTTCTTGTTAGATGCACTAGTCAAGTACAACTACCCCAACAAGTAGCACTTACTGCATTTAAAGGACAAGTCAGTACTAAAGTCAGAGTAATAATAGTGACAATGGATACAGGATGTCTATACAGAACCAAGACAACCCCAAAGAGATGCACTTATGAATTTATCATCAAGAATGACTCCATTTGAGGTGATCTGAGTTTGTTTGCTCCCACCAACCTTCCATGAACCTTAAAGAATTCTACTTTCCCAAGAATGTCCTCTTACCCAATGTGCCTATGTCCTGTGTCCTCCTTCAGGTATTAGGTGTGCTTTGACTGCCAAGAATTGAACACCTTAAATAGGGTCAGTATGTGGTACTTGCCCACCATCACATTACATTCAAGACATTTGCATTTGATTGGTTTACTAGTGCTTTTACCCCCCACCCATTTTACCACAGATACCTGAGTCCCGCCCATTTTTTTACAAGAGATTAGTTCTATTTTTGCCTTTACTGAATTTAAAGGAAAAGTTAGTAATACAGTAGGCTAATAACAGTGTGAACATTGCTACTTTGCCATGTCTAAAATATGTGCTCACAGAACCAAGACAACCCCAAAGGGAAGCACTTATGAATTAAAAATCATGAATGTCTCCATTAGAGGTAATCTGAGTTTGTTTACATCAAGTCTTCCTGTTATGTGATTGTTATGTGTCAATTAAAATTACCCCAACAAGTAGCACTTACTGAATTTAAATGACAAGTCAGTGCTAAAGTTAAAGTAATACTAATGACAAAATCAGAGTTCATTTCAGTTTCTAGCCACCGTGGCTTAGTTCTTGTTAGATGCACTAGTCAAGTACAACTACCCCAACAAGTAGCACTTACTGCATTTAAAGGACAAGTCAGTAATAATAGTCAGAGTAATAATAGTGACAATGGATACAGGATGTCTATACAGAACCAAGACAACCCCAAAGAGATGCACTTATGAATTTATCATCAAGAATGACTCCCTTTGAGGTGATCTGAGTTTGTTTGCTCCCACCAACCATCCATGAACCTTAAAGAATTCTACTTTCCCAAGAATGTCCTCTTACCCAATGTGCCTATGTCCTGTGTCCTCCTTCAGGTATTAGGTGTGCTTTGACTGCCAAGAATTGAACACCTTAAATAGGGTCAGTATGTGGTACTTGCCCACCATCACATTACATTCAAGACATTTGCATTTGATTGGTTTACTAGTGCTTTTACCCCCCACCCATTTTACCACAGATACCTGAGTCCCGCCCATTTTTACAAGAGATTAGTTCTGTTTTTGCCTTTACTGAATTTAAAGGAAAAGTTAGTAATACGGTAGGCTAATAACAGTGTGAACATTGCTACTTTGCCATGTCTAAAAGATGTGCTCACAGAACCAAGACAACCCCAAAGGGAAGCACTTATGAATTAAAAATCATGAATGTCTCCATTAGAGGTAATCTGAGTTTGTTTACATCAAGTCTTCCTGTTATGTGCTTGTTATGTGTCAATTAAAATTACCCCAACAAGTAGCACTTACTGAATTTAAAGGACAAGTCAGTGCTAAAGTTAAAGTAATACTAATGACAAAATCAGAGTTCATTTCAGTTTCTAGCCACCGTGGCTTAGTTCTTGTTAGATGCACTAGTCAAGTACAACTACCCCAACAAGTAGCACTTACTGCATTTAAAGGACAAGTCAGTACTAAAGTCAGAGTAATAATAGTGACAATGGATACAGGATGTCTATACAGAACCAAGACAACCCCAAAGAGATGCACTTATGAATTTATCATCAAGAATGACTCCCTTTGAGGTGATCTGAGTTTGTTTGCTCCCACCAACCTTCCATGAACCTTAAAGAATTCTACTTTCCCAAGAATGTCCTCTTACCCAATGTGCCTATGTCCTGTGTCCTCCTTCAGGTATTAGGTGTGCTTTGACTGCCAAGAATTGAACACCTTAAATAGGGTCAGTATGTGGTACTTGCCCACCATCACATTACATTCAAGACATTTGCATTTGATTGGTTTACTAGTGCTTTTACCCCCCACCCATTTTACCACAGATACCTGAGTCCCACCCATGTTTTACAAGAGATTAGTTCTGTTTTTGCCTTTACTGAATTTAAAGGAAAAGTTAGTAATACGGTAGGCTAATAACAGTGTGAACATTGCTACTTTGCCATGTCTAAAATATGTGCTCACAGAACCAAGACAACCCCAAAGGGAAGCACTTATGAATTAAAAATCATGAATGTCTCCATTAGAGGTAATCTGAGTTTGTTTACATCAAGTCTTCCTGTTATGTGCTTGTTATGTGTCAATTAAAATTACCCCAACAAGTAGCACTTACTGAATTTAAATGACAAGTCAGTGCTAAAGTTAAAGTAATACTAATGACAAAATCAGAGTTCATTTCAGTTTCTAGCCACCGTGGCTTAGTTCTTGTTAGATGCACTAGTCAAGTACAACTACCCCAACAAGTAGCACTTACTGCATTTAAAGGACAAGTCAGTAATAATAGTCAGAGTAATAATAGTGACAATGGATACAGGATGTCTATACAGAACCAAGACAACCCCAAAGAGATGCACTTATGAATTTATCATCAAGAATGACTCCCTTTGAGGTGATCTGAGTTTGTTTGCTCCCACCAACCATCCATGAACCTTAAAGAATTCTACTTTCCCAAGAATGTCCTCTTACCCAATGTGCCTATGTCCTGTGTCCTCCTTCAGGTATTAGGTGTGCTTTGACTGCCAAGAATTGAACACCTTAAATAGGGTCAGTATGTGGTACTTGCCCACCATCACATTACATTCAAGACATTTGCATTTGATTGGTTTACTAGTGCTTTTACCCCCCACCCATTTTACCACAGATACCTGAGTCCCGCCCATTTTTACAAGAGATTAGTTCTGTTTTTGCCTTTACTGAATTTAAAGGAAAAGTTAGTAATACGGTAGGCTAATAACAGTGTGAACATTGCTACTTTGCCATGTCTAAAAGATGTGCTCACAGAACCAAGACAACCCCAAAGGGAAGCACTTATGAATTAAAAATCATGAATGTCTCCATTAGAGGTAATCTGAGTTTGTTTACATCAAGTCTTCCTGTTATGTGCTTGTTATGTGTCAATTAAAATTACCCCAACAAGTAGCACTTACTGAATTTAAAGGACAAGTCAGTGCTAAAGTTAAAGTAATACTAATGACAAAATCAGAGTTCATTTCAGTTTCTAGCCACCGTGGCTTAGTTCTTGTTAGATGCACTAGTCAAGTACAACTACCCCAACAAGTAGCACTTACTGCATTTAAAGGACAAGTCAGTACTAAAGTCAGAGTAATAATAGTGACAATGGATACAGGATGTCTATACAGAACCAAGACAACCCCAAAGAGATGCACTTATGAATTTATCATCAAGAATGACTCCCTTTGAGGTGATCTGAGTTTGTTTGCTCCCACCAACCTTCCATGAACCTTAAAGAATTCTACTTTCCCAAGAATGTCCTCTTACCCAATGTGCCTATGTCCTGTGTCCTCCTTCAGGTATTAGGTGTGCTTTGACTGCCAAGAATTGAACACCTTAAATAGGGTCAGTATGTGGTACTTGCCCACCATCACATTACATTCAAGACATTTGCATTTGATTGGTTTACTAGTGCTTTTACCCCCCACCCATTTTACCACAGATACCTGAGTCCCACCCATGTTTTACAAGAGATTAGTTCTGTTTTTGCCTTTACTGAATTTAAAGGAAAAGTTAGTAATACGGTAGGCTAATAACAGTGTGAACATTGCTACTTTGCCATGTCTAAAATATGTGCTCACAGAACCAAGACAACCCCAAAGGGAAGCACTTATGAATTAAAAATCATGAATGTCTCCATTAGAGGTAATCTGAGTTTGTTTACATCAAGTCTTCCTGTTATGTGCTTGTTATGTGTCAATTAAAATTACCCCAACAAGTAGCACTTACTGAATTTAAATGACAAGTCAGTGCTAAAGTTAAAGTAATACTAATGACAAAATCAGAGTTCATTTCAGTTTCTAGCCACCGTGGCTTAGTTCTTGTTAGATGCACTAGTCAAGTACAACTACCCCAACAAGTAGCACTTACTGCATTTAAAGGACAAGTCAGTAATAATAGTCAGAGTAATAATAGTGACAATGGATACAGGATGTCTATACAGAACCAAGACAACCCCAAAGAGATGCACTTATGAATTTATCATCAAGAATGACTCCCTTTGAGGTGATCTGAGTTTGTTTGCTCCCACCAACCATCCATGAACCTTAAAGAATTCTACTTTCCCAAGAATGTCCTCTTACCCAATGTGCCTATGTCCTGTGTCCTCCTTCAGGTATTAGGTGTGCTTTGACTGCCAAGAATTGAACACCTTAAATAGGGTCAGTATGTGGTACTTGCCCACCATCACATTACATTCAAGACATTTGCATTTGATTGGTTTACTAGTGCTTTTACCCCCCACCCATTTTACCACAGATACCTGAGTCCCGCCCATTTTTACAAGAGATTAGTTCTGTTTTTGCCTTTACTGAATTTAAAGGAAAAGTTAGTAATACGGTAGGCTAATAACAGTGTGAACATTGCTACTTTGCCATGTCTAAAAGATGTGCTCACAGAACCAAGACAACCCCAAAGGGAAGCACTTATGAATTAAAAATCATGAATGTCTCCATTAGAGGTAATCTGAGTTTGTTTACATCAAGTCTTCCTGTTATGTGCTTGTTATGTGTCAATTAAAATTACCCCAACAAGTAGCACTTACTGAATTTAAAGGACAAGTCAGTGCTAAAGTTAAAGTAATACTAATGACAAAATCAGAGTTCATTTCAGTTTCTAGCCACCGTGGCTTAGTTCTTGTTAGATGCACTAGTCAAGTACAACTACCCCAACAAGTAGCACTTACTGCATTTAAAGGACAAGTCAGTACTAAAGTCAGAGTAATAATAGTGACAATGGATACAGGATGTCTATACAGAACCAAGACAACCCCAAAGAGATGCACTTATGAATTTATCATCAAGAATGACTCCCTTTGAGGTGATCTGAGTTTGTTTGCTCCCACCAACCTTCCATGAACCTTAAAGAATTCTACTTTCCCAAGAATGTCCTCTTACCCAATGTGCCTATGTCCTGTGTCCTCCTTCAGGTATTAGGTGTGCTTTGACTGCCAAGAATTGAACACCTTAAATAGGGTCAGTATGTGGTACTTGCCCACCATCACATTACATTCAAGACATTTGCATTTGATTGGTTTACTAGTGCTTTTACCCCCCACCCATTTTACCACAGATACCTGAGTCCCACCCATGTTTTACAAGAGATTAGTTCTGTTTTTGCCTTTACTGAATTTAAAGGAAAAGTTAGTAATACGGTAGGCTAATAACAGTGTGAACATTGCTACTTTGCCATGTCTAAAATATGTGCTCACAGAACCAAGACAACCCCAAAGGGAAGCACTTATGAATTAAAAATCATGAATGTCTCCATTAGAGGTAATCTGAGTTTGTTTACATCAAGTCTTCCTGTTATGTGCTTGTTATGTGTCAATTAAAATTACCCCAACAAGTAGCACTTACTGAATTTAAATGACAAGTCAGTGCTAAAGTTAAAGTAATACTAATGACAAAATCAGAGTTCATTTCAGTTTCTAGCCACCGTGGCTTAGTTCTTGTTAGATGCACTAGTCAAGTACAACTACCCCAACAAGTAGCACTTACTGCATTTAAAGGACAAGTCAGTACTAAAGTCAGAGTAATAATAGTGACAATGGATACAGGATGTCTATACAGAACCAAGACAACCCCAAAGAGATGCACTTATGAATTTATCATCAAGAATGACTCCCTTTGAGGTGATCTGAGTTTGTTTGCTCCCACCAACCTTCCATGAACCTTAAAGAATTCTACTTTCCCAAGAATGTCCTCTTACCCAATGTGCCTATGTCCTGTGTCCTCCTTCAGGTATTAGGTGTGCTTTGACTGCCAAGAATTGAACACCTTAAATAGGGTCAGTATGTGGTACTTGCCCACCATCACATTACATTCAAGACATTTGCATTTGATTGGTTTACTAGTGCTTTTACCCCCCACCCATTTTACCACAGATACCTGAGTCCCGCCCATTTTTACAAGAGATTAGTTCTGTTTTTGCCTTTACTGAATTTAAAGGAAAAGTTAGTAATACGGTAGGCTAATAACAGTGTGAACATTGCTACTTTGCCATGTCTAAAAGATGTGCTCACAGAACCAAGACAACCCCAAAGGGAAGCACTTATGAATTAAAAATCATGAATGTCTCCATTAGAGGTAATCTGAGTTTGTTTACATCAAGTCTTCCTGTTATGTGCTTGTTATGTGTCAATTAAAATTACCCCAACAAGTAGCACTTACTGAATTTAAATGACAAGTCAGTGCTAAAGTTAAAGTAATACTAATGACAAAATCAGAGTTCATTTCAGTTTCTAGCCACCGTGGCTTAG